>NW_021604658.1:2550996-2570208 GCF_004785775.1 Grammomys surdaster | reverse complement strand
TAGATAGATAGATAGATAGATAGATAGATAGATAGATAGATAGATAGATAGATACATGTAGATTTACATGTATATATAGGTTGTATGAAGAGAATGTGCCTGAAAGCTGAGCCAATAGAAATACATATCTGGCTGTGTAGCAGAACGACAGAGAGGCAGTCCAGACTTACTTGACTCCTAGATCCCACTAAGTCTGAAGTCTACTCTTGCTTTTCTCATTCATGTAGAAGAACACATTCCATTTTTGACTTAGGTTCATTTGAGTTCAGCTTCGATGACGAGGAATCCACCCATCCTGATGGGTATACCTCTCAAGTGACTCTGTGGAGTATCTGGCTCTGGGCAAGCCTAGCTTTGTATCATAGCCATCCCTGACAGCAGTGATGGACAGGGGGTTGTTTGTGTGGAAGTAGGTGGGATGCAGGCATGAGACTACAGAGGGGCCATTGCTGTTGCCCTGGGATTGTCAAGGTGGGGCTACAGAGAGATAGCTGTCCTTCCCTCTCAGCCCCTCTGTTGAGTTCTGGAGCCCCCAACGGTGTGCAGCCAGACTCTCTATCCCAAGAGACTCATCTGGAGTCAGAGAGAGTGATACCAAAACAGAAAATAATGCAGGAGAAGGCATAAAGGTCAGAGGCCAGGACACATGTGGCTGGACCCCCATCCCTCTGCAGGCCACTCCTCCCCACAACCACTCCCCCCAGGCACTGTGCAAGGACGCGAACTGTCCATTTTCTTCTGTTCTTGTGGCTGGAACACTCCTGAGTGACGTCCAGGGGTATAACCGATGCACTGGATCTTCTCAATAGCAGGGATTCCGTCCTTGTGCGTGGCATGGAAAAGGCCAGCATCCCTTTTGGCCACACAGCTCTTGCTGCCAGGTACCAGGAAGAGGTAAAGATGAAGTACATTTGTGCCCTTTCTCTGCCACCTTAAAATCCTTTGCCCAAACCAACAGCCTCATACATGATAGGCAAGTAATGAACCACATCTCCAGTCCCTTCTAGCCCATTTACGAGTTAGGAAGACACCCCTGCAATGGGGGCTGACTGACCCTCAGGTCACCTTTCTGTGGTTTCATTCATGTGCCCCACATCACAGCCTAAGTGTCTTTAATTGGGTCATTGAGTGTTTATTGAGCACTTCCTATGTACCAAGCTCTGTATCATGAGCCACAGTTCACCAGTAGACAAAATAAAGCTAGCACTGAGGTGGGGGAGGAGAGCAAACAAGCAAACAGAGAGCACAGCATGGTGGAAGCTAACAACTGAACTGGAAGGCAGGGCAGGCATGAGGAAGTTGAAGTGATGGTCAAGGACACCATCCCTAGAGAGAAATTGGGGACCAAAGAGGAGTGCACACTCCTGGCATGGTCAGGAAGTGCAGGATGGAACAGCTCAGTGGCTCCTCAAGAAGTTAACTACAGGGGCTGGAGAGGTGGCTCAGTGCTGAAGAGCACTTGCGGAGGATCTGGGTTCAATTCCCAGCACCTCCATGGCTGCTCACAACCATCTGCAAACACTAGCGGCTTTAGAGGATCTGACACCCCCTTCTGGCCTTCTCAGGCTCCTGCATGTGTATGGTACATGCGCACTAACTCCTGAAGGTTCATGCACACATACATCAAAAACAAAACAAAAATCTTTTTACAAGCAAAAAGAAGCCATAGGAAAGAAAAGGGCCTCTGAGAGAGAAGTGTCTTTTAAAACTTGAATAGAATTTTCAGTCCTTTATTAAGTAAATTGGCACATATTTGATATAAAAATAATTTAAATAAGGTGTACTCTCAACTATGATTTCTTTTTTTCTGTGACTCAGTTTCCAGGATTATACTACAAATTGTTTTCTTTGTATGCTAAGTGGGGAGATAATGTTTACATGGTACTTTTATTTTATCATTATTATTGAGACATTTAGTCATATGAGTATGGGTGTTTTGCCTACTTGCATTCTTGGTGTAGCTGCATCAGCACCTGTGGCAGAAGTAACACATGGCCAGCCTTGTTACCAAGGGAACAAGGAACCACAAGAAGGGGCTCACTCTAAGTGAGGCAGGTACATGAATACTTCCACTTAGATGTAAGTGAGCTTGAGTCTTCATCAAGGACATCTGACATGAAGGAACAATCCCAGGGGCCATGTTCCCCTTCCCTCTGTCACCCTTTGCTTGAGTCACCTCTTAGAGGCTGCCCTGGATCTAGGTTTTCCCTGCCTGGGATGGGGAGAAGGAGAGACCCCAGCACTGGCCCATGGTATGACAGAAGCTGAGAACCATTACCCTGGCAGTCCGAAAGGGCCTTCTTGAGCTTCTAGAATGTTGTCAGGAACTCAGGCAAGAATCTGACCTCCACAACTGATGAAAGCCAGAAGCCAGGCACCTGGAAAGAGGATATATCAATGAAGAAAAGGGACCCTTTTAGCAGCAAGACCTGGAAAATGGGATTGCTGAATAGGTCAGTGTGCCCCAGCAAAGGAAAGGAAAGGAGAGTTTCAAAATGAGTCCCCAGGGAGCATAGGGCAGGGGAAAGGACACAAGCCACCCAGAGGTTGAGCCCAGCAGAAAGACACCTGCCCTGTGAAGGTGACAGTGAAGGACTGGGTATATCATGGGACACTGTGCAGGGAACAGCAAGCACAGAGATCTCTCAAACATAGCTGTCTGCTCCACAGCAGAAAGACACAGCTCCCTGATGAAGTGAAGTGGTTGTTTCACTATCTGCAGCCTAGCAGACTTCTCCCTTTGCCATCTTCAAACTTAGGAGACAGACTATTTCCAGACAAGGACATTTGAGGCTCAAGACAGTTAAGACACAAGTTGGACGTGGTGTTATTCCCATCACTTAAGAGGCAGAGACAGGAGGATCTCTGTGAGTTCAAAGTCAGCCTGATCTACAGTTCTGGGACAACCAGAGTTACATAATGAGACACTATCCTAAAAGAAGAGAGAGAGAGAGAGAGAGAGAGAGAGAGAGAGAGAGAGAGAGAGAGAGAGAGAGAGAGAGAGAAAGAGAAGAGAGGAGGAGGAGGAAAGTAGATCGAGATCTACCCATGTAGCTGGGATTTGAACCAGGGCCTCACTGGCTGCTGTACAAGGTCCACATACTTAGTCATGTCCTGCAGTGTTCGCGCCTGGCAGCAATGCTAAGCAGAATTTGGAGCGGAGGCAACTAGGAAGGGCCAGACCTTGCTAGGTAGGCAAGGAAACCTTGGCTTTTGCCTGTGACAGAACGGATAACAACTGTCTGGACGACCCTAGATCCCCACCTAGTGGTTGGAAAGAGCCACTGTTTTTAATGGTTGGTGACACCAAGCCAAGCAGGTCATTTCACCCACCCGCAAAGGAATACTTCTAGGTCTGAGCCTGAGTTCTGGAGAAAGAAGTGTCCCACCATCCGGTGCACACAAACTAACATTCGTAACCTTCCTTCGGGGAGGTAGCAAGGAATTTATTAACTCCTAGATTTTGTCCCCTAGGCCTCCACTCAGGCTTGCCCTTCAAAAGAGGCAGTGCGCCCCCAAGGCATTATACACAGAATTGCCTAATCTTCTAACAGCAGAGATCACAGTTAGGTACTGAGATCTCTGCTGAAACAATTGGGGACAATAAAATGACACAGTCAATGACTGCTAACAGCAAAACATTGTACTAGGTATCCAACCCAGAACAAAGGTGGCCAGAAGAATCCTGGAGGAACCAGTGGGCCCAGTTTTGAAGGAAGGCAGCATGGCACTTTGCAGAAGGTGGCCCTGAGACAAAGTCCCTAAGAATAGGCTAGAACAGGGCCTGAAACATGGTTCCTGGAGTAGGCAGGACCCACAAGGGCCTCATTGCTAGGCTAAAGGGCCTGGACCACCCTAACAATTCTGCAGCCTCTGAAGGGCTTCCAGCAGGGGGGCCACCTCACCTCTGGATATGTAGGGAAGACTTACCAGCAGACAGCTAGGGGGCTTCCCAAAGGTTGCAGGTAGAGAGGCATGCCCTGGGTGGGAGGAGCAAGGCTTTTGCTCCAAAACACATAGGGACAAAAAATTATCAGCCCTGCTGAGAGCCTGGTTGGAAGGTTAGTAGTGCATGTAGATAGCCTGGAACCTTCTATAGCAGAAAGAAATCCTCTGGGAAGACAGGTGCACATGTACACACACACACACACACACACACACACACACACACACACGTGCTCCAGTCACCCGACCTGAGCCGTGGTTCCGGGGAGGCCTTGACTGGCTAGGACTGAAGCTAGAGGCCCTCAGGTCTACAACCGATTCTAAGTGGGCTTGGAAGATGACCAGGAATGACTTGGAAGACTTGAGCAGAAATGTCCTGGAGGGACTCTGCTTCCAGACAGTAAAATTCACTCATTGGTTCATTTACTCATTCATTTCTTCTTTGAATGTTTTCTGTACCCTTCTTATTTGAGCAGTTTTTGGTTTGGGGTCCCAGCAATAAGCAAAAGAGACACCAACTCTGCCTTAAGGGAGTCAGTGTTCTTGTAGGTCACAGAGATTTGATGAAACAGCTACCCTCCCCAGAGAAGACAAGGAAGTGCATGGGATCTGGTGGAAAAGACTGAGCCCCAGAAGGCAGGGGCAAGGGGAGAGCCCAACTGTTTGTCTTTAAGACAGGATCTCATTATATTGTACAGGGTGGCACAGTGTGTTCTCTCTCTCCCTCTCCCTCTCCCTCTCTCTCTCTCCTTCCCCTCCTCTCTCTGTGCATGTGTTGTTGTTGGAAAAGGGAGTTTGCTCTTTGAGATAGGAACGTATGTCAGGGTGTAATCCAGGCCTGCTTTCATCTATTGGCAATACTACTGCTTCAGCCTCCTAAATGCTGGGATTATAGGCATGACACATCCTACCCAACTAACCTCAAACTCTTTATTCTCCTGCCTCTGCTTCCCCTACACCTAAGTGTATGTGTATGTAAACAAGCCTCTGTGTTTGCAGAACTGTGTTTGTATGTGGTCCAGAGGGAAGGGGCACCTGTACAAATGTATATTTAAGGCAATTGGTGTGTGTGTAGTCTCTCCGTGCGCCTGTATGCATAGGTGACGGTGGAGATGTGGGGGAGGGTGAAGGATGACTTGCTTAGACCTAAGAGGTGTCTATCAGTGATGCAACCAGAAATCTTCTGGGCAAACTGGGAAGCCTAAGAGCAGAGACAGCTGCTCTGAGAAGGGAGGAATACCCTGGGTGAGGACAAGAAGAAAGGACTCAGCATGTGCTCTGGGTCTAAATAAAAATTACCCTATGACATCCCATCATGACCTGGGGACTCTAATGTCCAGAGACCATAAAGCAGGAACCCTCAGGGCTCTGGGAAAGAGCACTGGCTTGGGAAGATTCTGTGACCTCTGTTGACCCGGAACAGGTCTGAACCTTGTTGTTTTTTTTCTCTGAAACGGAAGTTCCCATTCCAAGAATGAGAAGGAAATGTGTTTGGCATGGAGTGGGTGATCCACAGCTCCTCTTGTCAAGCTGAGGAGCAGCTGCCACAGAGCCAGAGGACATCCTGTTCTCAAGAAATAAAAAACAAGAGTGAGGATGGGCCACGTCTAAGTTACCCTGCTAGACTGATGTGAAGGCATGGGAAGGCGGCAGCCATCTTGGTCTCCTGGGCTTGTCTCTAATCCAGGCCACTTCTCCCACAGCCACAGACTCTGGCCAGGACACCAGGGCTCAGCATCCGGCAGCAGAGGTCGTGCACCCAGCCCTTTTGTCCTTTCCCAGCAGTGAGTCTGACTTATACCCACCATCACCTCATTAGCTACTGCTGCCAAGGGCCCTGCCCACTGGATTGTGAAAGAGCCTTATCCTGTATTTACTGGATATCCTGAAGCCCTTCATTTCTGTGAACCCCAATGTCATCCTCCATGGTTCATGGTCACTATACTGCCCCTGACTTGACCTTCACTGAGCGAGCCCTCATGAGAATGTACTTAGAATACCATTAAGCCTTCAGTTCAGGCAAAGACCGAGCCCATGTAAGTATCCCAGATATAGGAGATACCGTTCAAGAGGGGCCTCAGAAGGATCTCCACTAGTATTGCTTTCTTTGGGGAGAACTTGCATCCAGTCTGTCAGCAACCCCATGGTGCTGGAGGCCAGAGTCACCTCACAAGCCATAGGATGTGCCCCCTCCCAACTCAGCTTGGTGGGAAGGTTGACCTGTGACAGCCACATCCCACAGGGACTGGAGGCAGCTGGAGCCAGCTGGTTCCCTGAGGGTTTCAGAACCTGGAATGTTATTTCCTAATTGGGAATTCATCCAGGCCACCAATCCTGACCCCACTCCAAGAATCTTAGCAACAGTCAAAGTTCCCAAGGTCTGTGAGTGGCTCTGCCTATCTCTCAGGCCCAGGTTCCTCAAGGGTTAGGTCCTTGTCAGGAGCCGTTGAGGCTGGGGAGGGGAATACTTCAACTAGTCTCTCACATGTCACTTTGGTTTTGGTCCACACACCATACACTGCCCAAAACGGGTTTGTGGACCCCCCCCCCCCAAAGATGGTATAGTTCAGAGTCTCGCAGCTAGAGGCAAGTTTGGCCTTGAACATATCTCCCGTTCAGTATTCCTACTAATCATCTGCTTTGCAATAGATGGGCATCCTATCCTCTGGTGTACCTTGAAGGGGAAGGATGCTGAGACTCTGGCTGGGATGAGCCAACAAGTTGCTGGCTAAGGAAGAGACACAGGACTGGTGGGAACTAGAGAGGCTTCTATCCACATACCCTTAAAAAGTGTGTGTAGACTTACTCTGCCCAGGTGTCGAGCTGCAGGAATCTCTGGTACTTAGCATCCAAGAATCTACCCCACTCTGAGTGTGCCATTTCTTAGCTACGAGGCCTCCTCTCTTTACCCATGTCGAGTGTCCAACTCAAACCTGACTCAACTTCTGGTTGCTCACCCCTGTGCTGTTCTTACTCAGCACCTCCTCCAGCTGGAACAACTGAAGACCCAAAGCCTCTCCAGGACATTTGGTAGTCTTGTAAGATTCGACCCTTTGTCCTCAAGTGCACTGGTGCCTGGTGTATACCTAACAGTCTCTTCCTGTGACCTTGAAGAGCTGGGTGAGGCTGAGGAGGTGGAGGTAAGGAGCTGAGGAATGTCTTAGCCAACTCTTACACCCAAGCTTGCATGGTCCAGTGGAGCCTCACACTCCAAAAGGGCCAGAGGCGTATTTTTCAGTGCTCATATATTTCAGCCCTGACTGCTTCAGAGAGGCCAGGAAGGCCAGAGGCAAGCTCCTTCTCTGTCCCAAAAGGGATCCAAGCCCAGCCAGGCACATCGAAGGCCATTGCTTCTGGGAATTGGCACTGCAGGCCAGCTCCAAGAGAAGGTCCCACATCAAGCTTTGAGCTCTCTAGTCGGTGGCCGCAGTCCGGTACCCCCTCTAAAGTCTCTGAGCCTGGACCTACAGTGGGTCTGAGGTTCCTCTCATTTCCCTGGACTCTGCACCTCAGGCTCTGGCAGGGAGTATTGATCGGTTGCGAATCGGCCCCTGGCCTGGAGCGCCATCTCGTGGGCATGTAGGGAGGGCCTGCGGCCTGGGACCTGGGAAGGTTCCCAGGTCCGGAGCAGTCAAGGCAAAAGGAGTCAGTTCGGGGTCCTTGGCCCCAAGAAACCCGAAGGTCAGACACGCGCCCCAGGGGGCCCCAAAAGAAACTCGGAGGGGAAAACAGTCTTCCAGGTATCAACACTTTCCCTGGAGGACAACCTGCCTGCTCTCCGGAGGACGAGGCGCAATGCCCTGAGATCACCCGGAGCGCCCAGCTCCCTCCAACGCTTGGGGTCGTTCTCCCCGCTGACGCCTAGTGCTTAGAGACGGAGACTCTTGACCCTTGGCTGGACTCAGCCTACCGAGGTAGTGTTCCAAACTTCGCTGTCAAGGGCGGAGAGGCGGAGGGAGGATGGAGAAAGGACCCGAAATTGGATTTAGGGTCTCTCCCAAAGTGGGAAGGAGAGCTCAGAGTTGCTACTCCGAACTCTCCCAAACCAGTCCCTCGGCGGCTTCCTTCTCCTAGGGAAGCAGGGGCGGGGCCTGAGCCTAGGCGGGGCGGGGCCTGAGCCTAGGCGGGGCGGGGCCTAAGCTCAGGCTGTCCAGGAGACCAGGGCGCCGCGTGTTCCTCCCTCCGCCCCTGAGTCCGCAGCGCGCTGGGAATGCCGAGCCCGGTTCCACGCCCTCCGGGAGGGCAGGGCCTACTTCCGAGGCTCAGAAGCCCTCCGCTGCAGCCGGGAAGTTTGGAGGGAAGAAATGGCTTGAGGGTTCGGAAAAGCCTCGGATAAACCGCGTGGGAAATGCAATGTCCAACAGCTCGGGATCCATTCAGTTGAGCCGCTAGGGGTCTCACCGAGCCTCAAAATTCTGAATCTTCGAGGTCTGCGGTGAATCACACCCAGTCCTAAACCAGCGCACACAATTCTCTCAGCCCCCACACTCCCCCATAGAGACTCTTGGCGACACGCTTGGTCACCCACTAACAGGCCTCAGCGGCCCCTTGATGCCTATCGCTCACACACGGCTCTCTGCTGACGGATTTGCCATCCAAGGGCCCTGGTGGCAGGTCCTGAAGGGTTAAGGCCGTGGGGCACCGGAGCAGCGGGTACGCGGGCGCCTGAGCTAATTGGCGACCCCAGAGACAATGAAGGCTGGGAAGGCTGGTGGCTTAATTGGGCCTGAGAGTGGCCAGGCCTTTGTCTGGGGCAAGGCCCGGCCCATCGCAGGACTCCCCAAGCCACACTTGGCCTTGCAGCTGGGGCCCAGCAGAGCACTGGGGTGGCATCCCGGGAGGGGTGTGTGTAAGGCCGAAAGCGAGGGGCGGGAGGATCTGAAATAGCACCCTACCCGAGTTGCTGCGGCCTTGCCCACCACCTCATGTGCTGCCCCCTGGTGCCCGCAGGCCGAGGGGGACCCACAGCCAAACTCCCAGCATTCTTTCCTGGCTGAAAGCGAGAGGCCAAGAAGCCAGTGCACACTTTGCTCTGTGAATTTTACGGGGCGTTTCAACCCAAAGCGACCTCGAATAAACGCAGAGATAGGGAGAGATTCTATGCGAAGTAGGAAGGGACTTTCCTTGTTCCTGTTTGGTTTGTGGGCCACATTGCCTAGTCAGTCCAAGCCGAGCAGAACAGGGGAGTCATAGCTTACCTAGGGTTGGGGTGACACCTTCGATTCTCTCTCTCTCTCTCTCTCTCTCTCTCTCTCTCTCTCTCTCTCTCTCCCCACACTCTCTTCCCCTCAGCCCAGGGAAACTTGAGGCAGCTCTCTCCTAGAAAGAGTCAAAGTTTTGTCCTTGCAAGTGTGTCGTCCCAGGAAGGAAACCCCGAGCATTTGGAGTTTCTGAAACTTTCAATTCTACATCTTCACCCTCCCATTCAAATCCCCGACGTCCCTGGGCGAGTGGAAAGCCGTACACCCCAGGGGTACACAGTCCCTAACGAGACCGTCTTTTTCGGTTGGACATCAAAACCTCCTGGACATAAAGGGATGACGACCACAAACCCAGGGACTTGTTGAAGAAGCTCCCCTTTACGACTGCTTCGGTTGAGGACTGAGGCACCTGCGAGCTGGATGGGTTATCAACTGTGGCCTTCTGGAGTGAAACGGATGGGAGAACCTAGCTCTCCTTAACAGAGGGGATCTTAGGGAAGCACCAGCCCAAAGGGGCGGTGGGACACAGTGGGACTCCGTTGAAAGTCGCCAGCAAGTTGAGGCAAGGAGGGAACCGGCTTTTTGACCCACACTCACATCCCAGGAGATAAATGAGCCCTAAGGAGGACTTTTTGTTGTTGTTTTTCGAGACAGGTTTTCTCTGTGTAGTCCTGGCTGTCCTGGAACTCACTCTGTAGACCAGGCTGGCCTCGAACTCAGAAATCCGCCTGCCTCTGCCTCCCAAGTGCTGGGATTAAAAACATGCGCCACCACTGCCCGGCAGGCCAGACTTTCCCAGCAGGCCAAACACCGAATGATCCAGAAGGCAGAGTGATGGGTATTGAAGAAAGATGGCCACTTCCTCCTCCCCAAAACACACACACACACACACACACACACACACACACAGACACACACAGACACAGACACACAGACACAGACACACACAGACACACACAGACACACACACACACACACACACACACACACACACACACAGTGTCGGGAGTCCCGGCCACTCGGCTGAGCTTTGCGTGACTCCTGCGCCTGAGTGGCAGGAGCTGCGATCACACAGAGTGGCCAGCAGGGGGAGCCCGGGCCTGGGTCCCGGGGGCTGCGGGGCGCAGTGGCGCCTCCAGGCCCGGCCTGAGCCCGGCGCCGACGCGGGCGCCTCGGGGCCTCGCGGCTCTGCACGCGGCCGGGTTGTGCAGCCGCCGTCGCCGAGGTGCAGCTGCGGGCCAGATAGGGGCGCCCATGTCCCCGCCTCAGTCCCTTCTTCAGCGCCCACAGAGCCCCAGCCCCGCGCGGCCCACAGAGCGCACAGCGCGGGTCACTTCGCGTGGTAGCGTTTTTATTATTTTCTCGCTTTGTTCTCCCTCTGGAGCAAAAAGTGAAAACCTGAGGTGGGGCCCGTGGGCCGGGCGGGCAAAACCGGGGCGCGGAGGCTGAGGGGCCCGCGGGGTGGGCCTTCCCTGGGGTTCGGTGCCTCCCTCTCCCCCAGCAGCCAAGGATCCTGGGGCCCTGTACAATATAGATGCTCATGTAAAATGAAAAAAAAATTAAATGCTATGAGTTAATCTCTAAGTATATGTACACAGCAATGTACACCTTCGAATAAATTAATACGAATTTGTATCTTCTGGGAACCTTAAAGCTTATTTACACAAATTACCATTTATTTCATAAATATCTTTTGCCCCCTGGGGACTCAAAGCAGAAGTGCAACTTCCTCCGCTGACCCAGAAGTGGACGTAGGAATGGCGCCTGTCTTTTGTGGGGTAGATGTGGGAAGACCAACCGGACAGGACTCCTTCTAGCTCAAGTCTACGCTGACTTCAGGCTCCCCTGGCTCCGGCATCCTCCACACCAGTTTCTCTCGACATTCAGGCCCAAGGCCAGGGATCCTGGGATGCTTTCCGAAGCGAACACCTCTACCCTATGCACCTTCTGGCTTCCAAAGGGACCGCTGGAAAGAGGCCACCCCCATAGTGTTGAAAGAAGGAGGTGCCCTGGTAGTTGATTCTCCTGCAGAAATCTGCATCAAATCCAGGGACTCCAGAGTGACTGTGTTCCGAGTGGACTGATTCCTCGTTTAGACCCCAGGGTAGCGGCCCAGACCCCCGACCTGCCATGCGAGGGACCGCTGAAGCCTGCTTTTGCTCCTTTATTTAAATAAATACCCATTCTGTGCTGTACACGTCCCAAACAGCCGAGGCAGAGAGCCCAGCCCGGGAGGCTCGTGTGGCAGCGCAGCAGCCAAGCAGTCCCTCACTTGGGCGACTCCCGGCCAGGGGAGAGGGCTCGCTGGCTCTCTAGCCCACTCACCAGTCTCTGGATGCTCTGCAGTTCACTGGCCGCCTCTTTGGCTGAGCCGCTGGGCGATAGGGCCCCGCGGGATGGGCCCCCCACTTTTCGGAGAGCCAGCTCAGGCAGTGGACTGGGCTCACGACTATTTCTGCCCTTGGAGCCCTCCGCCGCCAGCCCGGTGGTAAGGAGGCTAGTGCTAGGTGGGATGGTGACCGGGATCTGGTAGGGGCTGAAGCGCAGGCGGGGCCGGGCACTGCCCAGAAATGGGCTCCGTGATAGGGAACCAGCGGCGGCGGCGGCGGCAGCTGCAGCGCTGGTGGCGGGTAAAGCGGAGGCGGCGGCGGCCGCTGCTGCCATGTAAGTGTACGGGTAGGGGAAGAGGCCTCCGAAAGTGGGCATTGGGATTCCCTGGAAGAAACAGAAGGCAAGAGGGGTTAAACATCTGTCTGAAGTGTCTTTAAAGGTGGTAGTCTGAACACTACATTAGATAACCCTTGCCCTACTCATTTAGGCTATAAACCAGAGTTCACAGAGCTATAAAATCTCGGGCTCACATGAGATGAGCCAGCGTGCCAGGGCCAAACTCAGTGAGTGTGTCCATCACCAAGGGTGAGATGCAAAGGCCTGGAATCTCCCTGTTCTGTGCTGTTTGGTACTGGTACGATAGGGGTAAGAGAATGAGCATCAGCTGGCTGAACTAGTATGGACCCAGAGAGAAGAACCAAGGCAGGCATGGGGCTAGGTGGCAAGCAAGCAGCTGGAACTGTCATCTGAGGTCACTTCTTCCTTGCCTTCTGTCTGCAGGTTCCACGCTGTGGCAGGGACACGGGATGCACTTGGAAAAGCAGGATGATCAAATCTCTTGCTTGCTTGCCTGTTCTCCTGCCTCAGCTGGATCAGGTCACGAGTGACAACCAGTTCATAAACTGCCCTGAACGCTTGACAAAGAACTGGCAGCGCTTCTGTGGCAGCTGAGGACTGGACGCAGGCATTGCTGGTGGATAGCAGAGCAGCCAGGAAACCCTGGACACAGGGCACTCAGTTCAATAGGCCCCGATTTGAGATTGTCTGACCTTTGAGATAATAGTTTATGTCCTAGAGTGTGTGTCTGTGGAGTGGGCGATGCCTCTCACCCCGAACAGCGCCAGGGACAGAGAAAGTCCAAGTCCTAGTTCAAATGGGGAACCCAAGAAGCACCTTATTCTGTAGGAATAGAAGGGCTTGCAAGCCCCACTGTGCACTTCGGACCTGGCACCTCAGGTTGGGAGGAGGAGAGGAAGCTTGGACTTTTCCAAAATTCTACTTTGCCTGACATACAACTACGTATGGCCTTACCACCTCACAATTATACCAATTGATTTCTCATGAGCTCTGGGGTACTCTTTCCCTGGGTTTCCACCTACTGACCAGGCCATAGCCAGAAGCCCCAGCTTCCCCATGTCCTCTGTAATGACCAGGGCTTGTTGAGGAGAGAGGCATTCACATCCACAGAAAGCCAGAGGTGCAGCTCCACCCTCCAGTCCAGAGTCACAGAGATTCAGGTATCACAGACACTGCACATACCCAGATGATAAGCTCTCTTCAAAACTCATTTCAGAGCCCCCCCTTACACATATTCACTTCTGAACCAAAGCCATTTTCTCAAAAATCTAAACTCCTGTTTTCCTTCCCTGGAGATATGATCTCAAGGGTTCAATTTGCCAGAAACCTCAGAGGGAAGAAACCAAATGAAGGGATTCCAAATCTTTCCGCAGGGAATATTCCACCCAAGTAACTGAAGAGGCTGTTCTGCGCATCCGATCTCCTTGTTATGCCTCTGGCTACATTTTCATAAACTCTCCCCTGGGAATTTAGAATTTCAGTAGGAGGTTGTGGAGGAAACTTCCCCCACATCTTCCCTGGGTGTGACAGGAGAGTTAGGGGCTCAGAGTAGGGCAAAGACCAGTCTTGTCACTTGTCAGGACTGGCGACTTCCTAGAGGACCTTAAAGGGGCCAGGAATATCTGGGAGGTGAGTCATTTTGGAAGTCAACTGTCCAGAAAATAACGCAAAATTCCCTCCTTCGTTCGTCCAGCCTACAGTTTTTCACAGCCAATTAGGAGGTAAAGATTTTCTTTCTCAAAAATTTCCTAGGACCAGAAAAGTGAACCCCATAAAACCCAGGTGCAACCCTAGTTGGTCACTCAGAAGAGTTTTGAGGTGTGTCCTCTCACCCCTCACTGGGGCTATAGAAGAGGAAACCGGTCCAGAGGGGACCAGGGACATTCCTAAGGTCACACCGGGTTCAGAAGCAATGTCCTGGTTAGCTCATGAGCAGTTTTACTCTCTCAGGATGTAGACGGCTTTCCTATAGATAAGTTTTCATTTCTCAGAGGATCTGAATACCCATAACATCTCTCAAGTTCTCTGCCCACCTCAGACACCAACAAGCTGCTGCGCCCCCCTCCTCCGGTTGCCGGCAGATCACAGGCCTTACCTGAGATGCCAGCATGTGCTGGGAGAGGTGGAACGGGAAGGGAGCCGCGGTGCTTGCTGCGCTGGCTGCGGGACCCAGCCCGCCTGCGTCCAGCCCCGCCGCAGTTCCGGGCCCGGCGCCTCCGCTATTGCCGCCGCCGCCTGCCACCGAGGCTAGCAGATGACCCATGCCCATAGCGGAGAAGGCTCCGGGGCCCATGGCGAATTGTCCTGGGTGCAGGAAGAGGGGCTGGCCAGCTCCCAGAGGCCCAAAGAACTGCTGCCCGTGCAGGTGGCTGGAGAAGGCCAGGCCGGGCAGATGGCCCGCACCCAGGGGGGACGCACTGTCTGTCTGCACCACCAGCGGCGCCAGGCTGAGCTCCTTGTCCTCCCCCACGTCCTTGCGCCCCTCGTCCTTCCTCCGGGCCTCGGCGCGCTCCTTCTCCAGGCTCCGCAGGCTAAATGGACCGTCCCCACCGCCCTCCGTCGGTTCCTTGCTACCCCTCTCCGGGCTGCGCCGCTCACGGGAGCGTTCGGGTTCGGTCAAGCGAGCGGGGCTGGCGTCCCGCGAAGGGCTGCGACCCAGGGGCGCGGCGGCGCGCTCGTCGCCCGGCCGTTCCGGCTCAGGGTCGCTGTCGGCTGCGCACGGCTTCTCCTCGGCTACGGGGAGGAAGGGAGCATGGGTTATCTGGACGCAGCCGGAGACCGACGTGGCGCCCAGTCCCCGAAAACCTGGACCTGGTCACCGACACTTTAGACAGACCAGCTGTTGGGAAGGTCAAGTTGGGAGAGCTTCTAGGGGCAGCTGCAGGTCACATAAATCAAGACCCCATTCTTACACTGGAAGAAAACGAGCCCTGGAGAAGAAAGCTTATTTCCGACCACAGATCCCACAAGGGGTTCAGCTCAAAACTCTACCAAATGTCCTGACTGCCAGGGACAGTCCTTATATGGGAGTACCAGATTGGAAGTTCTAGCCACATTCCGGTAACTTTTATTCAGGCCTTTGAGATTAGCCGGTTACTGAGCAAAAGATAGACTTTAAGGGGCACCCTAAGGGGACACTCCCTTGCTCCTTCCCTCCTGACTGGGATCAACTCACCTCGGGCCCGGTGCAGGCGCAGAGGGCTGGGCGCTGCGCTGGGGGAGGGCGGTGGTTCACGCGCAGGCGGAGGGCCGCAGGACGAGGCATCGGATTCAGCGCCGTCACGCTCCGGTTTACAGTGCTCCTCATACAAACGGAGAGTGGGCAGCGTTAGCTGCTTCCTGGGGACGAGCAGAGGGAGCGGTCAGCCGACATTGTATCCTCCCTGCTTCCTGCGGCCAGGGGTACAAGCATCAGGCCAACGTCTCGCCTCTCACCTTTTCTCCCGACGGCCGTTCCCGGTGTCCCGGAAGCCCTTGGCAAAAGGGTTGTTGTCGATCTTCAGCTGCGTAATCTGCGGGACCGAGGAAGCGGCACTAAGTCAAGACCTGACTCTTCTAAGCTGGCCAGGGGCACCCCGAGGTCAGCGGCTACAAGCTACACAGTAGAGAGCCGGGGTTGGGGGTGGGGTCGTGCCACCCGCCTGGGATAGTACGCAGAAAGGTGAGGCCGGCAGGCAAGCATCTAGGAAAATGACTGGATCTCTGCATCTCCAAAAGCCTTATTCAAGAAATAATCCCTCAACACGCACACACAGGCCCAAGCAAGCAAACAGGCTCACGTAGTCACACAGGTTAAACTATTCCGCACCCTAGTACAAACACAGTGCCCGCACACCCAAGTCCGCAGGTCCAGGCAAAGTCAAGTTATTGCACTCACAGGCCCAGAACGGCAAGTTCACCAAAAATAAATAAATAAATAAATAAATAAAGCAGACGCGTATAGAATCCAACGAATTCACTTGCTTCTACATAGAGCTTAAGACACTCCATACAATGTACCTGGCCAGGCAGACCCCTGGTTTACAAAGACATAACCAAAGACACTAGGACCCTCTCGTTGAATCCACGGTGACCTATGAGGGCCATTTCACCTGAAGAATTCTCTCAGCCTCTCCCAAAGGGTCTAGGGCCTGGACGGACCCAGACAAGTGGGTGTGCCACCTGTCCCACTCTTTGGCTCCTTTGGAGAGTTAAAAATCGGACCCTGAGTTCCTAGCATCTGTAGAGCTTGGGCAGATTGCCCCAGGCGCCCTCTTTTCATTTAGATTCCCAATCCTGAGCCAAGAAATGAACGAATAAAATGTAAAAATGTCAGCGGGAGCCCGAGTCTCTACTAATTGCTAAGTAAACATCTCCACTCCAACTCCGGCCCAGCTGTTTGAGTGCCTCGGGGGAGTACGTGTGTCTGTGTGGGTATGAGGGGGAGCCTGGGGGGGGGTTATGTGGGTGCTGCTCGTCTGAATCTGAGTGGGTGGCGAGTTCTTGAAGCTCTCTGCAGTGCTGCTGCTATTCAGGTTGGTTTGAATGGAGGGTTGGAGCTTGTAATTGTTGGGGGATACAGATGGATGTAGTAGGGGCCAAGTCCACTCCCCCCACCCCGGGCACACCTTGTCATTCTGGTAGGCAGTGACAGCGATGAAGTCAGTCTCTGGGAAGACATAGGTGCGGAAGGTACTGTAGGGGAGCTTCAAGATGTCGTTGGCTCGCACGATGTGGAAGCGTGGCTGGTACTTGTGCATTGAGTTCAGGATGGTCTGTGAGGAGCAAGAGGTTCAGCCCGCAGTTCCCTGCCCTTTCTGCTATTGGACTGACATCTTTCTCTCTCTCCTTTCCTCTCTCTCTCTCTCTCTTTCTTTTTTTTTTTTTTTTTTTTTGGTCGTTCACCTGGATTTCATTTTATATTTTCTCATGCTTTTTTTCCTTCTTCACAGCTATTCTTTCTTTCTCTTACACTGCCCGGTTGGAAAAGGAAACGAAACAAACCAGAAACAGACAAATAAAATCCATCTCCATTCTTTGACTTCACAATCCCCCCTGGCATTACTGAGTCCTGACATGAGAAGGAAAGAAAAGCGTGTGTGGAGAGGAGCTCAGGGCTGGCTGTCATGCTCTAGGAGACTCTCTTTGCCCAATGAACTTCGAATCATTTGCTAGGACCTTGCTCAGGCAGAAATGGAGGGTTCCCCATTACTTTCCCTGGCTGGACGGCTGCCTTAATGGAGGGAGAGATCTCCGGAAGGCCTGAAGAGAGCAGATTTAATTTCTGGATTCCCTAACCGTAGGTAAGGGTTAGCTACAGCAGTAAGCCATGGCAGGGTGTCCAAGCTGCACATCTACAAGTCCTTAGCAGGGTGACCTCCACAGGACCCCGGCAGCGTGACCCATCCCCTGTAGCACCTGCCACACTCTTGACTCTAGGAGGGGCTCTCAGAATTCTGTCAGAAAGGAACTGAGATTGAGAGCAGCCTGGAGCTTTCCACAAACTGTCGACATACTTTTCCTCAGGCTCACAGAACAGGGTTCTGGAAGCCTAGGCCCTGTTTACCTGGATCACAGAGCAGAGAATCAGACAGGGACACTCTAGAGATTCACCTGATGCCCCCCCCCCCTCTAGAAATCCTCTAGCCTCCTCTACGAACTCAACTGTTCCCCCGGGCTCTCAACACCTTCCCGCCCTGCCCAGACTCACAAAGCCATGCTTGTCAGAAATGTTGTTGGTCAGCTTCAGCTTGTGGAAGGCCACAGGCTTGGCCATCCACTGCTCTCCTGTGGCCGGACTGTCCGGGTGGATGTACATGCGTTTAGGCATCTCAGGGTCGGCCTTGCCCGCCACCATCCACCGTGAATTGTGAAACTTGTAGCGGCAGTCATCCGCAGCCACAATGTCCATCAGCAGGATGTACTTGGCCTTCTTGTCCAGGCCACTGACTCGCACCTTGAAGGGGGGGAACATCCGCCTCGGAGGGAGGGAAGGGAAACATGCCATTGGGACCCGGCTCTTCTTTGCCCCTTTACCTTCCCGATGACATGACACCCCGCCTGAAGTCGTCCTGTCTACGTTTGTCACAAAGTCCTCTACTTGTGCTGTGCTCCTACTGCTACCGGGAAGACCCAACCTGTGGTTATTACTTCCAAGACATGTTATTTCTGCCGACCAGACCCTGTTTTGTAAAGCCTTGGATGAGTTTTGTACTCAGGTCTGGGGACCTTTCCTCTACTCTGATCTGAGAGGAGGGTTGATGTCCAGGAAAAGAAACTAGGCCCGTTAGAAAAACGCTGGGTTTTTTCGAATTGTCCTGAAATTCGCAGAGAGGAAATAAACTCTTGGGACAGGGCTTGAAGAAATAAACTAGCAAGGTCTTTGTCTGGGGAAACACTTTAGAGCCTTAATCGGGGAACCCTACCCTAGAATTTCGGGGGAACAGGGTGAACCTGAGGCCTGGACTTTCAGAGACTGAAATGTTGGAAGGATTGGAGATTGTGTTTTTCTTCTGACTTTAAAGCCTCAAGAGGTGGCTGGTCCAGAGCTCCAAGGACAAGCAAGACTCTCTCCAAGGCCTAGCTGTGGGTTCAACAACTCTCTGCCGGAACCAAGTGGTGGGTCTGGAGCTAGCAAGAGGCGGGATGCTAGTTCCACTATGGACTCCAGTGATCGGAGCAGAGAACCCCGGAAAGGTTCCTTCTCTTAGGAACTCAGAGACCGACTAGGAGACAGAAAAGCGAGACCGCAAGGGGCAGAGGAGACCCGCTAGAGTTGAGCCACCGGAGCTTGGAGACTCAGAACGGTTGGGACTATTCTTTAGGAGCGTGTTTTCGTTTTATTTCCATCGAGAGATGTTTAATTTCTTTTTCTTTTTTAATTCGCTCCGAAGCCCAACGAAAAAAAAAAGTCAGTTTGCTTGTCTGTGGAGAGGAGTGTGGCGCCAGGGCCAGAGTGGGGGGAGCCGAGAGAGAGCATCGGCCGGTTGCTGGTGGGTGCTGTCCGGTCCCCAAGCCCGCCCGCCCGCCGGCCTCCGGGCCGCCCTACCTCCCGGACTTGGTGATGACCATCTCGGTGCCCAGCTTGTGGAACTGGTCCCACAGCTCCTTGGCCTCCAGCGTCACCTTGGGGTCGTCCTCCACCTCGTCCTCGGGTTCCAGGCTCTTAAGCGAGCGCAGATGCGCGGCGGGCGGGTGCGGGCCGAGTGCCGAGACGTGCAGCCCCGCCTCGGCCGCCGCTGCCGCCGCCGCTGCTGCCGCGGCCGCCGCCCCCGCCAGGCCCGGGTCGGGTAGAGGCTTGGCCAGCGCGCCGGGCGGCAGCGCTAGCGCCGGGAAGAAGGAGGGCTGCGCTGCCGCCAGGAAGGCGGACATGGGGAAGTCGGCGGGCCGTGGCGCGTGG
>NW_021604658.1:2529271-2545996 GCF_004785775.1 Grammomys surdaster | reverse complement strand
GGGGAGGGAAGAGAGAGAGAGACAGACAGACAGAGAGACAGAGAGACAGAGACTGAGACTCATGGAGCAGCTCCAAAGTGGGATGAGTCTGGGAATGTTGGAGGGGCACCAGACTGAGATCAGCTGGGATTCAGGTGTCAGTACAGGAACAGAACGGAGCACATGGAGCAGCTAGGTGCAGACAGGGGTCAGCTGACTAGCTGTGACTCCATCACCTTGGAAAGTCCCTGCCCTTCTTGGGGCTCAGGCTTGTCATCAACAAAAGGAGGGTGGAATGAGTGGGTTTAGTATTTGATCGTTAAAACTTAGAAATGAGTACTGGGACTGTATCCTTAGATACAGCCAAGGGGCTGTCTTCTGTATGCTCCTGGCAGAGCCCACCCTAATGTCTGTGTGTGACTTTTGCCCTTGGACCACTGGGCCTTTTACTGAATCACTCCCAGACAGGCCTTTTGAGTGGCCAGTTCCCAGCAGCCTCTTTGCAGATGATGAAGGTATTTTCTTCCATCCAGATTGAAAGGGAGCCCAATAAGTAGGCAGTACTGCGAGAATTAGGAGGTCACTTGCCTTTTTCAAGGTCACCTGGCCCAGTCACAATTAGATTCATGTTCTGATGGCTTTCTGAGTGATGGTATCATGAGGTCTGGGGGTTAGGGAGGGGGAGAGGCTGAGGTTGTTCGGATGTTATCTGTAGAGGATAAGAGGCTGGCCCCTCTAGGGCTAGTGGCAGTAAGGTCCCCAGTCTAGCTCTCACCTTCAGCTGATTACAGGCTATGGCTGGGTCCCTAACCTTCCCAATTAGCTGGAGGCCAGGCCCAGGGCCTTTCAGATAACCTGAACTCCAACCGGCAGCCGCTATGGGGCCCGGCCTGCTTATCTAAGCTCTCTGATCCTCCCCCTCCCCCCATTTACTTAGAATTGCCCTGACTGCAAGCAGATGAATAACCAGATTGTCCTGCAAGCTCAGCCAGCAAGCGCTACACCCACTACTTTCCCTGACTGGAGGAGGCCACATCTGTTTTCTCCCCACTGTAAAGGAAGGGCTGCTGAGCCAGGGTCCGTAGGTCCCCTGCAGGGCTGAGAGAGCTCATCTATGTGCACAATGGTGGGTGCAGGGGCCATGCTTTCTAGAGCTTCTGTACCATCCCTGGTCAGCCAGGCCACCAGCTGTGTGCACAAAGCAGCCCGTGGCACCCTCCTTCTGTCCTCTGTTGACTAAAATGCTGCTCCAGCTGGGGACGGGGGCTGTGCCAGACATATCTATGTTGAAAGCTGCCCAAATGGGGAAAAGCTGCTCTCCTCTGGAGTCCCAGCTTGCTGGGGCTAGGCCTTGTGTTGCCATTCCAGTCTTCTCCCAAGCTTTCTTCTTATAAAGGGTTTCTTAGCTCCCAGGAGCCCAGGCAGGAGCAGTGTGATTCAGATCTTTTCCCCATATGCTCAGTTGATCTGGTGAAGGAGTCTAAATATTAAATTTTCTCTTCAGGCACTAGGGTTTGGATGTGGGCTATGGAGAGGACAGGGGCCAGAAGCTGGCCCAGCTCTGACCAGATGGCTGGATGGGAAGGCTGCTTGTCTGTGAATGTAATCCTTCCATTAAAAACTCCGTCTTAAGGCACACCTGGCTCAGAGGGTTTCCTTCTGTCCTTCCAGGACGTGTCTGGGGTCTCTAGGAGGTGCAGGTGAAGGAAGAGGGGCCAGAACTGCATTAGCCTCTTTCCTGATCACCATGCTTTTCTGTTGTCAGCTGTCCCTCTGTCACCACTCAGGTCCACAATAGGAGGGAGAATTTAGGCATACAGTGGCACGTACCTCAAATCTCAGCCCTTGAGGGATGCTAGCACAGGAGGTAGCGAGATCAGGAGTTCAGGTTTATACTTGGCTACACAGTGAGTTAGAGGTTAGCCTGATCTACCCAAAACCTGGTCTCAGAAGCAAAACAAAACAACAAAACCCAAGAACTTGGTTTTAGAGGTGTTCCAACTTCCAGAGGATACCCAACTTTAGTCAACAGGCTCTCCAGCTTCTGGGCATGAGAGAGAGGTTCCCAAGTGCCCTAAGACAGGGAACAGGCAAGGGCAAGCGCCCTTCCTTGAGCAACCTACCACATAGCAGGGGCAGGACTTAGAAGGAGGTCTAAGCTTGGCTCCTCCAGAAGCCAGAGGCAAGAGTCTTAGAGACTGGACCTCAGTGAAGCCACACCTAAATTCTAGTGGGAAGATTTTCCTTCCCTTTTCTTCCCAAGATGGGCTGCCCCGAGACACTTGTGTATAGTGAAGGTGTGGGTGTTGGGTGCCCATGGTCAGACATACAGGACTTTGCTCAGTGTTTGGAGAGGACCCTGACCCCAGCAACTCAGGAATGAACACCAATTGCAGCGAGATTTATTGGACAAGACGTGCACTTTTGACACGGCCTCAATAACTGGAGTTTCCTTCACTGAACAGTACAGGACCAGGGTACAAGGGCTTAAAGATAAGACAGACAAATCTCCCCATGAGCCAACAAGGAAGCAAGGGGCAAGGGGAGGCCTCTTTCCTTCTTCCTTCCCTACCACTCTGGGCCTCAGTTCACTCCTGTTTTTGAAAGAACTGAGCAGGGATAGCTGGGGGCAGTGGCATCACAGCCTGAACTGGGCTAGGGCTGATGTCCACCAAAATGCCCGGCTGGACCTTTCAACTCTTCCCCACCCAAGGCTCTAAGATCTGGCCACTGTTTCAATCCCCCTGTGGGTAGTTAGAAAATACAAAAGCAGCTCCAATGCGGGACATGATGTGCAAAGAGAGAGAGGACTGAGTCTCCACAGTCTCTGGGCCACACAGCCCCCACTGACAGGAGTGGGAGAGGTCAGGGTGTACCAAGGAGCTGTTCTGAAGGTCTCTTCTCATCCAGTTAGGGATGAGCAGCTGTTGTCACTAAGCTTAGGGAAGGTGGGTTTGAGGAGACTGAGAAGAGTGGGACCAGAGGCGTGCGGGGAGGGAGGATGGTGGTACAAGGGAGATGGGGACACTTCTTCCCCTCCCCCGCCCCCGTTAGTCCCTCAGGGAGCAGGCCAGCCTGTCAGAAGCAGGTGGCTGGTGCCTATGGGAAGCCAGTGGGGAAGAGGCTGAGCGGCTGGCTCTCGTTGGTAGGGAGCGGAGATCGGTAGCCATCAAAGTTTCTTGGGATGCTGCCACTGGTGGAGCCTGAGCTGTTACTCAGAGTCTCGATGCTTCCCTCTCGCTGAAGTTCTGCAAAACAGAGGAGAGGGCCAGGCCTGGTTAGAGTCAGCTGGAGATGGGGGCACACTCTGGACTTGGCCGCTCACCATGAGGGCCCACTGTGGGTCCATTCAGATGTTTTTGTAGGGAGACTCCTCCCCACCTGCTCTCCATATGAGCCAAGTGGCAGCTCAGGTCACAAGGGGGCTCAGTCAGGGGAGAAGAAGCCCCCTTGGCTAGCAGACTCTGACTTTTGACCTGGGTGTTTCTTTCACTGTGGGGAAGCCTCCAGGCCGGAAGTATGGTGCCCTGTGTGATGGTGCTGCTTCTCATGGAGTGCAGGCTAGCACCTGCTCACACACGCATGTTCCGCCAGCATTCTGCCTCAGTTCCTTAGTGCACTCTATCCAGGATCAGTAGGTGGGCAGAGGGCAGGACAAGAGAGGAGGAGACACAGTCGCCTGACTGACCTGTTCCTGCTGCTCTTCCAGCTGACCTGTCTCTGGAGCCCATCCCAGCTTAGCCTCCACTGGTCCCATTCTCACCCTGCTCACCAGGCTTGGGTGTGTACCTTGCACAGAGTGTGTGGCCTTCCTGTACAATGGGATCCTTTGTCTGTGGGAGCCTCTTCCACTGAAGAGAGGGTCTCCTACTTGCCTCAATATTTCCTCTTAGCCCCAGCCAAGCTTCCTGGGGACCCACAGAATGTATCTGCTGAGTTGACCTGTAGAGTAGCAAGGCCTGCTGCCCTGGTCTCTGCACCTCCACACTGCTGCCATCTTGGATATGGCAGACAAATCTATTTAGCTATGACAACCTTAACTGACTCATCATCTCTTCAACCAACTGGGACAGGCAGGGGACAGGAATAGGAGTCCCTGCTTGCTGGATTCATTAATTGCTTTTCTAAGGGTGGTCAGTTCCTGTCTCCTCTTTGCCTTTAGCTGTTGGCTCTAAGATGTGGGCAAGCACATGCATGGGCAGTTTCTGGCGTCTTCTCCAAACTCAGATGTGACCTATGGCTTGGCTTCTTCCTCTGCAGTCTGCCTGTCTGTGTTTTATAGAGTTTTGCTTGCCTACCTCAGGATTACAGGACCTTAAGAAGTTACTCGAAACATCAAGGTATATCCAGCAATACACTCATCTGGTATGGCTTCAGAGCTCAGTATCCAGCCTGTACCTGCCCCAGGCCCTGGCCGCCAAACACATGCAGCACAGCTGGCTTTGGTTAGAGAGTGAGGGTCATGGCCTCCACTGTGCTGGCCATCACCAGCCAGCCACTCCCACCTCTGAAGGCCACACTATAGCCCAAGTTGGGCTGCCCAGCAGCAGCAGCAGCAGCAGCAGCAGCAGCAGCAGCTACAGAATGGGGCAGAAAAATGGAAACTGTGCCAGTCATGTCTGGGCCTGAGCCCAGGGTAGATGAGTATACAGCATTATCGACTCCCAGCAGGTTGGGAGTGTTGTGCAGAGTAGAAGGAGAAGGACTGTAGATACAGGCTGACAGACTGGCTGTGGTACCTGATCCCCAAGAGACACTGGCTTCCTGCGGGGGCCTTGGCCCTGGGAAAGCCATGGATAACTCTGTATGGACAGAAAGATGAGGCAAAAGGCTGCTCAGATCTTTCCCTCCAGCTTGGTTTCAGGTTCACCTTCATCTGGGAACAGGACCATTATTCCACTTGAGGGAAAGGGCTAGAGAGCAAAGAGGAGGCCCTGAGCATCAGCGAGCAGAATGGGCTTCTCAGGAGAACCTCCAAGAGCCTGTTCTCTCTCCTCCTTTCCCCACAAGCAAGCCCAAGAGTGTTGCAGAGAGAGCCAAGGACCTGAGTGGCTTTCAGAGGCCATGCCCTCCTACGCAGCCATCCTAGCACTAGGGGGCGCTGACAGCAGGGCCAGAAGGGCAGGAGAGGAGCAGGCAGTAGCAAGAAAAGCAGGGGCCTCTCAGGGATACAGATGGGATAGATGCAGGCCCAAGGAAGAAAGCCCCATATAAAGGAGCAGGAGAGGCCGTCAGTAAGGGAAGAGTGGCTCCTTTGCTGGGTAGAGGGAGAGAGCCCCAACAGTCTTGACACAAAATGCAACATGTCCACACTGCCAAGGAAGCTAAGGAATCCACAGCCCAGGCCCAAGCTCAGCACCCTGCTATCCCTCTGCGTAGGCCCCAGCAACATCCCCAGCCATCTTGGTGACCACACGAGTCTGAGTGGACGCACCCAGTGGATCCATCAAGTGACGTACAGGGACAGTTGCCAAGGGGTTACAAGATGGAGGCCAGGCATGGCTGAACTGCCTGGCTCATGCTTTCTCTTTGTTGCTTAGGCCTGGGAGAGATGGGCTGGACAGGATTGTTCAGTGCCCCCACATCTCAGGGTACCTAAGATTTTGCTGACTGTCTCCTTTAAACATTGCTCTGGTTAGTCTGAACTTGCCACTGGGTCCCAAGCTCTCCATATTCTCACTCAAAGCCAGGACACCATGAACCTCATCTTGTTATTCCTCTAAAGACATTTACTCATTCCTTATGTTCCCCAGGTATAAATACCCTGGTACTACCAAATGGCTGTCCACAGCCTGTCTGGCCTCACTGGATGAGGAGCTTGCTATGGACAACTTTAGGCCGCTGGGCCCCAACGTGCCTGCTCCTCTTCCTAAGCTTTCCATGAGTGTCTGCTCTTCTGTGAACCGTGGTGTCCACTGCAGAGGCCCTAGGCGCAGTGGCCCTAGGCTCTGAACTCCTCATTTTGACTCCTGGTTAGCCCCTTGGATGCTTCCAAGTCCATTACGCCCTTGGGAAGAGGAGTGCGGCAGGGAATGTGTGCCTCATCTCTGCAGTCACAATCCCCAGGCCTGAAAAATACCTTGTGCTGAAAAATGGTTTCTGGGATGAATGATGTGGTGGGGACACGGGCCTTTCTCCAGCATGGACTAATCAGTGAGAGACCCAGGGGCCTGGCTGGCCCTGGGATGGTCTTTTCAGTGCTTCACTACTGACTTCTATCAAACCCAATCTCTTTCTGTTCCTCCGAAGACACAAGAGTGAGAGTGCTTGGGGCGTGAACATGGAGGAGGGCTGGATGTACACGGGGTCCCCACTCGAGTCACCCCCCAGCCCTAGAGCAAGCGGCGAGTGGAACCACGTGGAACCGCGCGGCCTTACCTTCCTCCGTCGCGAACGCACGCTTTGTTACTGTTGGGCTGTTCACGCACGCTGGGCTGTTGGCATTGTTTTTTTTTTCCTTTTTTTTTCCCTTTTGAAAAGAAAAGCATTGAGGAATCTTTTTCTTTTTTTTCTTTGAGAGATATGGACAATGATCCAGAAGTACACGGATCTCCACAAGCAGAAGGAGAAGGTGGAGGGAGGTGCAGGGGTGACACACGGGCAAAGGGCGGTCTTGCAGGGACACTCTGCTGTCCAGGACACTGACATGCACGTGAGGCGGCAGGAAACTGACCAGTCAGGGAGGGGCAGGCCCAGAGGTAGAAGTGTTGTGAATCTTTCAGTATGGGGTAGGGGAAGAGGAGTCACACAGTAAGCATAAAACGACAGTTTCTAGAAGGAGACACACAGGGACCTATGGCCCATGCAGTGACAGACGGGGCCCCATGCAGGTGGGTTTCTGGGAGAGGAAGAGGAAGGAGGCAGGCTGAGTTTTCGGAGGGAACCCTGGACATTTTAACATAGCAGCCTCGTTTTAGTTCAACATTGCCCCTCAACCCCCACCTAGTCCCACCTTCTCTAACTCTCAGCAACTTTACTGCAATAAGTAGACTCCAGATGAAGCCTAGCAGAACCAGCTAGGGGCAGTCAACTAGGGAGTTTCTCCTAGCAACATGGAGTCTGGCTCATTGGGCAGTTGCTTTAAGAAAGCTTGTTCTACTTCCTCACAACAGGCAGCACATAAGGAGGAGCCCCAAGCAAGGACTCGGACTCAGGTTGTGCCCTTGTACTCTCCAGGGACTTGGTGACCCTGGGTTCACCCAAGAGAGAACTGTCCTAGGGCAGGCCACTAATACCTACTATTGTCCATGTCCCCACTTCATACTGGTCTTTCTAGAAGACAGACTTGTTACCACAGCTGATCCCCAATGGCACAGGCAGGGATAGGCAGGCCACAGGGGACAGGAGTGGACAGTAGGGCCAGCAATGAGAAGGGTGAGGCCTCTGCTTTAATGGAATAAATAAGCATGAAGCAGAGGAGGCCTTGTCCGCATGTTACCCCCATTCCACACTATGCCTGCCAAACTCCTAAGGAATATGAGGGACAAAGAGAGGCAGCTGGCCTCTCAGAAGGTCTCTGGTTACCTGGGAACATCTTCGAGGAACAAGAAGAGGAGCCATAGTCAATCTCTGAGGAGATAGGCACAGCTGTCCCTGTTCCTCATCCTAGAGTGGGCAGAGCCCTTGGCCAGGCATGAATTGCTGTGCCTGGCTCTTGGGAGCTCTGGGTGGGAGCCAATGAGTGAAGGGTGTCGGGGTGACATGCATCAACTACTGTGTTAAGCATCATGAGGTCTGGCTCCCCATTCTCTGAGACACTGAGGATACCAGGCTTTAGTGAGACCTGGAACAGCTGTGGATGCCTTAGTGGGAGGAAGGCTTCAACAGAAGGCCAAAGTGAATTCTTCTTTGGGCTGGGTAGTTTTTTTTTTTTTTTTAAAGATTTATTTATTTATTATATATGAATACACTGTAGCTGTCTTCAGACACACCAGAAGAGGGCATCGAATCTCATTACAGATGGTTATGAGCCACCATGTGGTTGCTGGGATTTGAACTCAGGACCTCTGGAAGTGCAGTCAATGCTCTTAACCACTGAGCCATCTCTCCAGCCCCCCTGGGTAGTTTTTAGATCTGTCTAGTCTGAGACCCTCAGAGGGCTCCAGGGCACTGTGGGGATCTCAAATTTCCAGGATCCAGAAAGACCCCCAGGGACCTGCATAGGTAATGCTGTGTGTGTTTGTAAGAGGGTACCTGGGCCCAGGCTCAGTTTTGGGGCAGCCCTGAGACTTCTGGCACCACTAAATACATCAGCATCTACTGCCTGCCCTGCCAACCTTGCTGTGTGCATGAGTGCCAAGATGCTGCTCATTAAAGGGCTTAGCAGAGCGTTTTTATTAGGTTCTGGCTGGAGCAGCATACCCTACTCCTAAACTAACCACCCAAGCAGCCCAGTAGGCCTGGGCTTAGACCTGGTGGGAGGAGGAGTCTGCCCCTGCTGAGGCTCTGGCCACTTCCTGTGGTGAAGTGGGGGTAAGCCTTCCCTAACTGTCTGACTCAGAAGTTCAGCCTGAGAAGACAGGTAGGTGGGCAGGCTGATCTACCTGGATGGAGCAAACAGTCTAGGCAAGGCTGTGAAGAGCACAGGCTCCTGGCTACCTGCTTCCTGGGCAACTTTGGGCAGGGGCCTCAGGTTCCCGAGTACAAGGGTAACAATGTCTGTTTCATAGCCTGGCTGCAGGAATGAAATTAAATAATGCATGAGGAACCCATCACAAAGTGGTTGAAGCTTCCAGTCAGCAAATGTGAGTTACTATTATGGTTGCAATCGAATTAGTCACTATGATTATCCCTAGGACGTCAGGGGCCCTCTCCAGCCTTCTCCCTCAGCAGGTGGCCCTGCCACCCAGGCCCCTACCAGCTCTGCCTCCATTGGATCCTGGGCAAAGATTCTTTCTTTTTAATCAAGAAATGGCCCAGGGAGGCGGTTGGCAGATACACGGTCACAGCTTTTCATTTCCTTCCGTCCCTCTTTCCAAACACCCTCTCCCAAGATGGAGAATAAATCCCTGACCGTGTTGACATGCATTGATTTTTCTCTCCTCCCGCATCTACCTCCCAGTCCTCCTTGTTTGGGGTGGGCTTGGTGGGAGCTCAGGGCAGTGAATGGATACAGAGAAGCCAACCAAATGCCCTGACTTGACCAGCACCTGATATAGGAAAGATTTGTAAAAACTAAAACAGCTTTCAGTTCCTTTCTGCTTGAGGGTTCTTGGGTGGAGAGACAGGCACATGTGGGTGGGTGGATGGGGTGTCCTCTCATTAGAAGTCATAGTGATCAGCATTTTCCCTTGAAGAGATAAGTAATGAGGAGATCAGATGACCACAGGACAGTTTAAAGTTCAGCAAATTGGTTCAGATGGGGTCTGTCCCAAGCAAGCCATTTTGTTAGCAAGAAGCTTGTACACAGGGGCTTGAACTAACTAGGTAAAACAGTACAGAAAGGAAAAGGGGGGAAAATGGGAGGAGGGGAGGGAGAAGGGAGAGGGAGGGAAAACCAGAAAGAAACAGACAGACATACGAAGAGAAACAAAGATGAACAGATAGAGGGGTAGATGAAGAGGCCTGAGTGCTTCCTGGGGATGAGATCTGGACAACTGGCCCTGATGTCACCTGGGAGGCAGCTAGACCTAGCAGACATGGTGAGGGGTTGCTTGTCTTATCCAAGTCAGGACCTGTATGAGGCCATTCCCTGAGTGTGGCTGAGGAGGTAGAGGCTTGTTCGGTGGAGACATAGATGGTGTTGGTTGAGATCACGGGGAGCTTGATCATCTCCAGAGACCACACTCTGGGCTGGAGACAGCCTCAGCCCCCAGGGCCCTTTCTTATGAGGTTAAAAGTTCGAAGTTAAAGGAAGCAGCCTGGGGGTGGGGAGGCAGCTTTCCTTTGCATTTAGCACACTGCTCAGCTCTAAGGCTGCCTGCCTGGCTCCTCTAGACCTGCCCTCAGTGCCCTTTCCAGCCTCCCCTCCCCTCAGGCTTCTAAGCTTGTAAATATGCCACTAGTCAAAGGGCTTCCTATCCTGGGGAGGCCTGGAAAAACTGGGGGCTAACGCTAGTGGAGACAGAGACTGGAGTCACCTTGCTCCCCCAGCAAGGTCTTTGGGACCTTGCCAGGCTCGCCTTCTAGAAGCTGCAAGGCTAAGGTTGAAAAGGCTCCACCCATTCAGATCACAGGAATCCTGGTTGGGAGATGAAAAGCAGGGCTAGCTCTGGCCTGCTCTTATCTCTGGGGCTTAACACCTATGTCTGAACCCAGATCCCTGGCTGGCTGACGCCAGTCTTCTGGTGTCTTATACTACACACACAGCCTGGCGCCCTCAGTGCTTTCAGAGTGCAGCCGCCTGGGGCAATAGAAGTCTCCTTCCTGGACAGGTCAGCCCTCCAGACCCCATGAACATACATGCTCTTCTCTCTGCTCAGTTTCTGTCCTGACTCAGATACACAAAGGGACACAGACCACCACGAGAGAATGAGGCTATTTTTCTAGGGCCTATCCTGTCTGCCCAGCCACACCAGCTGCTAGTGGTGAAGGCAGATCTCAGGTGTTTTCAGCTCAGGGAGCCTTGGCCATGGTGACTTAATAGCCTCAGCTACCACTGAGGAGACAACCAGGACTAGAAGAACTCAGATACCCCTGCATATGCATTTAGACCATGAGAGTGGTGGTCAGTACTAGGAAGGGGCCATACTCAGGGAGACAGATGGAGGGAGCAGCAGAGCTGGGCTTCACCTTAACCCAAACCCCTGGCATAGAGCCCCTGGGAACTTGGTTCTCAACAGCAGGCCAGGGAGGTACCAACACCACTGCTTGGGGCCTGAGGCAGACCAGACAGCTGATCCCCTCCCTGGTGGGCCTATGTGAGAAGGACACATGGTGACAGGAGACATGTACATTGGAAACCAGAGGAAGGAGAATAAAAGCAGGAGTGTGAAGAGGGAGGAGAGAAGCTGGAGAAGGGAGGAGTTCTTAGGAGATCTCCTGCAGAGTCCTGTCCCATGGCCACTTGGTCTCTGTCCTCTGCTAGAGCTGACGAACTGTGTCTGTGGATGCACACATGCATCCTTGTGTGTGGTGGGGGCAGGGCACTCAAGTTCCAGGCAGAGCTGATTACAGCATGGCCCCACCTCCCACACAGCCTTTGAAGTGCCGAGGAGCAGCAGCAAGTTGGTGGGTGGGGTCTGGTTGGTCTGGGGGCTGCAGCCTACCCGCCCAGGAAGTCAAAGTCTTGAACTGTCAAGTATGGGTACTTTCAGTACCCCATTCCCAGGAAACCCACACCATCAGAACCTCCTTAAGTCTTAGCTTCCAAGGGTAATACGGAAGGATCAGCAACATGCTTCATCACTCAACACCCTCCAGCACCCGTCATATTAAAATAACGATAAATCTTGACTAAAGCAGGATCCATCCACTCTATGAAGGGACAGAAAAAGTGGAGTTGACCTGGCTCACACTTCCTCTCTGAGATGTTTGATGACTGGCTAAAACCAAGCTTTGGTTGGCCCTGACTGAGCTTCCTACAGAGAGCCATGAGGAAAAAGAGAGTTGTGAGTGGGACATTGTTCTGGCCTTAGTACATCAGAGAGTGCTCAATGACCTTGGGTAAGTCATTTCCATCTACAGACCATAAGGGAAGGGTGTGCTGAGGTGATGTCATGGGCTATGTAAGGTTGTCAGGCAATAAGGTACCAAAAGCCTTCACCAGAGAGAACCTTTTAGATGCCCGGCAACTTCAGTGGATTGAAGGACCTGGAGAAGACACCTCACAGGAGAGTGGAAATGTTCTTTCCAGCACTAGGTCCTCATGCCATTTAAGGCTAACTCAGAGTTGAGCAGCATGGCAGACATCTTTTTGGAGATGGAGAAGGCCAGGCCTGGTGCTGTGGCACGACTTCTTCATGCAGGCACTAATGAGGGGCTAGGATGAGTCCTGTGAGCTGGCCATGTGTGTCCCAGTCCACACAGTCCTAAAGAGGTCACAGGGCTGGAAGACCTATCCAAAGCCCCCAGTCAGGGTACCTCACAAGCTTGTCTCCGGCCTTATGAGACAGCAGAGCCTGCAGACTACAGGAGAGATGCTATTGACCGGTGGGGGCCGGAGCCACATCTGGTTCTCATTCAAATGTCCAAGCATAATTAAATTCTCGACGACGCAGCGGAAGAGTTTGCTAAGATGTGGCTTACCCCTTTTCCATGAGGGCTGAGAAATCACAGTTCTTGTTCTACCAGGAGACTCTCCCTCTTTCCTGCCACTGGCCTGCCCTAAACAGGGGCAAAGGCCTATCCCACCCCCATCTGTCTGTCTCTATTCTTCCTTCTTTACCTGTCTCCTTCCTTCCTTCCTTCCTTTCCTTCCTTCCTTTCCTCTTTCCTTCCCTCCTTCCCTCTTTCCCTCCCTCTCTCCCTCCCTCCCTTCCCCCTCTTTTGGCACAGGCTCCCACTGTGTTAAAAAGGCTGGTCTTGAACCCCTGCATTTAAGGGATCCTCCCTCCTTGGCCTCTTGGGTAGCTTGGCCCCTTGTATCTATTTTCTAGAATGGACAAGCTGGGGCCAGCATTAGTATATGATTCACACGACTCCCTCCTTCTCCACCCCCATGCTGTCTACCCACCGGAGAAGACTCCAGAGACCCGAGGCTAAGCAAGTATCCACTAGGGCTGGTGGCTTGGGGAGGCTACTGTCACCATTCCTCTTGTGAGGTTCTTCCCTGGGCCTGAGGAGGCAGACCCTGTAAGGCTGGCTTACTTCAGTGATGCCTATCTCTGACCACAGGACATATGACCACAGTCCTATAAGACTGTGCTAAGTGAATACTTACTAATGATTGTGACTGAGAGGGACAAGTCTGGAGGGGCTGGGACAAGAGACTCTCCCTACCCTGGTACTAGCCATAGAGCCCAGAGCAGGGTGAGTAAGCTACTTCATACACTCCCTGTCCCTCACTCTGTCCCTCAGGACTGCTGCACAGTGGGTGGGTGCCGCTTTCCCATCTCTTGCTGCTCTCATGAGGGAGGCATCCATCTGCAGATGAGGCAAAGGGCAATGTCCTGAAAGGAAAGTCTAAGAGTGTGGAACAGCAGGGACAGCAGAGTCTGAGGAAGACTGCTCTGCTCCCTTACAGCCTCAGGCAACTTCCTTTCCAGACTCCCACTCAGGACCTCCCCACAGCCAAAGAGAAGGCTCCTGGGATGGCGATTTCCCCAGCCCCCCTTCCCACCCGAGCATCTTCAGTTTACAGCGTCTTTTTACTCAGGGATTTATGGCTTTCATGGTAATGGGTTCCATTCTATTTCCTCTTGCCGATATTTTGAATCATTATGGTGCGGGCTTTATGAGTGTTTCTTAATAAGTAGAGGTATTTTGTTTCCCCTTTGAAACAAACTGTCCTGTGAGTTAATGACTTGTGGGTGTGGGTGCAACCCAGAGACAAGCGGGAGTTGGGGAGAGGATGACATGGTTGGGCCATGCAGAACTTTCCAGATTTAAAAACAAAGCTGTGCCGAGCGAGCGAGGTCCTTTAAAGTTTCACTACGTCTCACAAGCGCCCAGCACCACGCACAGGCGCACAGGCCATTTGTGGGCAGTCCTCACCTGGAGGACAGGTCTACACACAGAACCTATCAATCTCAGTGGCTTTGTGAGAGTCAATTTAACTTTTTGGTGGCATTTAGGTTAAGGTCACGTGTTTGCTAGCCTTTTCATTGATGAATAAAGTTTTAAGGAAAGGGACCCAATTTCCTGTCCAGTGTTCCTATGCTAAGTCTGACAGAAGATATGTATCAGGGTGAAGCCTCTGTGGTCTCTGTTCTGGTTTCAAGCTGCACTGTAGAGCCTTTGCGCCTGTGCCATGGTGAGCAGGGGTGGGGGGAGGGTCTCACTTAACTGCTGTGGTGCCACCCTTCCCTGACTGCAGCCCAGGCGGGGCTGATATAGTCGGCTCTCTTTGCCTTTGTGCTGGTCTCACAGACAGGCTGCTGGTGCCGGGCCCTATTCATTATTCAATTCAGCTGGCTCGGACGGCCTTTCCATTTGCTCCTCCAGGAGGGATAACAAATCTAGAAATGCAGTTCCACTTTGGTGTATTAAGATATTGATTTGCCTGTCCAGCAGAAGTGCATTTGTTCTGCCAGCCCTCCCGTGGGTAGGAAGGGGTTAACCAAATGTTTATCACAAGGCTGGCTTCAGAGTTGAAAGTAATGTGATCAGTAATGAATTTTGTGTTACATTAGGTTGTATAAATGGACAGACAAGCGCAGACAACAAGTGGCCAGGAGTCGGGGCTAATCTAATGATGTAAAAATAGAGACAGCACCAATTATACTAGGGGCCAGCTCCAGGCTCCTGCAGGGACTGCAAATGAATAGGTACAAATCAAATTACTCACTAATAGACGCACTACAAGAGGGGCAGTCAATGGTAAATGCATTAGAGCCCAGTGACCTCTCTGCTCTGCACAGCAGAGTCCCAAAATTTGACTTGCATCTTCAGAGTAGGGGGCAGGGAGTGGTACTCTCAAAGAAACTCTTTTTGGGTGAAAGATGGCCACCACTCCCCGTCCCAGTTCCCTGCAGAAGAGACCTCCTGTCCTAGGTGACCTCTGGTGCTTTCTGAAGCCTGAGCTCTGGGGGAGGGAGACACCCATGTGAGGGAAATGAAGAGCAGTGGGACCAAGCCTTCTGTGTAGGCAAAGACAGGAAGTTACATACCCAAACACTTCACAGCCATGTGTCTCTCGTGGGTGCTGTTTTTGACTGCTACGTCAAGGGCTGTGTCTGTATTGGAAATAAAATAGTTCTTTAAAGAGCATCATACAATGGACTTTCTAAGAGTCCAGCAAGAGCTGAGATCAAACTGAGTAGATATCAAATCTGGTTTGACCACTGATATTTATAGGGGAAAATTGTGGAGTGTGTTCCAAGGTCCAGCACATCTAGATTTTTCATTAGCCAAAGCCAGCAATCTCCATCTCTTCCTTCTTCCTCCCCAATCTCCACGGGCTGAGTTCCTCTATTCCTGCCTGCTTTGGGGATGGGGGAGGAGGCAAGAATGAGGATGTAGGCTCAGGTTTTGGGAAGCTCCTTGGATTTTCTTTCATGGTTCTATGGATTTTAGACCCCAGGCCTGATGTCCAAAGCTGCTTGACGGTGTGCTGGGTTGCTCTGGGAAGGCTTGTGGAGACATGCTCAGAGTTAGTCTGATATTCCCAAAGTCAGTTCTTAGTGGCTTGTGGATAAATAAATAAAGAGGCTCTAAGTTTTCTAAGGACCAGTCCAAGCTCCATGGAGGTGTGGCCCCAGAGGCTTGGTTCCTGTTGCCCCAGCCACCCTAAGGCCTCACCACACAGTTATACATAAAGTGGAGATGACGTGCTGGTCCTGGCCAGTGGGGCCTGGAGACACAGGGAAGTTACCAACATAACAGGCACGGGGAGGTGAGAGTATAGAATGGGAACAGTCATCCTGAATAGATGGAACAATTGGAAGGCCAGTCTCCCCAAACTTGATTAAATACAGAGGGCTGAACTGCAAGCTACTTAGCTACAATAACAAGACATATGTGGGGATGAGAAGGGGACAGCTGTGAGAACTGCTGGAGGATTCAGCCAGCAGACTTAAAATTGTCTCAGGCAGTGAGGCCGGCGGCAGGTTCCTGGGGCCACAGTTAGTACAGGAAGAGCAAGTAGCAACAAAATTGGCCAAGGCTGGAGACCCATCTCGCTCTTTGCTATGGGCAATCCAGAATGCCTCCTATTTAATGTAACCAAGGGCCATCTCTAACCTTCCTTTTCTGTGGGTGTACCTGTTTTCTAGCTCATGGCTCCTTGCCCTCTGAGAAGCTGGGGCAGAGGAGAAGTCGGGCACCTAAACCTTGTGGTGGTGCTCTACTCTGTTGAGACCTTATATCTTACACGAGGGCTGGTGATTAAAGGTGAAATCTGGTAGAGGAGGAGGTACCAAGAAGAATCCTCCCTTGGGTTAACCATTTACCCATTGTAATCGTCCAGGGAAGGCCCCTGGCAACTGTCCTACAGCCCTCCACCTTTGCCCAAGCCTGCACATGCTCCACAGTCACTTCACTTGGGGCAGCATGTGGGAAGAGTATGCCGAAGAGTCACCAAAGAAGCCACACTGGCACTTCCTCCTTGTGCACAAGAATCAGCATGCTAAGCCATGGGCGAGTAGAACATGTGTGGAGAAAAAATGTATTAGCCTCAGACTTCTACTGTGGTTCCTCCTCTGGATGCAGCTCCGGAGGGGGCAGAGGAGAGAGGCAGAGAAAGCAACCTAGCTGGAGTTAGATCTAAGACTTGGCCTGGGACTAAGAAGTATGTCTTTTAAACATGATAATTATTCCCATGGCTCTGGCTGCCTTTCATTTACCTCTCAGAGGCCACAAAAACCCAATCAGTCATTCAACAAACATTAACCGAGGCTCAGCTTGGCATTCATCCCAGGGCTGGATGCTGGGCAAGGAGAACTCGTGGTTAAAGGTAACAAAGAGGAATCAGGTTGGGTCCATGGAACAAGAATTGGATCAAGATGCACTCTCGGCTATGGATGACCCACGGAGCTGGGCCTTCCCTTAGTAGCATGACAAGGATGTCAGCCATGGCTCCCAATGGAAAAGTCACTAAGATCCTTGCCTAGGGCCAAGCATCCTAAATGCAGCGGGTTCAGGGACACACACGAGGGCAAGGAAGTTGGGTATAGACGGACACTATGAATTTGGTCTAAAGAAAAGACT
>NW_021604658.1:2526282-2529261 GCF_004785775.1 Grammomys surdaster | reverse complement strand
GTGGTGAGCTCCATCCCTAGCCCAGCACTCTGTGGTGAGCTCCATCCATCCCTAGACCCTGTAGCCCTGTCTTAATTCCTCTTAAAAAGTTATTTGAAGTATTTCATCTCTTGCTTCGGAAGCTGAAGGGAATAATATCTCACAACCAGGCAGAACTTGATGAGAGGACACTGCCACAGCAGGCAGAGTCTCCAGCACAGGAGTCCTTACGTCCATCCCCCTGTCCAGAGTGAGGATGGTACAGACTACTGTGTGCAGTGTCCAGTGTAAGCACATCAAGAGGGGAAGCAAGTGCTCCCGGATTTCCTGTTTCACTCCTAGTAAGAGAGGAGAGGGAAAGGCCTGAGGCCACATGCGGTCCTCCAATTCTTGAATCTAAATCTCATCAGAAGAGAAACCATGACTTTCCCAGCAGTAGCAATTGGCACTGGGAGCTGAAGGGGCTCTTAAGACTTGGTCTTTATTCCTGCTGGAAAACAGCTGGGGACAGGCACTAGCTGGGACACTGAGCTGGGGACAGGCGCTAACTGGGACACTGAGCTAGGGCACTGATAGCAACACCCATGGCCATCTTTGGGGCTGCAGCTCTCCACAACCCCACAGTTGTGCTCCCCCGCTATATAGGGCTGCTGATGGCCTGCTGGGGGACAGGGCTCTATATGGCAGCCCTGCCTTCTGGAAGCTATTTTCTTCTCTCACCCTTAGCAATCAAGGCATCTGTGGCTGCAAAGTACACAGTTTCATTACTACATTTTGGACATGTGGGTCTCCAGCCAGCTGTTTTGGGAGGTGGGTCCAAGCTACAGGAAGTGGTTCATTCTGCTTTTCTGTCCGACAGGAGGTAAAGGAGATTCTCTACCATCAACTCTGGCCACAAAGATGTTCTGGGAGAAGCTGTGGACTGACCCCTCTGAAATCATGAGCCAAAATAAACCTTTGTCTTTAAGTTGTTCTCCTGAATATCTCACAGCAATTGGAAAACTAATACAGCAGATGATTAAGTCTATGAATCGACAGTTCTGACGTCACCTGGATTCCTGTCACTTGGGCATGTCTGTCAGGGCGTTTCTAGCGAGGTTTAATTGAGCAGGGATCCTCATGGTCTGGGGTTCCGAATAAAAAGGAGGAAACAGCTGAGTGTCAGCATTTCATCCCTCTCTCTGCTTCCTGACTGGATGTCACATGGCCAGCTGCCTAATGCTCCTGTCACCTTCCCACTACGATGAATGATCTTCCTTCTTAAACCGTGAGCCTAAATAAATCCTTCTCACCATTAGCTGCTTCTGTCAGGTATTCTGTCACATCAGTAAGAAGAGTGACTAATACATACTGTGTTCTAGAAAGACAATGCACACCCTGTGGCTAGGGAGAAAAGCCAGAGAGGAAAAGACCAAGGCTCAGTGCCATCATCTCTCCTGGGACTTTTGTCAATTCCAAGAAAGGAATTGTGGCTAACCTATTCTCATCTACTCTGAGATGTGACAGATGCTTAGAGAGCTAGCTTGCCTACTGCAACCACAGAGAGTGTGTGTGGAGCCACCAAAGAGGCCACTGAGAGAAGACACTAAAATCTATTTCTTTATTTCCTTCCTTCCCTCCCTCCTTCCCTCCCTCCTACCCTGCCCTCCCCTCCCCCCCTCTCTTTCAATGCTATAGAAGGAAAAACTCTGGGTCCATACAGACAAAACAGAGAAGAAGGTCCAGATACCTGGCAAATTACTTTGATGATAATGGCATTTTCCAAGGAAACTGTTACTGAGGGAAACCAGGCAATGGTGGGCACTGAGACCAGAGATGCTCAGAGTCCTTGGTAAGAGCCCAGCCTAGAGGATGGTGGGTTAGCGAGACCACACTCTTCCATCTGGAGAAGGGAGATTAGGAGAGCTAAGAGACAGAGAAAGTAAGAAAAGAATGGAGACTGGGCCACATGTGCTGTCACCTGGGCATGTCAGGGCATCACTGACACTGGGTGTCAGGGGAGGAGAAATATTGTCATTCTCAAGAGACCAGCAAGAAGCCTGGAAAGATGGCTCAGTAGGTGAAGGCACCTGCCAACAAGTCTAACGACCTGAATTCAATTTCCACGATCCACGTGGTAGAAGGAGAGAACTGGCTTCTTCAAGTTGTCCACTACTTCTACATGGACCTCAATCATAAATTAAAAAAATAAAGTAATTTAAAATATTTTTAATGAAGAAGGTGAAGATGGAAACCTTTCCCTAGGTACTTTGGAGATAACCATTGAAACTCAGAGGGGCTGAGGAGAAGGAGGAGACAGGAAGATTATATGAGGCAATCAGAGCAGCTTGGTGGTCGTGCATGGCAGATAGTGCATGTCACCTATGATGCAAGGAGCCACCCTGGCCTTGTACAGGCAGTATCTTGAGCCTGCTCAGGATTAGAATAGGTTGGCTAACCTGGGATTGGAGAAGGGCCCAACCTTCACTAACATCTCAGTGTTGTTTCTTTCTTTTCTTACATGTTTCTGTGTGGGTGGTATGCATGTATGCATGTTTGTGTTTAGGCACACGAGTTTGCACATGCTCATGGAGGTCAAGACTGATATCAGGAGTCTTCCCTACATTACTGTCAATCTATTCTTTGAGGCAGGGTCTCTCCATATGGCTAGTCTGTCTAGCAGCCCTCTTCAGGGTTCCTTGCCTATGCTCTTTCCCAGTGCTGGAACTGATGGCCATCTGGCATTTACACAGGCTCTGGGGATCTACACTTTAGTCTTTATGTTTACATGAACAAACACTTTGTCCATTGAGCCTTCTCCCCAGGCCCAGCACTGGTTGTCCCTGCCTCAGTCTACCACAAGGTAAGCATTCTTATTCCCTGTCATGAAACAACAGACCCACGAGATCATGCACGGCAACTTCTGAACTTTGAGTCCCAATATCTGTTTCTCCTCTTAAAAATGAAGAGAGAGAGAGAGAGAGAGAGAGAGAGAGAGAGAGAGAGAGAGAGAGAGAGAGA
>NW_021604658.1:2490252-2526272 GCF_004785775.1 Grammomys surdaster | reverse complement strand
AGAGAGAGAGAGAGAGAGAGAGAGAGAGAGAGAGAGAGAGAGAGAGAATATGAACCACAGCATTGGAAAAGAAACATGAGGGGCCCACAGCATACTGCTAGCTCCTACATGACTGTCAAAGAAAGAGTTCTCCAGGGTATACCATTCTCCTGAGTTGTAACTTGCGGCCAGAAAAAGGTGTTGGATCTCCAGGAACTTGGATTTACAGATGGTTATGAGTCACCATGTGGGTGTTGTAGGTCCTATACAAGAACAGCAAGTGCTGTTAACCACTGAGCCATCTTTCCTACCCTCTACCTTTACAAGCATGACAAGGTCTCATGTAGCCCAGATGGGCTTTGAACTCACTATATAGCAGAGAACAACCTTAAACTTCTGATCCTCCTGCCTGTACAGAGATGCACACCAACAATTTTCTACACCTTCTGAGTGTCTACAAAGTCCAACATGAGCAGCCAGATTTTATGAAGAACACTGATGATCCATGGGTAAACCAACAAGTTGGGTCAGTTGAAGGCTCAGCAAATGAATTCACTATCTGGGTATTTGTAATTGCAACGACCTGTGTGGTACCTTGTGATGTGATGGGGTTGTCTCCTACTAAAAATATAAGAAGATATCTCTAGTCATGAGCAAGGGGACAAGCTGGATGCCCATGGCCTTCTGGGACTGACAATCTTCATGGCAGCATTGGGCTGCAACACACAGAGGTACTAGAATTAGTGTAGACATTTAACCATCTCCTCACAAAAGCTCCCATTCATTTTTATTTACTAATTAAAAATACACTTTTTGTATGTATGGGTGTTCTGCCTGCATGTATCTGTGCATTGTGTGTGTGTACCTGCATATGTACCTATCTGTGCATTGTGTGTGTGTGTGTGTGTGTGTGTGTGTGGTGGCTCCAAAGATGAGAAGAGGGTGTCAGATCTTCTGGGACTGGAGTCACAGACACTGATACGTAAGCCACGTGCCGGGAACTGAACCTGGGTTCTCTGGAGGAGCATCCGGTACTCTGAACCACTGAGCCATCTCTCCAGCCTCAGCCACCATCCTTGAGACTTTACTTTCTGCAGCCCTACAGTGAAGGTCAGCAGTGAAGCATGTGCTCTCCACGTGCACACAGAGCTTATTAAAATCATCTTTTCCAAAGCATGGGAAATCACAGACATTTGTTAATGAACTGACTGAAACTTCCTGTAACCATCGAAAAACTATGTGATGTTCAAAATATGCTTCTCATGTTAAGAAGGAGGAGGGGTGAGCACAGTCCTTTCACAATAAATAAAAGTTAACTGAAAATAGTCTTTCAGGCTTGAATGCTGGGTCACTGATACATGGATAGGGAACTTGGAGGATCTAGCAGAATTAACTACAGCCTTGGTTTTCAAGTAGCAAATCTTAATTCAGTGAATTATCAGAATTCAAAGCAGTGTAAAGCAGTGTGCACAGCATGCATATCTAGGGCACTGTTCTGTGAAAGCCTGAGTGTTCAGCAAACTGGGTCAGGGTGTGACACATATTTACAGCAGAACGTGACGGGCGGAGATTATGGATTTCTGGATAGAGTTAAGGCGATGGTGGGTGGAATAAGATGAGCCTCTTCTTGACTGATCATTTAGTAGGGGCTGGAAAGGAGACTAGACCGTCACCAGGCAAAGACAGTCCTTCTTGGCCTCCAGAGCTGCTTGTGGGTCTGCAATACTTAAGCTGTGGTCTGTGTACGAGGCTTGGGCTTTTGATGTCAGGTGTTGGAGAAGGCAAGAAAGAATGAGAGTTTGAACTAGTGATCAGAAGAGTTAAAGTTTAAAATGGACTCTACATGTATCCAGACATTTATTTAAATTCCCCCTTTAGTAGGGAGTATTAAATTATATATTTACCTAGACAAAAAGCAATTGTGATAAGTCCATATTTTGTTTATTTAAAAAGTGCTATTTTTGAAGTAAAGGCAATATTGAAAGGAATGTCTGCTAAGCAGGAATTAGTTCAGCTATTTTGGGGGTGACAGTTGAGAGGGGAGGGGGCTCAGAGAGACAACATTCCAGACAGAAGAGAAAGAATATGCCTTACATGTGTTCAGTGTCCCAGCCTAACTAGCTCAGAGGCAGTGGGGCTAGGTCTGGAGAGGCTTGCCTAGTCAGGATGGCTTTGTATACACAGAGAAGAGTGAGCCTAGAGAAGGAGCAGCTCTCAGAAGTGTGGATTTACCAGCAAGTGACTGGGGAGACCGTTCTGGAAATCAGGTGAGAGGCTGGCTTGGAAGCCACAGAAGCAGAGACTGTCATGTGCTGAAGGAGAAGGAAAGGGCCTTTAGAAGCATTCGGAAAGATGGGAGGGGAAAGCCAGAAACGGGATAAAGGACAGTCAGAGGCAGCAGAAGAGCTAGGAGCTGGAGAGCCAGCCCTGGGAGGGCTCACAGGCTCAGATACAGCCCCCAGATGTCCAGTGATGACTCCAGGGAAGACAATGGTGGGTCAGAGAATGCTCCTCTTTGGCAAGAGGGGTATTTAGGATCTGGGTGGTAGGAAACTGACAAAATTCTCAAATGATAACCATTCTCTGACAGTGTGACTAGAAGAGAGTGCGGCAGTTGGGGTGGTGGTGGTTGGGTTGAAACAGTGTCACTGCAGAAGGAAAGTGGCTGATGTCAAGGTGGAGACTGAGTACTGGATTAAACAGCAGCGATAGGATCAGGGAGCTGGTGGGAGGGTGTGTCTCTGCAAGAAGGGAAAGGCCAGAAACCCCATTAACAAAGGAGGAGCTATGTGGGGCTTCAGGAACCGAGGTGGGCATAGATGCCCATGAGTAAGCAACTGGCACCCAGGTAGGTGAAGACCTTAGTAAGCAGTAGGTACTTAGAAAGATGCAGACCTCAGTAAAGAGCATTCAGGTAGATGTAGACCTCAGACAGTATCTATGTGGATACAGATATCAGTAAATTGGTATACAGGTGGGTGTAGACCCTCATTAGTAAGCAACTGGCACTTAGGTAGATGTAGATCTCAGGAAACAGTGGACAGACAGGTGTCGTATCTGCAACAAGCAGGATTCTGTTCCAGGCACTGGTGTCTGCGGCAGACAGGTGCCAACTGAGAATGGAAGAGAGGACACTAGGAACTGCACAGCTCAGCTCAGCTCAGCTCAGTGGTAGGGAACCACATACCTGTGCAGGCCCAACTGAACAAGAGCAGGGCTAGCTGGCCCTCAAGCTACCACATCACGGAAAGGAAGATGCAGAGGTGACAGGTAAGACGGGCAATGGGCCATCAGCAGGAAAGCAACTTGGTCAACTGCATTACAAACGGACTTGCAAATCACATAAGAAAGCGAGTCAGATCGACTGGCCAGTAGCCACCACAGAGGGCTGAATGGACATCTGCATTTCATGTTCTTCACCTTTTTAACAGATCTTCTTGAACATTAATATGTGCAGGTTAAGATGGAGATGTTGGGCTGGAGGTATAGCTTAGTGGTAAAGTGCTTGCCTAGTGTGTGTGAGGCTCTGGGTTCAATCCCCAGCACTGGAAGGAAAAAAGACAAGTGTTGATGCTGATGAAGGAGGGCAGGATTCTGTGTTTCTCCTTTTCCCTCTTTGGCTCTGAGGATCAAACCCAAGGACTTGTATAGGCTACACCCTCAACCAACTTTGAAAGTCTCATCAGCTCCTAGGCAAGAATGGTGTTGCAGAGCACTTTAGAAAAGGATTTGAATTAAAAAAGGATATTCCCATTATGTACAGCATGATGTTTTGTAACACACAGACATTGTGGAATGACTAAATAGAGCTAATTAACACACATTACCTTACATACTTACCTTAGTTTTTAGTGGTGAGGACATTTAACATGTTTGCCTTGCCATCTTCAAGAATCTGGCACGTTATTATCCTCAATGGCTAACACATAATGCGACAGACCTCAAGTGCACTCGTCCTATCTAACCAAAATGAATTCTTGACCAACAGCTCCCCACCTCCGGTGCTGGATGGCAGGGCTTCCCTTTCCTTCTGTGAGAGCTCATTTGTCCTATGGCTCTTGGGAAGGCCCTGGAGCCAGCGACTGCTGACTGTTACGCTTTCAGGCACCCAGTGATCTGTCTGACATGCTGATAGCTTTTAATAGACAATGATAATAGGAGTTCTCACACTACTGACATCTACGAGTCAGGGCACTGTCTGTGTGGGGGAGGGCTCGGCTTTGCTTCCCTTTGGAGAGCTGGTCGTTAAGCAGTTTATATACCCAGTGCAGGCCAACCCACCCCTGACAGTGTTAACATGATAACCACTGTGTGAGGGGTCTGGAGAGCAAGCTCTGAGATGGCCTCAGTCACAAGCTGATAAGGAATAAATTTAGTCACATGACATACATCAACACGAAGGTCCCTCGGAAGGCACTGGTGGCCCGACTTATCTAGTGCCAGACTACCCAACAGAGGCAAGCACTCGGTGCTGCCCTATCTGTGCGCTGGAGAGTCACCAAGAGAAGCAGAGCTGGCGTGGAAGGAGACGATCAGAGGCGTGATGGGCAGAGGGACATGCTGGAAATTCTCATCTATGGACACTGCACTGTCCTGCCTTTGTTGTACCAGTTGGACACATTAGCAAAAAAAGGGGGCTAGTGCATGTCAGCCACAGAGAAGCGAGCTAGTTTTTATCTGACTTGCTTACTGACCTAAAAAATGGAAGCAAGTTAAAACCAAACCAACAACCAAACATTCATCTAATTGGCCAGGGAAAACCAATGGAATCCCTTTGGTGACCATGTGAGGAAGACATGGGAAGATAGCTGGAAAAATAAGAGGGTAGGGAAAATTATTTTTTTTGACCTGCCTTTTTAATTTTCTCTTTCTTCTTCTTCTTCTTTTTTTTTTAATTCTTTTTAATTTCACATCCTGGTTATTAAGATCACAAACTCCTGAGTCCCTCAGCTGTCTGACAGATGAATCAGGTTACTCTCTGAGAAGCTGAAGCGCCTGTGACTAAATTTACCTGCTGGGCTGCCCACATGTGCTGCTGAGGTGTCCACGAGACTTTGAAGAAGGTGGTGGCAGATGGGATCATTCCAGGAGCTCCCAGCCCCAGGAAGAGGGAGGCTCCCGGGGGTGAGCTCAGGGACATAGACTCTAGTTCTCGGGAACCATGGCTGACCAGAAGTGCTGATGTAACAATACTGTTACTGGGTTAGCTCCCAGGGTGATATCTGGGAAGGGGATGGGCTGCCATCTCTGGGTATAGAAGAACAGAGGCCCTGGGATAAGTCTGATATGCATTTGGGGTGTGAGGGTGCAGGTGGTCTATCCATGTGTGTGTCTGATGGAGGGGGTAGAGTGTGCTGTAGCTTTGGAGGTCCACATCTCCTTTCCCTGCAGGGAAGATGCTGTTTAGAGTAGGCTAGGCCTCTGAGACAGCTGTCACCTAGGACCTGGTAAGTACTCCTATCTCTAGCTTAATCCCTCCCGCCCATCCACTGCACTCTGCAGGAGCTGATGACTATCTAGGCAGGAGCCACTAAGCTATAGAGACGCTACACTCTGTCCTCTTAGTAAAGGAACAGAAGAACTAGGCCAGAGATATGTGTGTGTGTGTGTGTGTGCGCGCACGTGCATGTGTAGGCTCACTGTTGAACCCCAGAACCCACAGAACAGCAAGACAGATTACCAATGTCAAGCATGTCATACCCAGCCACCCAGGGATGCTAAGTTTCTCTTTACTAGGACCCCTCTTCTACAGTAGAGTGGGGCCAGGATGGGACAGGTCACAGTGGAGATGATGCTCTTAGAGAACTCAGGGGAGAGAGATAACGAAGGCGTGAAATCATGGAACATGGGTCTATTTAACCCATCCACTCCAGCAAACTGGGACAGGGCCTGTTGGGTGGGTGTGAATGCAGGGATGCAGCATTAGTAACTGGAGAGGGGGGAGGGAGAAGTGTTTTAGAAATAGGAGGGGCAGAAGAATCCTGTATTATAGTTGAATGGTGACGGGATGACTACTGTGTGTGTGTGTGTGTGTGTGTGTGTGTGTGTGTGTGTACATGCACTTATGTGGGGTAGGGCTCATTTCTAATCAAAGGATGTCTTATGATTAGCATATGGATGCAGGAAGCCACTTTGGACTTACTGGACTCTCAGGTACTAGTCCCAGGTTAAATGAATATAAAAGAAAAGCTCTCTGTGTGTGTGGGTGTGTGTGCTTGAGTTTGGGGGGTATACTTGAGCTTAGGGAGGTGCTTGAGCTTGAGGGGGTGTACTTGAGCTTGTTCTGCCTGCTTGTTGGTCCTAGTCTGTGGAGACTGGAGCATGAAGGAAAAGTATGCTGCTTCCTATGTCTTCCTTCCCTTGGAGATGGTTTTGGAAATGACTAACAAGTACCATTGTCTGTCTATCTGTCTCTCATGTGGTATTAGGGATCATGCATGCCGTGCACAGACTCCAGTGTGGAGCTACAGCCCCACGCCTACAATGATATTGTTTGAGGTATCTTTGTATGCTGCTCTAGGTAGGCGAGGTGGTTCTGCTGAGATTTCCCAGTACCAGAGGTTTCCATAACCGGTAGCACTCAGGGTGCCTAGCCATGGAAACATGGCTCAAAACCAACAGATGCCCTCTCTCCTCCAGCTCAACACCAACGGGCTCCAGCCACAACCAAGTCAGGCTACAAGTCTGTTGACACCTTTACCTGTTCCAGATCCCACAACGTCTCGGCTTGGTGACTCAGCCATGGCATCTGCAAGACGTTCCCGGAGGCCCTCCTCTGTGTGCTCCATGGAGGACATATGCCGTAGCCCGAAGCCCTCAGGCCAGCTCCCACACACCTCCAGCAGGGTCACGCTCCGGTCAAAGGTACCTGTGATACACGCAGGGACAGATGATGTTGAGTCTGTACCTTCAGAGGGCAGGCTTTTCTCTGTCTACCCATCCTTGTGGCCTGTCATGTCCAGAGCCACTTTAGTCTTTCCACCAGAAAAAAATGAGGGGTGGGTTTCCCAGGAACAGGAACGTGTAGGTGGAGTCCAGGAGCCTGTGCCACTGGATTGGAGAGTACACAAGTAGGGCTGACTGCTACATCCATGAGGCATGTGGAGTTAAAAACAATCTCTGAGGAGTGATGGGGTTCAGAGACTCAGAGTGAAAACAGGGAAAAGGACCCCTTCCTAGGTTCAATCCAAACAACCCTGCTTTCCCATGACACGATCACTCTTCACTTACAACCTTGAATGGTTACAGGTGAGAGATGTAGCTCAGCTCAAGGAATGCTTCTCTAGCATGCATGAGGTCTCACAGTCTTCCCCACCAAAATCAGATACAGAGACCCGGTGGCACATGCCTGTAAATCCCAGCACCTGGGAGGCTGAGGCCAGACGGTCAGAAGTCCAAGGTCATCTTCAGCTATTCAGTGAGTTTTAGGCCAGATTATGATGTTCTATGATACTTTAGACACTATATAAAATTTAAAAAAGGCCTGGGAAGATGGTTCAGTGGCTAAAACCCTTGAACTCAAGTATGAGCACCTAAGTTTGGATCTCCAGAACTTGGATAGAGCTGGGTGCAGTAGTGCAAGCATCTCTAATCCCAGAGTTCCTATGGTGAGATCAGAGGCAAAGTTCCTAGAAGCTTGTGGGCTGGTTAACCTGGTGCACACTGAGCAACAAAGATACCCTATATCAAGCACAGTGGAAGGTGACGACTAACAGTCAAGATTGTCCTGTGGAATACATGTAAGTGTACACACACACACACACACACACACCCCACTACCATCACTGCCAAGATCAATAATGAAGGGGATGTTTGCCAGTCTAACTTAGATGCCTAACTCCCTAAGCCACTGTCCTTTATAACTTATACCAGACTCATTTACAGGTGAAGCTCAGAGAGGTCAAGGGCTTAGAATAAACAGCAGGCTATGACAGACCTGGTGCCAGACTCAGATATGCTGATGCCTAGGTCTGGAACTTGTTCTGCCTCACTGCAGATTGGCTTCTAGCCGCCAGGGACAAAGGCATATCCGGGGTACCATTTCAGGGATGTGAGTGATACAGCCAGGTGATAGCATCTTCAACAAGGATCCTTCCTTAATCCAAACCTGGTTCCCAAGTTCCAGAAAGTACACAGCGTTCCGCTGGATGCCAAGATTAGATGTTACGTGCAAGATCACTTCAAAGACTGAATTGAAGTGATTTGACTTTATTCTATGGCAAGTTCACTGAGAAAGCTTATTTCATCCAGTCTCTCTTGGAAAGAGATTATGGTCATGGTCTGCTGCTTTAAGCACATACCATTTCCCCAGCGATTAGGTAACTGAATCCACTACATTTATTGAGCTTGGTTCCTGCCAGCACCAGGAGGACCAGGAAAAAATGCAAATGCCGATGTTTCCCCAAAGTTAAAAGTACACGAAACGCACACTCTTTATCAGGTCTTGTTTCTTCTCTTTGATCAGCCGTCAGAAACTATCTTTCCTTGCCGGGCAGGACTGGGCAGTGTCAGCGCACACTCGCTGCCACTGACAGGTGGTAATAGAGAGGGTGCGAGCCTCGGCCCCGGCGGGCGGCCCTGCCTGTGATAACGGTCGAAGCATGGAGGTGATAACCGTTAGTAAACACTCCGACAGCCGGTGCCTCCATACATCAGCAAAGTGGGCCTGATAATCCTGAACTCTATGACCAGACAAAGGCCCTTGGCTGGCCCGCTGGGATTTATATGTGTGGCAAGGGTCATTGCTGGCTCCTGAATTTCATCAGGCAACTTTGGCTTTGATTTATTTCTCACCTAATTGTGAGGTAGATTCCTGGCACAGGGATAATGGACAGGATCTACCGATAAACCTCCTCAGGAAGGAGCCTGATCAGAGAGTGTAGTGTTTGCAATCAACTTATCAGGTGGGACCTTAACATGGGGAACTGCCCTCCACTGGGCAGGGTTAGGTTGGAGGTCTGAGGAGCCAGGCGCTGGGACTTGGGAGTGGGGAATGAGTGTCACTGGATCCTTAAAGGGCCTACACTGAACTATAGCTATGCACTAGCAGGAGCCAAGCCCCAGCTGACACTCCAGTGTCAGCAACAGCTCCCAGGAGTGTGTCCTCCAGGACACCTGGCTAAGGACAGAGACTAAGCTTACAGATGTACTACTACTCAGTAATGTTGGGAAGGTGCCTCTTGCTGCTTTGTCCATGTCTGAGATGGCAGCCATGATCCTTTGGAACTGACAGGAGAGGTACTCTCTACTCCTGTCTGAAGGAACGAAAACACTGACCAAGGTTCTCCTCAGCAAGCTGAGCTTCCTACTCTAGTGAGAAGATCCAGAGAGTCAACCGAGGGCATCTACACTTAATAACATCAGAGGATGGCCACATTTTCTCTATTTACCTAGTTTCCTTTCAGAGCTTGGAAGCCTGAGAATGGAGTGACCCACTCTCATGTCACAAGAGCACGGTGCCTGCCTCTAAAAGGGTGTCCACACATGCTGTGTTTGGAGGTCATGGAAGGGAGCTGGAAGCAGAGACAAGAGAACTGAAGTCAAGCAGGGAAGAATTAAAAAATAAACAGAAAAAAAGTCGTAGCAAAAGAGGTTTGGGTAAGAAAAGAAACGAACACAAAAGAAGGGTTGGGAGAGAGGGCCCAGTCCACAGATGCTAAAAGCCAGAACAGCATGTACTTTTTCGGTCTTGTCTTTGAGATAGTCTCTTACTGTGTAGCCCAGGCTGGTCTGGCACTAGCGATCTCAGCCTCCTATGGGAAGAGGTTATAGGAAAAAATAATCATGAGCTGGTCTGAGGTTGGAGGCTGGAACCCACCTCGGCTGGACATGCTTTTCAGCTGTACTAGCTGCCTAGCTCAAGGCAGGAGCCTCAGAATCCTCTCCCCACCAGAGTGCAGAAGGAATGGAGCCTCAGAGCTGCAGCAGGGGTTGAGCTAGGTAAAAGAAAGCACCTGGAGCATGAGGGCTCTGCACAGAATGGGTGTATCTGTGGGCATGTTAATACCATGGGGTATGGCTCAGGGGCAGAGTCTTGGCATAGCGTGTGGAAGGCTCTGGGTTTGATCCCCAGCACTGCAAGCAATGACAACAGTAGGTGTCTTGATGATAACAATGCCAAGTAAGTACACCTTTCCACCACTGGAGGCAGCGCCACACATTCTGACCATCATGATGACCCCGATGGTGGAACAGCTACTGCCTTAATTTATAGGGGAGCTCAAGCGGGGGAAGTTTAAGTGACATGTTTGGAATCTGTAAATGACAGATCTGGAACACATCTCTTAATTCCCGTTAGCTCCCGCAGCGCTTCTTTTAGTGGCACCTGTTGTGGAAAACAGTTACATGTAAAAATCACCTCCATCTTCCCTAATGTGTGTTGAGAATACATGTCAACTTCAACCGATGCCTTTCAAAAGCCTGTGCACCCTGAGACCAGCCCATGTTCCTTACAATATTGTAGTCACGGCCACAAGTCACCCTGTCTACCTGATGGCACCCAGAAGAACATAAACCAATAAATCTAGTCTCTTAGCATGGGCTTAGCTAAGGAGCTGTGGGCAGGGTGTGGGAGAACCCTAGAGTGCTCAGCGAAGGAGCCCTCAGTCCTTTCTGTTGTCCTGAGATGCTGTAGAGAGGAAACAGCCTCCCTCATCCTGCTAGGAGGAGGCTCTAAGGAGGCTCTGATACCCTTTCCTGGGGCAGCCCTTGTCTGATGAGCCTCCCACACTGGAATGAGAGCAGGGTTGCAGGCAAGCAGGGCTCAGCAGGTGCTGGGTGAAGAGCCAAGCCCTTGGAGGATGAGGTCACTTCTGGCACTTAGGAAACTGCCTATCTTGTCAGCATTGTCATTTGATTGGCCCGGAGACACTCCTTTGGACAGGGATGTTTGTGTCCCATTATGGAGACAGGGCTGTTTCAGGGAGCCAGGCAATGCTCATCTAGAGCAGGTTATTTGGAGAGCTCAGGGTACACGGCTTAGCAAATGTGCTGGTTCAGGCCTGGTGCTGAAGCTGTTTACAGGCCCTCTCATGCTCGCTGTTGCATCTGACTCACATTCATCAAACGTTGATTAGTGTCCACTCTGATATGAGTCAAGCCTTGTTCTGAGGAATGGGGAAGTAGTGCAGGGGGTAAAGGAGCCGAGCTCACAAAACTCTGGGAAGCAGCAGCTATTAACATCTGAGCCAGAAAGACAAAGGGCAAAGGCTTTAATTGGTCTTCATCTGGGAAGTGTTCCCTCTAGGGTTGCCTCCTACTCTGTAATTCACAAAATCTCATTTTCTAAGGTTGGGTTCAAGTCTGACCTGCTCAGGGAGACCCTGGGCAACTACCCAAGGGGCAGTGAGCACAAAGCCCTGGAGTCTGACAGTGCACAAGGTGACTTTATTTTTCAGAGTAGAGCTGGTGAAAGCTATGCGTTTACCACTTAAGATTTGTACTTGGGTCTGAGGGCACAGCTCAGTGGCAGGGCGCCTTCCCAGTTTACTTGAAGCTCTACATTCACCCCCCCCCCACACACACACAGAGGAGGGGGAGACAGACACGTATGTATCCGTAGGGCTGAGATGTGGCTCAGTGGTAGAATGTCTGGCTAATAAATGTGAGCTACAGGGGCCTCTGGGGTTTGGTCTCTAGCACTGCGAAAAAGTAGTATGTCTGAATATAAAAAATTATGCAAGTGACTTCAGGGTGTTTAGGGATGGCTTGAAGCTCATGTGTGGACTCAGGCTAATCTGGGGAGCCAACAGGTCATTCCCATCCATATCCCCATGCTGTTTACACGCTTTGTCCTTCCAGATGGTTTAGAAGTTCCTGGGGGCTTGGATTCCTCTAGAGTCCAAGGACTTAATTGGTCATGTTCACTCCAACAGATCTGGGAACTGAGTGATCATGTTCACTTGGGAAAGGTGACAGTCACATGAGTGGACAGCCACTGGACTGAGTGCCAGAGCCTGATCATTCAGGGCCAAGACAGGCAGAAGACAGGACTGAGATTAAAAAAGAGGAAGAAGGACTAAGATGCTAACTGGGTAGGAAGGGAAAGCAGTCTCCTCCACTGCTCTCTGTGCACTTAGGACTTGATGCTGAGATTCGGAAAGGGCCAGGCATAGGGTGGCCCAGCGTCTGTCTGCAGCTCCAGCTTGGCAGTGTGTGCTAGCCACTCTTTCCAGGTTCTTGAGTTTCACCAACTTGGGTGGCCTGCCTATCAATCTACCCCCATTAGCTCTATTCCCCCAGAGAACCATGACTAATATAATTGGTTATTAGCTGTGCTGTGTCCCCAAGCATATTTTTAACATGTCAGTAGTATGTTACTTAGAACAGAGTGGCTCATGATAGAAGGGTGGGTAGGTAGGGTGAGAGGATATGAAGATTTTCTCTTTTCCTCTTGATCTTTTAGGCTGGCTCCTATTCACATGCCAGACAACATAGAAGACAGTGTTCCATGAGTTAACGGAACGGCACAGTTCATCGTCAAGTGACACACAGCCATCATTCCAAAGCAATGAATGCATCACGTACAGGTCTGTGAGGATGTCAGTAAAAGCACACCTGGTGTGGATAGCCCTGGTCTTGTATTTTGATACTAATTCCCCTTTCCTGTGAAGGGCTGCAGAGGAGGTGTGAGTCATTACACAGGTGAATTCTAGTGAACCTTCTGCCCATCTTAATTTGTAAAATAAAGGCTGGAGCCAGTGATTGGACAGAGGAAGGGGAGGTGGAGGTATAAAGGTTGGTGGGAAGAGAGCAGGGGGAGGACAACGGAGGACGACTGGAGGAAGACAATGGAGGAGGAAGACGACAGAGAAGACAACTGGGGAGAGAAGAGAGAGAGGACAACTGGGGAGAAGAGAGGAGAGAGAAGATGACGGAGGACGACAGAGGAGGACGACTGAGAAGCAGGAGGTAGAAGGACAAATGCAAGGTCTGGAAAACCCTCAATTATAAAGGTCTCATAGCTTGGCAACAGAGTAGTGTAGGGGTATCTGCTCAATCTAGGCTTACAGAATATATTCATAATTACTGAGTTGTGTTTTCGTTGACCAGTCATATCTGGGTTGGAGATTTAAATATCTCCCACTACACACACCCATTGTGCTTTCAGTTACTCAGAAGCATGATACAAGCAGGGCTCATGCCTGTAGCTCCAGCACTCAGGAGGCTGAAGTAAGAGGCCTGCCATGACTTCCTGGCCAGCCTAGGCTACAGAACAGGCCCTATCTAAAAGAACAAAAGAGTGGGTGGGACAGGATCTAGGTATATTATATGCATGTATTGCAATGTCCTTCTGTAACGCCGTATCACGTACAATGAAGATCCCTCAGGGAGGGACATCTGTTAACTGTGTGCAGTACAGTACTTGGTCGTGATAACAAGCAGCTGTTACTAGTTTATATATCATTGCTACTTTAGAGAGCATACTCTTCTATTTATTAAGAAGAAATTGACTATAGAATAGTTTGCTGGGTTTCTTCAAGCAGCAGTCTTTCATAGCTTGTGTTTCCCATATCCCCTAATTCCAAGAGACATCAGAGCTGTAATCCTGCTACTTGGGAGGCTGAAGCCAGAGGATCACTGTGAGCTCCAGGCCTCTCCTCACCACATAGCAAAATCCTGCCATACAACAAACAAACAAACAAACCAAAAAAGGAGTGGAGGGAGACAAAAGTGAGCAGCTTGTGTGTGCTATTTTGATTTGTACCAGTAAGTAGGGTTAGGATGTTCAAACAACAAATTGCCAGATGCTAACACGTTTCTCAGCACCTACCTCTGTGACAAATGACTGTATGATCCACACACGCACAGACGGATGTGCTACACAGCAAAGGAGCCTGGACTCCAGCTCTCTGCTATGCCTCATAAATGTATGTGTGACACACACATATTTTTACTCAGACTATTTAATGCTCTATGACGATCAGTAAGCCATGTTAGTCCATGTGCAGCCACTTGGTTGTGGGGTTTGGGCTACGGCCATTAGGTTATTTTGAAAAAAATCTACTCTTCCAGATTTGGAAGTGAACGGAGATGAAAAAAAAAAGAGAGAAAAACACAAAACAAAACAAACAGCCCCTCAAACACCAGCATGGTAAAGAAACCCCAGTGCTGACACTGACTGCCAGGTGTGTTGGTGGCATGTCTTCCTGTTTTGCACAGGTCCTTAGAACTACCGTGAGAAGGGACAAGCCGCTGGCCAGAGGCTCACGGGCCAGCCTGCCACATGTGGCCGTGTTTATGGGGTGGGGGTGCTGAATTAAACATGGGAAGTTAACGGGCACTGTTGAACAGTGATGGGTGCACTAAGCATTTCGTGATGAATTATCACAGAATAGTCACTAGGACAATCAGGCTCCGTTTATAATTTGCAATATCGATGACAATGCACATGTTAAAAGTTAGAATAGAGATTATGAATCAAAATGTTATAACCAGAATTCCCCCATAACTCTTCTGGTTACTCTAGGCTAGTCACCCATGCCCGGTGAGTGTCACTATATCGAATATAAGGGAGTGACTCCCACCTAAGGGATTCCCATCCGCACTAATGGCTTCGGTGTCATTGTCAATAATACACTAACGGAGCAATGGTGAGATGATGTCCGAGGTATCTCAGGGTAATAGCTACCAAATCTCATTTCCTACGAAGCAGATAACATAACCAAGCACAAAGGGGCTGCAGTCATGTTCTTAACAAATTAAAGGCACACGATAAGCAGAGGACCTGGGTTCCAATGCCAATTCTTGTTACTTTCACACTTTGTGACCTGGGGGAAGTCATTTCCCCAGTGGCAGGCAACCTTGGTTGCTTCACCTACTGCAGATCCACCCTCCCAGATACATGTCCAGCTGCAGACTCCAAATGTGACCTTATTTAGAAATAGCATCTTTGTGCTGGGGAGATAGCTCAGTGGGTAGAACACCTGCCATACAAAGGTAAGGTTCTGAGCTTGGTTTGGGTTCTGAGCCCGGGTATGAAGCTGCACCTGTTTGCAATCCTGGCATTCCTACAGGAAGAGACAGGAGGCAGAGCTAGGAGAATCGAGGGCAGCTCATGGTCCAGGTAGTCTGGCCCAGCCTCACCATGATGGAGAGTGAGGACAGACAGATATCTGAGCAGACACACATACACCCCCCACACCTCTCAGGTGAGGAGACAAGTAGTTTGAGGAACAGTTTTGAGGCAAGTGGTACCCATATCGGCCTCTGGCCCAGGAACCCCTTCACTGAGGATGACTGCTGATGTGTGCGGTGCACAGCTGGAGCCTTGGACGGGGAGTCAGCACACGGGTGGGTATGTGTACCCCACTTCACTGAGACTATCTGCCTGGGGCTCAAGAGGCAGGTGGAGTGGCTCTAACGAAGACCTTGTCTCTCACATCCAATGATCATCCACACCTGAGGGTGGGGGCAGACATTTCCAGGTCTTTTTGTTTTATTTAAAAACAGGCCTTACTATGTAGCCTGGCTTGCCTGGCACTCACTGGCCTTAAACTGGCAGAGAACCAACCAACTGCCTCTGCCTCTCGAGTGCTGGGATTAAAAGTGTGTACCACCATTCCCAACAGCTTCCTAAAGTTTTAAATAAACAAGTAAGAAAGTAAATAGAACTTGGGACTGAGGCTAGAAATGGCTCAGGGATTGTGAGTATGGGCTGCTTTTCCACAGGACATATGTTCAAGGCCCAATACCTACATGGTGGCTCTCAATTGTCCATAACTACAGTTTCAGGTGGTCTGGTCTTCTGAGAACACCTTGGAACAAGCAAATGTGCACTCATGCGGGGAGTGAGGGGGTGGGATATGCACATAATTAAAATAAAATGAATTAACAAATAATAAAAACTTAGGACAAAATGTTAAGCATGGTTGCCTCTGGGTAAGTTGGGCTATAGGAGATCCTTTTGCTATTTGCTTTCCACCGTTTTACATGTGTTTCCTATAGTTTTTATAATCAGGGGGAAATGGTTGGAAGAGAAAACTGGCCTGAGAACAGCACACAGGCTGGGTCAGGAGGCTGCTAAGCATGTAAGGGAGGCCTGGGCCTGCTGGGCTGCCTCTCTGGCAGTTCCCGCTCAGGGCTGGCCTCAGTGGGAGGCAGGTGAGCTCGTAGCTCCCTCCACGGCTGACTCTTCTCCCAGTGGCCACGGCTGGCTGCACGCAACATTGACTCACCCCTGTGTACACACATTATTTCTCTTTAATGTGTGTCAGGAATGTGAACCAACTTGCACTGAAAAATGGTAAAAACTGTTCTACCTTTGTACAAACTTCATATGCAGATCAGGAAGCACCGGAACAACTCTAGACGAGTCGATTTGAGAAGCTCTCCACTAGTCTTCCCCTCACCCCAATCCTCTGTATGTCCAGCACAGCTACCAAGGAAACAGTCTTCACAACCAGCCGGAACACAAGCCTTTTACACATCACTAGGTCACTTAGCAGAGCCCCTGTTGTCTGCCTGTGGGTCTGAGACAAGTCATCAGTACAGCTCCAATACAGACAGTTTCTGCTGGCGCTATACTCAGACAGTCCAGGCCTGTAGAGAACAGGAGAGCTTTCCAAACCAGGCGGTAGCTGGCTTTTTTTCTGAGATGGAAGCAATGATCTCTGTAGCTAGATTGCAAAGGCACCATTTCCTCTTGTATGCTCTGGTCTGCAGCTGAGATGGAGGGTCAGTGTCCACCATGCACCATGTCACAGGTTCCTATACAGCAAGGCGGAGCGCTCTGCCATGCCAATTTAGAACCTAGCAACTCCCTGGATGGAAAAACTTCTCAGAATTACATATTCTCAGGATAGCAAGTATCCATGCTGGTTTTCCTAGGACAGTTCTCAGAGTAAAGAATAAGGTCTGGGGTCAGAGGGGTATCAAAGGAAGAGAATGGACATTTGCTGAGCCTGTTGTGGGGCAGATACAGGCAGCTGCTTTATGTAGACTGTATCTCAATCAGAGGATGCCTACAACTGAGACTGACCCTATGACTTCCAATTTTCAGACTGAAGAACAGAGGCAGAAACGGGTAGAAGGTGACGGTGTGAGGGCATGGCCAGGATTCTGACTCCAGGTCTACCCAGAGCCAAAGCCTGTACTTTTCCCCACTAAGACTTTTGACTGGATTCAGTTTGGGCGAGACCGGAGCATGCTCACTAAAAACACAACATTTGCTTGTGACATACAACGGCAGGGCCAGCAAGGGGGTTTATTTCCTCTTTTGGCAGCAAGCATTTCCCCAGAGTTTTCAAACTATTCCAGAGTGTGAAAGTGGTCCTTGCAGTTGGACAGTGGGGGGTAAGATTTCTGTTCCCTACAGCAAAGCTGATGTGAAGTGCTCAGCTGTGAACTCTTGAGGTAAAACCTGGAGCTGGGAAGCCTTCTGCTTGCAAACTCAAGGATGATGTTTTAAAATCATCAGTATTGGCCTGCAAGATGGCCCAGCAGATTAAGGTGCTTTCTGTCAAGTTTGATAATCTGAGTTAAAAGCCTGGGGCCCATTTGTTAGAAAGAGAGAATCGACTTCTATTAATTGGTCTCTGACCTCTGCATAAGCATACTGTGGCACTCCCCAACCCCCACCCCCAAATAAAATGTTAAAAAGAAAAAGGTATTCATGACGAACGACTTCAGGTGTGAAACCTACACAAACACAGTGGCTCGTCCTTTAGGACTGTATTTGACTGTTGACTCTCTTTTCTGAGAACCCTTAATACCTCAGGTGAGGCTTCTTTATTTCCTCAGCAAGTTGAGGTTGTCTGCAGGCCTGGCTTTGCAAGGCCCGGATGCTGCCTGCCCTGAATGGTTTTCAAAGGCCTGGGAGATACAGTGGGCAAACTGGCTGCTGAAATGGAGGGAAGGTCATTTGCTCCTGTAAGCTTGCAGCAATACTTGTGAAAAGGAGGAGGAACCTGTTCTGCAGGAAGGGGTAGGTCCTGGGTGCTGCTGATGGTACCGGAGTTGACTGGTTTGAGGTCCAGTCATTTTTGAAACACACTAATCTGAAAAGTGACCTGACTATAAAACAGACTTTAAAAACTGTGTTCTCAACCAGGAATTGTGGGACATGCTGTGACCCCAGCAGACAGATCTGAGTTCGAGGCCAGCATGATCTACATAGTGAGTTCCAGCCTAGCCAGGACTATGCAGAGACCCCATCACAAACCAAACCAAATCAACTTCCCCATGATGTTCCCAGTATTTCTTTTTCCTCCTCTTTTTCTTTTCTCTTTTGAACCTGGGTTTTGGTCTGTTGCTCAGGCTGGTCTTCGATCTCCTGGGCTCAAGTGATCCTCCTGCCTCAGCCTCTCACATACTTAGGACTACAAAGCAGCATGACTTTTGTCTGTAGTGTGGTCAGTTTTCCCCTCCATTTGCCATCTGAACCCATCACTGTTCTTACTCTTAGGTGAAAAGCTGAAGCAAACCTGGTGCTAGGGATGAGGTTTAGTTGGCAAAGTGCTTGCCCTGCATGCAAGACGCCCTGAGACGGATCCCCGGCCCTGTATCAACAGGGCTGAGTGGCACAGGCCTGGGATCCTCGTGCCTGGGATGCAGAGCAGGAGGAACAAGTGTTCCAGGTCATCCTTGGCTACATATGGAATTTTAGAGTTTGAGGCTAGTATTGGCCAAAGATTCTGTTTCAAAACAAGCAAGTGAGTAAGCAAGCAAGCAAGCAGCAACAAGGGAAGTGGATTTTGCATGGCAGTGAAGGGCTTTGGAGGAAGAAGGTCTGGCCTGGTCTGCTATTCACATGCCAAGTGCAGTACATTAGAGCAGCTCTTTGCTTCTGCAAAGGGGTGTTGCCAGGGCCTGTGCAGAGATACCACAGGCAGCTTTGTTTGCACAGACAGGTGTTTCCTGGGGCTGGGGTGACTGGGGCAAAAAGTGGGGACAGAGTGGGTGAGAGGCGCCTGAAATCAATGCTGCTCACAACACCTAACACTTTGACATAATGACCTCACCTGGACTACGGAATCACTGCAGCTTCCTCCACAGGCTAACCATTTTACAGGCTCCATTTTACAGATTAGGATACTAAGGATCTGGGCAGTTTCTCACCTAGCATGGCAGCTCAGAAATCACCTATGAGGCTCCCAGTGGCCACCTGAGGTAGGTGGAAGTTGGACCACTGGGTAGACTGATGACTGACAGGTACTTGCTTGGGCCCTTGTCTTACAGGGACTTCGCTGACAGCCTCACCTCTTGGTCTTGGTCACATATGGGTGTGGCGTGGGGCTCAGCCTGGGATTTCTTGAATTATCACACAAGCAGTGTTCCAGGCCCTTCCATGCCTGAAACAGCTAGTACCTGGGAACTGTCATTTCCTGTCTTGACATGTCAAAACTTTCTGGCTGGTCACACTGACTCAGCTATCCAGGCATGGAAGCCAGAGTGGGTGTAGGGAAAAAGCTGAGACGCTGCAGGAATGCACTGGGTGAGTTTTGAGGCATAGAAACTGTAACAATGGCAACAATGGCCCGCTGCACCCTCAAGCCTGTGCCCTTAGCCGAACACTTTCCCAGGCCTGGGGAGAGAGAGAGACAAGGAAGCTGTCTTCAGTTCCCACCTCAGGCCTGGGGAACCTCAGGGAAGTGAAGGGTGGACGGGCCCTAGGATGGAGAGCCCCAGTCTTGTGTTGTCCACCTTTGCTATTCAGCTTGTGGTCTACCCACTGCAGAGTATCTGTGGTAGCTGGAGGTTGGTTAGACAAGTTTCAAGCCAGTCATGGAGGTGGAAATTAGGAGGCAGAAATGGGGAAGGATTGTAGTCTGAGGCCAGCCTGGACTACAAAGTGAGATCTGAGGTGAAAAATAAACTCACACCTTTGGGGGTGGAGAGGGGAGAACCACCTCAGATCCTATCCAGGTTTATTGCACATGAACCTGCATCTCATAAGATCTCTGGGACAGAGGCTGAGTAAGTAGCTTAGTGGAGTGTTTGCCTGGCATGCAAGAAGCCCTACCCTGGGTCGAATCCTTAGCACCACATAAACCAAGTGTGGTGACACAAACCTGTAATCCTAGCACCTGGGAGGTCAAGGCAGGAGGACCAGAAGTCCTTGACTACACGAGTCCCTGTCTTCAAAAAGAATACTTCCAGGGCACCCAGCACATCCTAATGCTGGAGAGTCACTGTGTGTCTCACCATAGCCTGGCTTTCCCATGAGGTAATTACCAGCTGTTGGTCTCCTAGAGTCTGTCTGCTTCTCAGAACTCTTAAAAACAAGGCCTAGGTTGGGATGGGACATGGGCTGAGACAGAAGCCAGACAGGCATGTTTGTCTTGAGAGTGGACCTGGGTCTGTCATGTTGGCTGCTTTCCAGTTGACATCCAATGGGTCTCCCTTTCTGTCCTCCCCACTGTATGCTTAGGCTCAACTTCAGGCTCCCCGGCTTCCTGTAGCAGCTTGCCCTCAGTGCTGAGTGTTAACCCGGGTTTCAGGGACCTCAATTAACACTCTCTTTAGACAAGCTAGGGGACTTTCAGCCTTGTGCTCCTTTCCAGGCCTCGAATAGGGCTCCTGGGCTGTCTGTGCACACACACAGGGCCAGCCAAGGCTCCTATCATCTCTCTTACTTCCCTCTTAGGCCTTCTTGCTTAGAGGGGAGACTTTAGTAACCCCAACTAACACTCAAAAGCCTATTGAGAGCCTTTTAAAAAGCTCACTTCATTAGTAAGTGTGAAAAATGCCCAAACCACGGTGTGAACATGGTTATGATTTCCCCTTGGCTCATTGGCCTTACTGTGTGCCAAGTTTGATGTCTGTGGGTATACAGACTTTTTTTTTTTTTTTTTAAGGCCAGAGCCTGCCCCTTTCCCCCAGTTGCTTTCCCTCACTTCTATTCCATGGAGGCCAATTAGGATGTTATTCATTTTCCTCTCTAAGAGGCCAGTTCAAAAAGGCCAGAAGACACCCTCCCCCCATTCCTTGTTTAAAAAAAAAAAATGCCAGTTCCTCCCATGAGGAGGAAGCAACATATTTTGTTTCTGCTACATCTAGGTAAAGATCAGATTTATAGTCAGCCCAGAATGACTGCTGGTTCGTGCAGCCACCTATATCTTTTCATCTTTGGATCTGAGGTATGCCATGCCATGGTTTAGAGGAAGAACAGCTTCATCCGTAAGGAGAGGGGCACCAAGGCATCTCAGGAGGGGCCTGGAGACCTCATGTTACTCTATCAGACACAGACCTGCCGTCTAACCTTGAATTAGGGGAAACAGCTGGGTGAAGGAATGAACTTCTTCCTGTATTTCATTTGAGTCCTAGAAATGCCGTTAGGGTTAAAAAGCTACTAAAATAGATTTCTGTTATTCCTTAGCCTGTGGGGAGAAAAGCATGTAAAAGTAGTGTCTGTGTAGGAATACCCAGCCATTGGCTCAATTAACCTGCAAACTCACCCCAACCTTCCTTGGCCAGCCATGAATTCCTTCCAGGCAGCCCTTTAGAAGGCCTGGCACCAGCACTGGAATCTTGATGCAGGAGGTAGCTCCCTCTTCTCAGGATGCACAGTTGTGGGGAACATCCCTGTCTACTCAGCCCTGCCTTTGGAGCCTGCTCTTGAGGCTTACAGAAGCTGCCTGGAGCCTCTGGAACTACTACTTTTCACTAAGCACCTTCTTAGACCTTGCCTCTGAAGCCACTGGGGTGGAGGCAGGTCCTTTGGGGAGACAGAGGTGGTGATGAGGCCACAGGCTTGCTGCTGTGCACAGTCCTCAGTCAGGACAGGAGTAGAAAGAGGAATCTTACAGTGGGATCTGGTGTAGACTAGCCTCCTGGAACCTTTGATTTCTCTGCTGGGTAGAAAGAACAATACGGCTTAGCTATTCATAAGTCTCAATCATGCTGACGTTTAAGTGCATGTGTGTGCTGTGGAACCTTCAAGACTATCATGGCCATCAGAATGTCATAGGCTGGGTGGCCTTAGGCTCATTCTTGAGTCAGTCTACTCGAGCTCTTGACACACAAGGGATATACTCGGCTGCTCCCTAGGCTCTTTTTGTTCTTTATTTTTGAGAGGGTCTCTCTATGTAACCCAGGCTGTCCTCCAATTCACAAATCCTCATGCCTCAGCCTCTCAGGTGCAGGAATTACAGGCATGTAATACCATGCATGGCTCCTGGAAATCCTTATATCTCTTTAGGGGCACACTCCTGAGGGGTTTTTTTTGGGGGTGGGGGTGGGGGGGGGTTGAGACAGGGTTTCTCTGTATAGCCCTGGCTGTCCTGGAACTCACTCTGTAGTCCAGGCTGGCCTCGAACTTAGAAATCCATCTGCCTCTGCCTCCCAAGTGCTGGGATTAAAGGCGTGTGCCACCACTGCCCGGCCACTCCTGAGTTTTTTATTCCATAGGTACAGTCTTCCCGATATATTAAAGTAAGTAAAACTTATGCCTCCATGCATCTTGGAAGGACAAGATTCTAACACCAGTTGTTTGGAAAAGATTATTTAGCCCAACTATTAAAAATACATGGCAGTATATGAACTTTACAAATTGCAGTTCCACACACTGGGCACATCTTCCAGACTGTTTACCTATTTTATTGTTTTTGAGATGGCACCTTGCTTTTTAGTACAGGCTTGTCTGGAATCCACTTTGTAGCCCCTGGCTATGAAGATCCTCTTGTCTTTACCTCTGGAGCACTAAGATTACGACATGAGCTGGCCCTCTGAACCACATCTATGCCTAGTAAAGACAAAGGCTTTTGTTTACACATAAGCCCTGAGAGTGTATAAATCAGGCATACTTCATGAACTCGCCATGAGGGACACCGAGCACATTAGGCCTCAAACATGTAAACAAACTGAGCCTGGGTTTTGCAAGCAAAAACCCAAAAGTGTCCTTTGTCTACACATGGTGATTCTTCCGCACTTCTCTTACAGTTAGCTTTTAAACATGTGGTGCCTTGTTTTTGAAATGCTGGATCATGTTCAGATTGGTTACTCAAAAGACAGAGTGGACAAGCAGACTGTCTACAGCAGAGGGCAGTGAGAGGCACCAACCTGAACACTTCCACAGAGGTAGAGCAGGGCCAGTCATTACGTGTGGGATCTCTGCTGTACTCTTGAATATTTCTTCTCTCTAGAACTCTCCTGCAGGTCAGAAACTTAAGCATGTCCACTTCCAGGCGTCTGAGGGACTCACAACACTAGTCCCATTAGGTACACTGGTGCAGGCCATGAGAATTTTCCATAACTTGGAAGGGAACCAACATTGGAAAGGTTGGGTGGTGTCTGTGTGCAGGTTGGAGAGTGGGGATGACCTGGGTGCCCCCAGGTTATTGTAAAATGGCTCCTAGTCCAGGCCTTCTTTCCTAGACTTTCCTAAAGAGAAAAGCCAAGCCACCAGGCATGGTGGTGTCTGACTGTCATCACAGCACTTGGGATGCAGAGGCAGGAGGATCAGGAGTACAAGATGATCCTCAGCTACACAGGAAATCTGAGGCCATTGCGGGCCACACAAGATTTTGTACAATAGAAAGAAAAAACAAGATAGGAAAAAAAAAATCTGAGGTTAGAAAAGCCCATGGATGTCTGTTCAGTCATGGCAGCTTAGGGGGCACAATGAGGTCACCTGAGGAGCTGAATACTATAAAGAAAAGCAGGGGGTTTTGGGACCTGTGGGCTACCCCACCTTTCTTCTGTGCCATCTGGCTCTCCTCTCCTCTCTCACTGTCCTTCAGCCTCTTCTAAAGCTTTGTGTCTGTGATTCTAGGGCCCCACACTCCTATGGTTAATAGGGCAGCTAGGGGATATCTGGAGCTCCCTAGGGGAGAAACTTGTGGGTGTGTCTGAGGAGGAATTTCTAGGCTTGCTGACTGAGGTGAGAAGACCTTACCAAATGCTAGCATTCACCATTCTTGACTGTGGCCCAAGCTGCTTCATGTTCTGCCTCCCTGACTTTCTTACTATGATGGACCTTGGAACTGTATGTCGAAGTAAACCTTTCTTTCCTTAAGTTGATTGTCAGGCATTTTGTCGGAGCAGTAAGAAACTAATATGATCTTTTCTTTTTTTTCTCCTATGCACACTTTTCCTGGATGAGCTCCCCAACCTCAATGTTACAACATCAATCACTTACATGCTAGAGACTTCTCAAACGGTCTCTCATGAGCTTCTCTTCCAGGCTCCAAGTACATCCTTGTAAGAGCAAATGCCTTCCTGTGAATGCCCACAGGCACCTGGAGGCCTCAGGGCAGTTTCACTATTGCCCTCCCCCTTAGGCGGCTGGCAGTGTTCTCCTTTTTAGGTTCTCTTGAGTCTATCTCTTGTTCTCCATAGCCCTGGCCTTAGACACTGAACTAGCCTCCTGCTGAGTTAATATGGTTTCACTCCATTCTCTTCCTTCAGCCGTGGCAGTGACCTTTTCTGTGATGCAAATCTGAACACTTTGCTCATCTGTCCTTAGCAAGGATTCTTAGAACGGCCACCACCTGGTCCCACGGGCTCTCCAGACTCTACCCCTTCCTTGCCTCTGCATCTGGATGTTCTTCCCTGACCAAGTCCTGTGTATTCTTGATAATCTGGATGAACTGGGGCAGCCTCCCACTTCTGGGCTGACACAGGCTTTCCAACAGCCTCCTTTGTACTGTCACCTCACTTTCTACTTTGAGCCTTAGATGAATGTAACACCTCAGGTGCCTATTGGGATGCAGATAAGGACTTTGATAGGAGCAAGAACCATAAAATAGTTTCTGCCCCATCCCTCCCAGGAGATTATGAGTCCCCTGAAGGGCAGCATCTGTTCATTCATTCTTTTTTTAGGACTGTGTCTCCCATGCAGCCTTGTTTCCTGGCACCTGGCAGAGGGAAAGCAAGGAAGAAATCAAGGTTTTCATCCCAAAGAAGAGGGTAAGAGCATTGTGACACCAGGATCCAAATAGCATTTGAAGAATAGTTTTATAGTGAAGGAAACAGCTTTATTATTGTTATTATTTGTTTGTGTGGCTCAAGGCAGCACACAGTGAGGAGACTAGAGCAGGTGAACTTCAGATCAGTCTGAGAGGTGGTGCCAGGTGACCAGACAAGGTGCCTCCTACAGCTCCAAGGCTCATTCCCAGCACCAGCTCCTCTGGGAAGTCTTCCTGAGGCCCCCACTGCCACTTGCCTACTGCTCTTGTGGCACAAGTGGGTTAGGGACATAATCTACTTGACTCAAGTTCTGTAGAGCCTGGCAGAGCATTCCAGGAAATGGTGATTGCTGGGCTTCCAGGTCTCTTGTTCTGTCGCTTACCAATCATGTAACCGGAACAAGCTCCTTACCTCTCAGGGCTCGCTTCTGTCATCTATACAATGAGAATAGCAAAATATACTAGAGCTTATATACATGGGCTCAGAAACGTGTCTGGAATCCAGTAAATACTTCACTGAGCTCCTTCCCTGTGGGTGGTAACCTGTGACACTCCTCTGTTTCAGGTCTGCAAAGACTGGACTCGGAGGCCAAGCCTATGGGCATTTCAGACAGTTTTCTTCACAGGCATTAAATAGAACTTTTCTCTCTTGTTTTTCAATTACACTAAAATGATCCATCAATCAAAGGACTTGCTTTTCCAAAGGAATACAAATGTACTGTGAATTACATCACCTCTTTCTGAGGGATGGTCTGCCAATCAGGAGAGAAGCTCAGTGCTCACATCTGCAAGGGACCAGCATTTTCTGTCCTTGCCATAGGCCTCTGTAGACTTTTCAATGAGGACCATGGTACCTCCACTATAATTACCTCCTCAACCGTCCCTGACAACAGCCAGGGAAGTATGATGCTCAGGTGCAACAGTAAATTTGGCCTCAACAGATGAGATGCTTGCTCAGTGGGCAAAGGCACTCACTGCCAAGCCTCATGACCTGAGTTTGAGATCCCTGGAACTTGCCTGGTGTAAAGAGAGCACTGACTCCTATGAGTTTCTTCTGACCTTTCCACAAAATGTGTTGCATGTGGTGCACGTGCTTGTTAGCAGGCACATCTACCTATACATACACACAATAAATAAAATGCAATAAAAAATAAATAAACTTGGCCATGAAACACACTGCCCTCCACACACCAATGTCTGTCACCCCTCCACCCCAGCAGGCCATTTTTCTGGATTTTGACATGTGCAGTTGGCACACCTAGTTGTTGTAAGTTTAGAAATCCTACATTTTCCTCATGGAGCTTCCTACTGGCCCAGCTCTGTCCCTTCCTTACTCTTACTAATAATACTGTCTGGCCTCACTGAACTAGCCAGCTCCTAGAGCGCTCCCCCACCCCACCTCAGTCCATTGGCTTCCTCTATTTGACAGTTTTTTAATCTCTGCTGGATAGTTTAATGTCAACTTGACACAAGCTAGAGTCACTGGAGAATAGGGAATCTCAATTGAGAAAATGCCTCCATAAGATCAGGCTGTAGCAAGTCTGTAAGGCATTTTCTTAAATAGTGATTGATGTGGGAAGGCCTGGCCCACTGTCACTGGGGCCAGCCATGGGCAGGTGGTCCTGGGTTCTATAATAAAGCAGACTGAGTGAGCCATGGGGAGCAAGCCAGTAAGCAGCACCCCTCCATGGCCCCTCCATCAGCTCCTGCTTCCAGGTCTCTGGCCTATTTGAGTTCCTATCTTCTTTCAGTATGAACAGTGATACAGAAGTGTAATCCTAATACACACCCCCCCCAAAGTTGTTTTGGTCATGGTGTTTCCAACACAGCAATAGTATAATCTTAACTATATTCCAGAGGTCAGGCTTCATAGACAGTCTGGTAAAACTGGAACCATGCTGTTGCATCCTTTTCCCCTCCTGGTGTGTTTGCCATCCAACCAGAGATTTCTACTGCTTGGCTTCAAAGCTGTGATGGAGGAAAGCTGCACTTGGGTCAACTGGCACCATGAGAAATTTATCAGCTGGACCCTGCTTGTTCCCAACCTTTATTTAGTCTTTCCATTTGTTTCTGGCCAGTTCCCTCCTGTATTTCCCCCTTCTTTCCAAGTCCCCCAAACCTGTCACTGCTCTCTCTTCATTCTTGGCAGATGACCTACCAACTAACTGCCTTTGGGATTTCTTTTCTAGTTCTTTCTTTTAAAGATTCAGAAGTCCGTGCATCTTAAAAGCAACTCAACGTAGGAGTGACAAACCCAGAACACAGCCCCTGAACAATCTCCCAACAACGGACTGGGCATGGCAGAATCACCTCTGATGAGGAGGAGGTGGGGGAAGGAGGCAGGGTACCACAGGGCTTCTCTGCCCGCCTCTTCTTCCCACTCAACACGCTTTGCAGAGGTCTGGGTTTTGCCCTTGTCACTTCCATTCTGCATCAAATAGCTGGTGCTGTGTGAAGCCAAGTGGCATCCTAAGATGGTGACAAGAATGGCAGCAGGCAAGCCCCTGCCCTAGGCAGAGGGTTCATAATCCAGTTTACCCTGCATCTTTTTCCAAATGAGAAGGGATAGAGTAGCCATGGCTTCTGAAAGGGGTGTAAGAGTGTGTGTGTACTCAGTTAATGAGAAAATACCCATCCTGGGTGGCAAACACAGGATTGGAGTGACGGCCACCTGTGCCGTGTTCACTAGCTTCCTTGGTAACATGGATCCTGGAACTTCACCAGGCTTATTTTTCACTCCTTTTGGCAAGTCCCCCAAACACCGTGCTTCCTTCCACCTCAGACCTTACAACTCCTCATAGCTCTTCTTTTGATCCCAGGTAAACAGTTGCTTCTGGGAGGCCATCTCTGACCTCCTTCGGGTTAGGTCAGGTTGCATGTCAGTGAACATACATTCTGATTGGCTACACTGGTTCTTCTAGAACATCAACATCATGAGAGCAGAGATATCACCTGCCTTGTTCTCTAAAACTTAGCAGCCGCTGCCTTTCATGTCTGGGTATCCGTCTCAGAGAATTCGTTTCCATATGTCAATATTACAGTCATATCCATGCACAGAGGGAAGAAAGTCTCAGTGAGGTCACAACTGAGCCTGAGAGGGTTCCAGAGTCACATTGGTGTCACATGTACAGCTGTAGCTCTCAGCACAGAAGCTTGAAGGACGAAGCAACTGGTAATAGGCTGGGTTTTTTAAAACCATCAGAAGATGATCAGTGCAGGTGAATGCAAGCTCCTTTAAGCAGAGAAGGCTTGCTGGCTTCATATGAGCACCACTAGGCTCATTATAGAGGGACTCTTTGTGAGGGTCCTCTAGGCTTCACCAAAAAGTTCATTTGGATTGGAGCTTTGTGCTAAACTTCAGTTTCCTCTACTTGCCTTCTAGGCTTCCAGCTCAAGTCACCTTAGCAAGTAACCTGACTGATTCTTGCCTAACATAGCCCAGCCAGGATTTTCTCCCCACACACATTTCAACTGGCCAACTGCATATGAGCCTGCATCCAAGTCAGGGATGAATGATCTGACCTCAGCGCCCAGGTACCCCAGATCCTGTGGAAGGGGAAGGGCCGGGTGGGGTGGTCTGGAGAGGCGTCCACGGAGGCTGAGCTGAACACACACCCTGACACAGATTCACTTCTCTTTCTAGGCAGAATGCCCAACTGGCACTGTTTTTAGAGGAATTAAGCAGCTTTTGACTTAGAGGATAATCACAAGTTCCTGGAGGATAATGCCGAGAAGGGGATCTGTCAGGGGAGACATCTGACCACACTCAGAACTGGGAGGGGACTCGACGTGGAATGTATGTATGAATGTATGCTCTTGTATCCATTTGCTGGGCACAACCTCTGCATGCACTTGCACAGCTGGTACTCTGTTTTGCTTTTATTTTGTAGCATAGGCCAGCCTTAAACTCCTGGTGATCCCCCTGCCTCAGCTCTGAAGTGCTGCAATTACAGGCACGAGCTCTCACAGTTGCCTTTAATTAGTACTTCTTTTACTCAATAATTACTATTAGCTACTAATATTACTAATTAGTAATAACTATTTTTATTACTATTACAGCAGTACTATGGATTGCGACAGGGGCTTGCCCAGTGCTCTCCCACTCAGATACATCTTGAGGCCCCTCAGCCTGTACTTCTCAAGTCGGGCTATCTATCAGCTGAGGAGCTTTTCTAATTGTTTGTCTGTAGTTGGAGACAAGGTATTGCTATGTGGCACAGGCTTATCTCCAGCTTGGGATCCCTCTGTCTCAGCCTTTTAAGAATTGGTACTATAGGTATGTACTTTCATATCCAGGGAGCTTTTCAAATCTATGGGTTAGACCACAATCAGGATTAGTATTAAGACTAGGGCTTTGGCACCAGAGTCTATAAAAGGCTCAGCAGGTGCTTTTCTCTGTCACCTGAAACCATGCCCAGATCTCACTCCTGTTAAGTTGGACATCATTGTTTTGGTTTATTAGTAAATAGAGAACAGGGGCAATCCTGAGAATGTCTAACAGAGGCCACTATGGCACCATATACAATGGTGGGTTCAATAGAAGGGCTCATTCTGCTGGTCTGGATGGCATTTTCTAGAAACATTACCATCCTTAACCTGTAGAGCACCGACCCTGGCCAGTATGCCAGGAAGAATCACAGAGGCCATCCTAGTCTACATACTGAGTTCTAGGTCAGGCAGGGCTTTCACAGAGAGACCTTGTCTCAAACCAATCAATCAACAACAATGACAACAATCCCACTAATAAACAACAACAAAACCACACAAATAAGATCTTTTAAAAAATGGTTGTATGATCATCTTTGAAAGTGAATGTTTATGGATTTTGCTGGGTGCCAAGTTTAGGATATTTTAGGGGGGTTGGAGAGATGGCTTAACATTGACTGCTCTTCCAGAGGTCCTGAGTTCAATTACCAGCAACCACGTAAATGGCTCACAACCATCTGTATTGGGATCCTATGTCCTTTTTGGTGTGCATGAAAACAGTTACAAATGTACTCACATATAAAATAAATAAATCTTTAAAAAAGAAAGAGGTATTTTAGGAACTTCAGGTGGTTTGGAGAGGACAGAGAGAGAGTAAGCCAGGTGAACCCTACTTGCCTGAGTCTGTCTTGGAGGCTCAAGACAAAACTTAAAAACAAAAACCCCATGCCTATGTGGCTATGTGCTCCTGATCCCCTTGTCTCTACCTACCAAGTACAAATCATACCCCATATCTGGTTTATGCCCTGCTAGGGCACTCTACCAACTTGAACAGTCTAAGACTTGCCCCCTGAATGTTCCTGTGCCAATGCTGGGACCTGAACTTAGGGCCTCACACATGCCAAGCAAGAGCTTTACCATTAAGTTATATTCCTGGTCGCCAGTGTTTTTTGCATCAGTATGCTTCTTAATCTACTGGGCTGAAGAGCTCATGACTTTAAGGAAAGGCTGTTAAGGGACTGTTTTCAAAACATTGGATTTGGAGTAGGAAGACCTAGTTCCATCACCAAATAGCTGAGTGTTCTTGTGTGAATAACTGACCTACCCAGGCCTCAGTTTCCAGGGTGTCCAGTGGGGAAGTGACCTTTGCCTCCCACTCCAAAGTTGCTAAGCGTTAGATCAGACACAAAGTGCATGTGGGCTCACTTTATGCAAATCCTCAGAGGATGCCCCCTCATCCCTCAGGCCCTGCAGTGTGGCTCAAAGTCCTAACTCCTCACTGGTGAGGACTTTTCCTCTTTATGTCAACTTCGACCCTCAAGTTGTAAGATTATACCACCTAATACCACTCCTCATTAGGGTCCAGTTCCCGGTCTTACCTACTAACACTCTACATCCCTTAAGGGCTTGAGTCCTTGGTTCCCTGGCCCTCTTAATAGTGCTGCAATGCTAACCAATTCTGCCAGCAGCATAGTCTCTCAGTTCCCAAACATCCTCATTCCAACGTCCTTCTCCACCTCTCCACTCCACTTTCTGATCGCTGTTTTTAAATCCCCTGGCAGTTTCTCACCTGACTGAGTGTATTAGCAGGTCATGTGTGCATCTAAAAGTAGACTCCTCACTAGGCTGCCAGGATTCCACATTTACCCAGTGCTCTTCTCTCTTCCCTTGCCTGTCCCTCCAACCCACACCTACCTCATTATCTACCACCCGTCTCCTCTCTATGCCAGTAGCACCTGCTATTCCCAGGTGGCCTTCCATTCAAGGACTAGAGAGGCTCGATCTGCTTTGCTTCTGTGATCAGCCCAAACTGGGTATAGTCAGAGATATCAATCTCCAAATACTGAGATTCCCAAGTTTCCATGCAAGCTTTGGTCAGGTTGACACAGTATTAGAAAGCCAAAAATGTTTGAGCTACATGAGTAGAGTACAATGATATTCAGGAAAATGAGAAATTTATAATAACTAAAAAACATTACACAAAAGAGGAAGAATCAGAATGCCCAGGATCCTTTCGATTGTCTTTCCTGTCATATCTTCTGATGTGACCCAGTGTCTGGTTCTTACTCACTGAGCTCAAGCCTTTCCTTCACTAGATTCTTAGGGTACCCTAGGGTTGGAGGATGGGTGGACACCAGGAGTGTGGCAGTAAACCAGACCAAGGGCAAAAAATTGCCACCACTGGAGTATGGGCTCAGGCCAAACACAATGGATGACTGACTGCCTGATGCAAGTTCCTCAGAACAACCACACCAGGAGGCAGTGTACAAACAGACATGAGAAAATGGGACAATCAGACCAGTTTTTGCAATGTTCTGTTTTGAGATCAAGATGTTAGACTCTGGCTGAGGAGTGTGGTGTGAAGAGGAATGGGAAAGCTTTGTGGAGAGAGACGGGGGTTTATTCTTTTGCTAAGGACCCCAGTCAGCCTTCCCATTCTGAAGACTGATAATGGCACACAACTTTGTCATTGTCCCAGAGGACTTTTTTCTTCCTGGGGAAGGAAAAAGTCATAAATCAGGGTGTGGGTGGGAGGTGCTATGCCCTCCCCACCCCCACAGGGGTATGGTGATGATAGCCTCCTGCCCTGGGAAGGGCCTTCTCCTTTAGCCTGAGTGGAGCCCAACTCAGCTCTGCAAGCCCTATCTCTACTCAGCCAACAACACTAGAGAAACATCTGCTAACCCTAGCCTTCTCCTTCCCCAAAGAAATGATTAAAAAGTTAAAGAAACACTTCCATATGGAAGACTCCAGTCCCAACAGGTCACCACAAGATACTTCAAACACAATAAAACAGGAAGAGCTAAAAAAAGCAGAGAGAACCCACACGATCTTTTATATAAGAAAAAGAACAAAATAAAGCCCTGGGTAACTTTACACAGTTCAGAACACCATTTGGCAGTTAAGTATGTCCTTAATCTGCCCAATTTGCTTATTACAGTCAAGGTTTAAAAGAATGAGAGCCTTGGCCAAAAATGCTGCAATAACTTCTATTTCTAAAGTAAACTCGCAAAGTGAATTAACTTGTTCGTCTGAAGTATTTCAAAGTTGAAAGTGTTCATGTCCCCCTCCCCAGCATCCCCCTGACAGAGACCATCCTAGGAAAGACAGAGTCCTCTAAAATCAGAACCACTTGAGTGGATTGATGGGTATTCATCCAACATCCACTTACTGGGGCCCCTGTAATAAGCGGGATCTAGGGTTAGTCATTGTGGTACCACATCAAGGGTGACTCTTGGCCTAGCTCTGAGGGGCTTAGACACAGGGAAGACACTGTGGTTCCCAGGTCAAAACCCAGACCAAACATACAAGGAGAGCTTGGGTGCAGGAGGGGAGAGGCTGCCCAGAGCCGGCCCTGGCTAGTCCAGCCCTGGCTAGTCCGGCCCTGGCTAGTCAGTCTTAGTTCTGAAGAGGCTGTGGACTGAAGCCAGTGCTGGACATCATCTCAGCTTCCCCAAGTATAGAGCAAGGGCAGAATTCATGGGCATTCTGACGGCTGTGAACTTTTCTTTTTCTTTTGTCTTTAAAACTGTGTGGCATATGTAGCAAGCTTCATCCACAAACACTGTGGACATTTTAAGCCAAAGGGGGAAGGAAGATTGGATAATGAAGAACTTTTAAGGAGTGAGTAAAAAAGAAGAAAATAAAAAGAAAGACAGCACCTCCTTAGAAGTAATGGTGGTCTTCTTCAGAGGGGGAGCAGTTCACATAGAACCTGACAAATCAAAGGCCAGCAGGGAGTCTGTCAAGAATTGGCAGATAGATGACAGAGTCCTCTGCTGCTCCAGGGGAAGTCCTAGGGCAGTGGTGTTCCACGGGCAGAAGTGAGCCTCCTATCCTGGAGGCTGCAAGCTGACTTCTCTGGCCACCTCCCTTGGGCCTTAAATAGCTTCCTGAGACGAGGACCCTGGCTAATGGTTTATTTACAACAGGAAGAAGCAATTACCTTGGGGAACACTGAGCCATATGTCCCACCATCAGCCAGGACATGGCAATCTTTACCAATAACCTCCAAGATGTATGAACCAGTAATGGCCTCACTTAAAGACCTGACCATGGCTCCCTCCTCCTCCCACTCAGGTGATGGATTTAAATGAAGCAAAAGAATGGCAGCAGAGCCAGCTTTGAGTGTGACAGGTATGAAGCTGTCTTCCATCTGCTGAGGCCTTTTTGTTGAGCAACATGATGTGTATTTTTGCTCTCAAGAACGGTCAGGGATGCTAAACTGAACAGTGGGTGCAAAAGACCCTTGCGAATAGACCTAACAGCACAAAATACAAAGTGCACAGGGTGGGTGATTTGTGTTTCCAAAGTAGACTAAGACCACCTGTTAGGTAAAAATTACCATGGCTGATACCAGGGTGGTTGGGCTGGGGATGGAGATGGGGGAAACTTCTGGGAAGAGGCATGGAAGGCCTGAAGTGCTCTGAGGAAGAAGGCTAACAAGCAAGATGAGGAGGAAGCTTGAGAGCACGCAGCCTGTCCATCCTGATATTTAACACAAGGAATCTAAAGGCAGAAGAGGTGCAAAAAGCTTAATAGTATTTGTAGTTTAAATTAAAATGTTCAGAGTCCGTTATAGAGCAGGGTAATGTACGAAGTGACATCTGGGGCTGTAATCAGCGGAGCGCTTTCAAGAGCTGCCAAAGCAAACAGCCAAATAACAAATCCACTTTACAGATCATCAATCCGGTCCTGGACTTGCCAAGGTAAATAGTAAAAGGCTGAAGTTTGCTTTGCAAACCGGGGAGCTGGGAGTTGAGCAGGGCCCTGATCCACAGCTGCACCGCTGGGGCAGGGCCCCTGGAGCTCCAGGCATGGAAGAAGGCCAACAGGCCAGGCAGCCAAGCTTCTTAAGGTAGAGGCTGCTGTGGGTCTGGATAGCTATCAACCCAGAAGATAGGCACTGTCAGGTGAGGTGGGCACTCTCCACCCAGCCCAGAGGTAGGAGCAGGACTTGGCAGTCTGTGGACTTTGGAGAAGAGAACATAACCCAAAGCTGCTGTCTTCCTGCTTGCTGTCAGGCTTTATGAAAGGTAATTAAAGCTCCTGGGCAGAAAGGTTTTTTGTTTTGTTTTGTTTTTTTTTTTTGTTTTTTTTTGTTTTTGAGAAGCGGGTCAAATGTCCAGAGGAGAAGGTGCAGGTCAAAGGATAGCTGCTCTCCAGTAAATCCAAACGCCCAGGGATAGACACACAGGCTGCTTCTGAGTCCAGGGCTTTCCAGAAGGAGTGATGGTTAGGGGGCATAGTAGGGTCATTGTGAGAGTCTTAAAACCTGAAGTGCTAGACCTTCTGGTTAAAGCTCAGCATTTTGGGGTGATACAGGGAGGGAGGGCTGCTCTGAGAATATCAGTGTCCTGGTAAAAGGCAGGTGTGAGCTAGCTGGAAGAGTAGGACTCTGTGTGTTAGGCCAAAGAGGAATGTCCCTTCTGCGCCCTGGGAAGAAATATTTGCTTTGATTTTATATCACAGATATAAAGCCTTGGGGCTTTAAGGGAAGCATGGCCACAGAGTGCAGCTCCCTAAAGGGCACTTTGCCTGTGTCACATGGGTGAGAAAAGAGAAGAACAGAAAATCATGCAAGGCCATGGAAGAGGAATCCTCTGACTTGCTCTGAGTGCCCCAGGGTAATAACTGTGTCTGAGCTTCTGGTCTGGATGCTGCCTCAGGCTCTCTCTGCCTAGAGATTGACCCTGTTTAGGTAGACTGGTTGTGCTGGAGGAAAAAAAAAAAGCCCCAGCCTCAGGGCCTGGGAGCCACAGGCTATGAATGAGTCAGATATCTGCTGGCACTAATTAATTCTAATTGCTGTTATAATTAGCTGTCTCTGACTTATTTATTTATTTATTTAGCACACATACATGTAAGACAGTATTTTTTGTGGCTCTTTGCCCTCTTTTGACCTGCCATGTGTAAAGCTCAATGACTGAATTTGTTGTTGCTCTTACATTTTAACTACTGAAGGCTTATATCATTCCATTTTACAGGTTCAGAAACTGAGGCTCACAGAAGCTCTGTAACTTGACCCATGTTGTCCAGTTCAGTGTTATTCCCTACATGATTTTCTTTTAAGTCTGAAAGAAAATTGATCCCCACATCCTCTTTCTGTCAAGGGCTTCCCAGGGAGACAGTTGACATGTGCAGGGAGGCCCTCTGTTGATGTTCCTACTGTACCCGAGCCTCTGTTTACACATCTGTCTTTCTTGCCAGACCATGGACATCTGGAGATTATGTCTAATTACCTTTCTGCATCTCTGAAGCTTCTATTGGGGGATTCCCCAAACTGTATGCTGAAGACATATGCATGAGTGGATGATCCGCTGAGTGCAAATGCATGCAGGCTCATCCTTCCAGCAGAAAATAAAGGACCCAAGAGGGTCAAGGACTTGCTAGAGCTTGTAGAGTGGTCAAAACCTGGGCTCCTGGGCTCAGAGAGGCTGAGTACACCATGTGAAATCCACAGGATACAAGTGTTGGGTGTGGGGGAGGGTGTGGTGAGAGGGGGTGTGTCTGTTGGTGATGATGGAGCAGGACCCAGCTCCCTTAAAAATGTCTCCATTTTGTCCTTGGTCTGGCTTGAGGTCATGGACAGATCATTCCAGTGACAGATGGTGTCTATTCTGTTAAGATTACAGTTGGATGTAATCCTAGTACCTAGGAAGCTGAGGCAGGAGGATTGCCACAGTTTGAGGCTTAGACTACACAGTGAGTTCCACAGCAGAGTTAGATATATATTCTCTCTCTCTCTCTCTCTCTCTCTCTCTCTCTCTC
>NW_021604658.1:2474957-2490152 GCF_004785775.1 Grammomys surdaster | reverse complement strand
CTCTTCCTTCCTCACCTCCACGTTTCTCCTTCCCTCCTCCCCCTCTCCCCTCTCCCCTCTCCCCTCTCCTTTCTCTCTCTCAAAAAAAAAAAAAAAAGATTTCAGGTAGAGACCAGCATGAACACAAAGGCCTCTGCCACAACTCCTTTCAATATGTTGCCATAGAAGCTGCCAATGACCTCTCCCTCACAAACAAGGTGAACAGGAATTCTCAGGAGGAGGAGAAGGAGAAACTTGTGGTTTGAGCAGGAAGTTCCTTCCTGGTTTAAGGGTCACCTTACCTTAGAGCTGAAAAGACCTTAGCCTCACTGTGCTAGAAGTGGATTTCTAGGCAGGATCTGTTCTAACAACAATTTCTCATGCCCACAAAGGCCCAAGAAGAGAGCACCTGGGTGTTCCTCCACAGAGCCTTCAGCAACAGAGGCGGTAAGAGGCAGATTTCCCCTGCAAAGAGTGGCCAGAAACTTGGCTCAAGCGTCAGTGGGATGATGGGTGGCTACTCTGACTCCATACTTATCTGAGGCAGCCTCTCCCTGCTCATGGGAGGTCAGGACCCACATGCCAAGCCAGACATACATATGGAAAAGATTAGCCCAGACATGCAAACAGGCAGACAAGCACAGGATGATACATGGAAAAGGTTGGTTTGGGACAGACCAAAAAGCACACCACCCAAACCCACGTGTTTAATTATAGGCAGACAACGCTTCTGTCAGCCCTAGTGAGGGGTTGAGGGTGTGGAAGGGTGGGCACCTTGAGCCAACAAGTACAAGCTGCACACCTGCCACATGGCCATGTATCTACAGTGGAAAGCCCACAGCGGGCTGGAATGATGCTAAGACATGCTCTTTGATCATTGGCTTTCTTTACAGAGATTCTTTTCTCTTGCCCTCACTCTAGAGCAGGAGTTAAAAGGGCTACATCATTTGGCTCTTTCCTTGTCTTAAGATAGTGCAGGCTTACCCCAGGTAACCTCCTCTGCCCAGGTGGGCAGTTGGAGTTCTTTGGAATAAAGGCATGGGGGACTGTGGCTACTTTCGAACCTTCTCTATCCTTCCAAGGGAATTTCAGAATTATCAGTGTTTATACCTTGTAGACACTGTAAACAGAGAATGGCGCATCCTGGATAAAATAGGGGACAGGGCTGGCCATACATTTCATGAAAGTGCATCTCCCAGGGTCAGCAAGCACCCATAGAAATCACCCCAAGAGACTATCTCCTACTCCTCACCCCCAGTCTCCACTATGCAAACCCTTTGTTCTAAGATGGCTACCATTTGATGAGTTCTTCCCAAGCCTTGTCCTGCTGTGACACTCAGCACACACAACAAGGACTCAAGAGCCAATAGGTTTTGTGCTATGTGCCCAGCATGGTTCTAGGCTCTGTCCACTCCCAGGACTCAGTGTTCACTTTTAACCAAGAGAGGAATCATGGGAAATGGCAGACTCATCTCGCCATGATTATAAGGTGTCAAAACTGGCAAAGAGCAAGAATCACTACCCAGGGGTGGGTGGCTGTTGGGGGAGAAAGAGAGACTATATGACTATAGATTTTTTTCCAGGTTAGGCTGTGAGCAGAGTGGTAATGCTGGTATTAGCAGTTGGGTTTCTTCCCTATGTGCTCCTTGGCATGTGTGACTGGGGTAACTGGGAAGAGTGGGGGCCTCTTCAGGGTAGGGCTATGGAGGCCTGTGAGGGAAAAATGCTGATCTTGGCTTCATCTTCAGATTAGCCAATTGGCTACAGATCCCTTGGGGCTTCCTCCATGAGGCTCCCCTATAATACAGGCTCATCGCGCTTGCAAACATAACAGATTTGTAATACATTAATTGGTAAATGTCTCCTTGACTTTGCAGTCTCATTACCTCTTAATATGTGTGTGTATACATATATACATTCGTATCTATATCCTGAGTCAGGGTTTCCTACGTCACCCAATCCTCCTGAGCACTGGAAATAATCACCTTCTTATCTTCTTCCTTCCCAAGGAAATACCTAGCCCAAACACCTCTGCTGTTCTGCAGAGCCCTGGATCCAACTATGACTTCATCTCCACTGGCAACTAACTGGCAGTGAGTCAAGAGGATCACCCTTAATACCTCCTCCCCTTCTACACAGGCATCTCCTCTTAATGTCTTCATGGCCATCGATTTCTATTGGTGGGTGATACCAGTCTAATCCTCTCCACCATCTTTTCTTTTGGACTTCTGGAGTACTCCTCTGTCATGCTGTCACTAGAGTCATCTTTAAAACCCATTAGGACCGTCCATACCATCTTCAGATTGGAGAGTGCATCTCCTTGTTCTTAGTGTAAGATTCAGATCCAATGGCTACCACTTTGGGAGACCAAGATAGAAGGACTGTTCGTAGTTTGAGGCCAGCTTGGGCTACATAGTGAGTTCAAGGCTTGCCTGGGTAACAATGAAAGACTCTATCTAAACACAACACAACAGTGAGATCTGGGTTATCAGAGAGCCCCCAATGTTCAGCTCCTGCCACTGTTGCTCAGGTGACCAGCTCCAAATACAGACACTTCTACACCATTTAATTTTTGTTACCTCTGTACCCTGTTCCCTCAGCTTGCATGTCACTGCCTCAGAGAAATTCCCCTGAGCATTCCTTTCAGACTGCATGGACATGTTTTTATTTACAATATTTCACATAAATTATGCTTATTTATAAGCTCATATGAATAATGTATTTTACCCTCCCTTATCCACCCTCTCCACATTCCCACTGTCTGAGTACAGTTGTACCACACAGCAGTACCCAACAGACACTAGATGAATGCTGAACTTATGATATTTTCAGATATTATATGACATTTCCAGACACCGAACATTTGGTGAGACAGGGATTCATGGCAACTGGGTCCAAATGACAGCCTCTAGGGCCTGTTTTGTTTATCCTGTCAGAGAAGAGATGGAGACACTCTTCAAAGTTACCTCCTTGGGAGATCCTCTTTGTGGAACCAGCATGCCATCATGGTCAAGCTGGTACTTCTGGAGTTTAGCCAGTCATTTTCTGAGAAAGAAACCCTTGTCATTTTAAGATTTCAGTCCCTTGCTGGGGCCATATATCAATGTTCCATGAGGTCATGGCTGTGCTGCCTGCTGTTCAAATTTGTCCAATTAGACACAGCCCTGTGCGGTAAAATTCAGTGTGAAATGTGCCTGCCACTGAGCCAGTGCAGGTCTGCTGGGAAAGGACCATAACCCTGGGGCAATGTTCCTTGAAGCTTGATAACTGTTAGGGACTAGTCACAGAGAAGCTGCCCCAAGCATGAGTGGGTTGGGGTAGAACATGAGAACTAGCCTCCACAGATATGGAAGGGTCATAGGCTGCATGTATGGGGGGAGGGGCAGTGTTTGGTAATGGTCTCTATGGACTTCAGAAACCCACTCTAAATCTGACAGTGATGCAGCCAATGGCTAGTGTTGTGAACCACAGAGACAGGTATGAGGTCAGAAGTGACCAATAGAAACTCAGCTGGCAGCCAAGGGGAAGGAGTGGCTTCTGTAACATAGGCAAACTGTCTGTATATGCTGGAGGTAGATTTATTTAGACAAGCTTACTCTGTCCCTCAGGCTGGTCATGAACTTGATATGTAGCTCTAGCTGGCCTCAAACTTTTGGTGATTCTCCTCCCTCAGTCTCCTAAGGGCTGAGATTACAGGTGTGTACCACCAAGCCAGGCTAGGCTATGGGGTTTAAGATAAATTTTAACATCTTTATAAAAAACTATTCTTTGTAATCAATCTCTCTCTCTATCTCTCTCTCTCTCTCTCTCTCTCTCTCTCTCTCTCTCTCTCTCTCTGTGTATGTATGTACACGGGGGCCTATCATGCATTTCAAGATGACACAGAATTCACACTATGTAGTGAACTTGTCAGTCTCTGTTTCCACCTCTTGAATGCTGAGATTACAGGTGTGTGTGCCTGCAGGTTGGATTCATGCTGGAGATCAAACCCAGGACTTCACATGTCTACCCTCTATTTGTTTTTAAATGTTGTTCTACTTCCCCTCAAGAAGCTCAACTTTGATATCTATAGAACATCAGACTTTTGAACACAGAAAACTAGAGAACATGCCATAGAAACCCTAATTTCATAAATGAGGCAGCTGAGATAAAGAAGAGGCTGTGACTAATGGAGGGCACAGACCTGGCCCATTGTTGGCAGCGGGGCTGGACTCTAGGCTAGTCCTTGCTTTATTTACTGCCCTCCTTTGGGAAATATTTCACTTAGGTTTTAATTGATTAATTAACTAATTCCTTTTTGAAACAGTTTTACTGTGTAGCCCAGGCTGGCATTGAACTCATGGCAATCCTCCTGTCTCAGGCTCTCAAGTATTGTCATTACAGGCATGAACTACTCTGCCTCTCTCACTTTTACTTTTAAAAAACACTTATTTATTTTATTTTATGGAGCACTGAGCCTGTGACAACTGTTCCCATCATTACAGGGTGCTTAGCCTATGCCCACTGTTCTGGAAACTAGGGTGAAGGAATGTTCTTCACATTGCAGACACTAAGGATCCTTTCAGAGAGAAGCATCGCTTTCCTCCAGGAAAAACATACAAATGAGAATGGAGAAGTGCCTGGGAAAAAGGAGGGAGAAACCCACCCAAGCACACAGGACCTCTGAGGATAAGTGAGGGGTTGCCCTACTAGCTGGGTGGCTCTTGAACTGGGCAGCACTACAGTCGGGTGGATCACAGCCTTGGCACCAGAAATGAACAATCAGAGACCTGGGAGGGAAGGAGACATTCAAGAGACTGAGACCCACCTTCTAGACTGAGAGCTGCATGGCAGAAAGAGCGGGGAGGAGGGGAGGGCTTGCTCACCAACTTCCTCTCCATACTCATCAACCCTGCACATCTGTAAGATGGTAATTTGGAGAATATCTATGCTGCTTCTTAAGGCACTTAGACATTTCCAACTAACCTTTCCTTCTAAATCAACCTCCCCATGTTTCAGTTCTCAGGGGAGAAAAGTAAGGTCAGGCTCACTCCTGGGATGGGGCAGCTTTCTGGGTAAGGTCAGATCCTCAACCAGAACCCAGGGCTAGGTCCCTCATGCCAGTTTCTCATAGCTCCATATATTTCCATGGTGTAGCCCAAGGCTGAACTGGTGAGATTTAGGAGGAAAAGAATCATCAGAATGGGTTATAAATGAGACCTTCCCCCTGGGGAAGTTTAGGCTCTAGACAAAAGTCTTCTCATCTTTAAAAGACTCCCTTTTGTAAAATGAACAATCTGGCCCGTGGTCATCAGCTGTCTGAAAGGCTGTTGGGTCACAGTGAATCTCCCCCTGTGGTGCTAAGTCCATGTGACCATTATCCTCTCTTTCTCTCTTCTTTGCAGCTCAATCAAATTAACTGTGGCACTTTCAAAAGCATCAAAATAGCAACAATTCTCCCTAAAAAGGAGGCAGGCGCCTTGTTTTCAAGAAAAGATACAAAGTCGTCACCCAGAGATCAGAAAACAAATATTCATTCTGTGACAGTACACCCCCCCCCCCACTTCTATGATTCCCCCTCCCCCTTGAAAAAAGAGGTTTAAAAATATCAGCGCCAATGCTTACTTCTGGCCAAATTTATTTCCAGCTTTGAGTAACTGGGTGTTCTTTATGGTCAAGGACAAAAAACCCAAGAGGCTGGAAAAACCTCATTAAAAAACCCGCAAACACAACTCATTTGTTTGAACTGAAGTGGAGGCAGGAGGAGGGAAGAAAAGGAACATGGAGTGGGCGGGAGAGTAAGCCCCTGTTCTTGGCCAAGCCTCAGTTCTGAAGAACTGTCACAGCCGAATAGTGGCCAAAGCACAATTTCTCTCCTAAGAAGATGGTGGAGGTTTGGCCGGATGGGTGGGAACCACAATCAGTAACACGTCTCTTTACAGGAGTGAGGAGACAAAGGAATTCTTTCTGATCTTAAGAACTGCTCAGTTTGGCAGTCTGTGTGAAACCCACCGCCTTAGGCTAAGGGAGTAGCCCAATGGTGGAGCTCTGGCCTAGAGTGCAACAAGTCCTGGGTTAGATCCCAACCTGGGAACATGGAGGGAGGAGTCCAGATGTCTAGAGCCTTGGAGTTACACAGAATGGGTCTGCAAACATCAGCAATCAGCAAACCGCCTCTACACAAGAGCTCAACCTGAAGAAATAAGTAGTGATGGGTACAGTTATCCATACTGTGTCTTAGATGAAAGTCAGCTGAAGCTAGGAGATCAAAGAACTCTCCTAAGGTCACAGAGTCTGAAGCACTAAAGTCTAGGGCTCCAGAGTTTTCCAAAAGTTTTTCTCTCTTGTCTTACAGCTAAAGTCTGGGCCAGTGTGGAGAGACTAATCTCAGAGTCCAGGACAGCGACCACATTTGTCACAAGCCTACAGCTTGTTTCAGTGTGAACAGTTCCTGATGACAGGGACCAAATATCAACCTAAGTGACAGTCAACAGAGCCAGGCTCCCTGAAGGCAAAGGAATAAAGGACACAAAGAGCCCCTTGGGTTGCAGGGCTATCCAGACAGCCTTGAGGAGGAAAGCATTTCCTGATCACAGCCCTTGACCTCCTCAACCAGGGGCCTCTTCTCAGGGCCCTCCACCACTCACCAGCTCTGCTTTTGAGCATGCATTTCCTCCCAGCCCAGACCCACAGCCAAGCTCTGAAGACAGAGGTCAGGAGCTTCCCTCCAAGAAGCCAGAGCATGAGAGGATAAGGAAGAGCTGAGGTGGGTACATACAGCACCATGACATATATAAACAATTTAAAAATAATAAAAATACACCACCAAGCCTGAGGACCTGACTTTTAAAAATAGACGGGAAAAGGGAAGTCAGAAATAAGAGATATGTTTTTAAATTATATTTGTAAGAATCATGGGAGTCGGAGGGGGACTAAAAAGAACCAGGTTAAAGACTTAGAAGACATGAGTTCTAGCCTCAGTGTTACTATTTACTAACTGTATGATATGAAAAAAAAATCTTAAATTTTGCTACAACCCAGCATTCATTAAGAATCATCTGAGCTTTGTGTGAAGGCTAAAACATTTAAACATGTGATATATGGTTATTATGGCTGAAGAGCTGATAACATGTGTTTCAGGCAGCTGAGGAAACCCTCTTTGCCAATTAAGAAAACATAAGAAACATCCAAAACAAATACTCAAAAACTCTAATTGCACCCTCTGGGTCTTGTCATTAAAGTCAGTAAATGTTTTGTGACTTAAGAAAACTGAAGAGAAACGGGCTGGAAAATGTATTGTTAAATATATTCCTTCATCAGCAGTCCCTGCTAGGGACCTAGGGGGATGAGTTGGGAACCCAAAGGCCTTTGGGTTCATAACACGGCTCTCTAGGAATAGTTTATCCTATGAAGAAGAAAGGTGGGGCTTGACAGTGAAGGACCCACATTCAAAACCCACTAGAAAATTTTTATAATAAATGCACATGAAAAGGAACCCTGACTGTTCTCCGAAAAACTGTGAGGTTTGCATAGAAAAGAAACTTTTAAGTCTGCCTTCAGAGAGTCTTCCCATGTCTCCCTCTAATGTTATTGCAGCTACTTAGTCTGCACAAAGGCTAAACAGTGCTGTACTAGAGAGGAAAAGAAATTACTTTAGTCAATGTCAAAATGACAAACCATCAAAAAAAAAAAGGGTGGTTTATTCAGAAAAAAAATCTCTTAAAGGAACTTAGATGGCTTGGCAAACTTTTGATTTTAATCTTCTGATACAGTGTAACAACAGAAGACCACTGCAGCATATCAAGCAAATGTATGAGGATATGATCAATATACTTGACATATTATTTAATTACAATCTTTAGTGACAGAGACAGTATGAAAACCTAGCATCAACATTCTGACAGTAGAATGAATAGATTTGATTATTTTTCTTACTAATATAGCAGAATTGTAAGTTATCAAGGCAGACTGTAGATGTGAGCCCCAAGGTCACCTTAGTGTAGTAAGAGTTTGATGCAGGGTGCCGGAGGCCCAATGCTGTGCCCACTGTAAAGAACCAGAGGCAGAGAGTTACAAGTTTAAATGTTTAGGAGGTCCTTATTCATTCCTGTCTCTCTAAAGTCTTCTGTAGCCCAGGATGATCTTAAACTGGCTACATAGCCAGAATAACCGTGAAGTTCTGATCTTTCCCACTCTGCCACCCAAGTGCTGGTATTATAGTCAAGAGCCAACATGGTTTTTACATGTTAGGGATCACAGACCAGTTCTGTTCATGCTAGACTAGCACTCTATCCCAGGAGCTGATTCTCAGTGCTTTACTTTCATGCCCAGATCCTTTCAAGCTACTGGGGTTTACGGAGTCGTGGGGGTTGAGAGTTAATGTGTATTCTCTAACTCTTGGGACCACAGCTTACATATGTAATAGTTTCAAAGCTCTGCAAGCCCTTATACAGCACTTCACAGTGCAAGACAATGAGGACCAGAGGAGAGAAAAGACATGCACATGGTCATATGGCTTCCTGGTATAAGCAGGTCAAGATCCAGGTTTCAGGATGCCTGATACAAAGCTCTTTCTGTGCTGAGGTGGTCAGCTAGAACACAACCAATATAGCTGTGGTGATTATCATGCCAACAGCATGGAATGCACTCTCCAGCATGGGCTAGGGGAATGATAGTTAACATTTAACATCATGGAAACAACTTCAAAGACACTGCAGCTGGACTCTAATAATGGGGATGAAAATGCTGAGATGAGCAGAAAGCTGCAGGTGGACATCTCTGACTGGAAATAGCATATGGCTTCAGAGCAGGAGTTCTTCTCAGAAGCCCCAACTGGCCCTTACCATGGGGTCAGGGGATGGGAACTGTCCCACAGTCTGTGGTTCAATGTGCTCTTAAGCTGTGTACCCCTTATTAACACCACAGGACACTGATGAATGTCTGTGTCTGCCATCTAGAGGAGAGTGTGGCTGCAGCGGACAAGGGGAGAGGGAGACAGTGCTGCCTGGGTGGGCTTCTGGAAAGGCCGAGGATGGCAGGAAGACAGGGAGTGGAGCCTTACTCATAAAAGCCTGGCAATGGCATGCATCAATTAATCAGATATAGGGGTAGGAGTGGGGACAGGACAGGGAAACTGAATACAATACGCATATACAGTTGCCCCTTGAGTTCTGCAAGGGTGATTCCAGGCTCCACTGAAGAGATCAAAATCAGTGCTGTGGAATACCCTTATATAACACAGTATTTGCATGTTATCTATGCATACAGTCATGTATACTCACACATCTCCATGGCCTCTAGTATCTAATACAACATGAATGATATGTAAATAGTTGTTAAGATGTATTACTTAGGAAATAATTACTAGAAGTAAAGTCTTTAACTTCTATATAGATGCATTTTTCCCGAATACGTCCGCCCATCCAACCTTTCATCTATCTAGATAGGGTTTTTTTTTTTTTAAATGTATCTTGGCTGTCGTGGAATGACCTATGTAGAAGAGATCAATTACTTTTGAGACAGGGTCTTATGTTGGAGCTCAGGCTAGCCTTGAACTCATGACAGTCCTCTTATCTCAGTCTCCTTAGTGCTGGACTGCAGGCATGCACTAGTATGTCCAGTTATTTTTTTTTAAATAAATTAGATTCAGAGATAAGAGAGTGGTCTCTAGATACTTAGAATTCTCCAAGGTATGATGGTACATATATGTTTACAATCCTAGCATTCAGAAGGTTGAGGCAGGAGAATTGTCAAAAGCTTGAAGCCAACCTGATCTATATAGCTCTGTTTCAAAAAACCAAACTAGTGGAGTGTGGTAAGGCATTCCCGTACTCCTAGAACTCTGAGAGGGCTGAGCAGAGGCCCGGCCTCAACTGCAGCCTCAGACAAAGAAAAGGGAACACAGAATCTTTAAGAACACAAAGCAGTGAAGAGAAATTGTGTACTATATCCACCTCAGAACTGTAGAAGGGTTCCCAGACCACACCAGGATCATCAGTCTGTGTATCATGTGAGAGCAGTTTCATAAAAGGGCCAGCATTGGTTGGAGTTAGTTTCTTGCTATTGAACACATGAGAAATTCCTTACAGGGAAAATGGCGAAACACAATTTAAGTTGAAAATGTTAATGTAATCATCTTAACTGTTGAACATTACCAGAGGAGCCCAGCCCAGTGCATAGCCTTGCATACCAGTTTGAGCAGATGGATGCTGAGGAGAGAAGGGGCTGCAGCCTCTTCTATTCATTTTCTCCTCCTTCCTTCTCAGAAACCAATGATGTACAGCTCTAAGTGCAGCCTTGTGATCAAGCCTTCTGCTGCTCTCAGAATGGCAGCTGAGATCTTTCTTCAAAGTGCACCTCCCACTGAGGCAAGAAGCTGTGGGGCTCTGGATGAGACTTTATTCTAGGGAGCAGAGAATGGCAAATTAAAAGGAAAAACCCTAGCCTTGAAGTAGTCAGAGAAGAAGAGACACAGGACCTTCCGTGACTTAAGAAGGTGAGTGGGTGGCATCTGGCAATGGAAGAGAAGGTAAGGTCTAGGACATGGCAAGGGACATCCTAGGAACTTGTGTGAGCAAAGGCATGGGGTGCCAAGCAGGGTTGTGGGAAGAACACAGGCTCCACGTCAGGGAGGGCTGAGGGTAGGAGCTGCAGAATCCTAGATGTTAGGGAGATGCTTGGAATCCTGCATTGTCATTAATAGGTGGTACTGGGCCACCTTTCCTAGGGGCTCCTTTGCTCTCTGGGAAGCTCACTAATTGAGGTGAGAACAGAGGCTGCACAGTTGGGACACATGAGCCTGTGAACACAGAGTGTGTGCTGGGCAGGGGGGCACTGGGATGCTTGAGAGAGGATTAAGGCACGTCCTAGCAGAAGGAAGAAGTCCAACAGCAGCAAACAGATGTGGTGGCTTCTGACAGTGTTCACATCTGGAATCCTCCCCACCCCCATAGTGGCTCAAATGAGTAATGTCTCCTAAAGGAGGCCTGGATGAGGACGGTGTGTGAAGAGGATTATCTTCTCCCTGTCTACAATTTATTGGTCTTGAATATCAAGTTAGCAAGCTGAAGCAATTAAACATCAGGCCAGCTGTTTCAGGCAATTAGGTAACATTTTTCATTTAGAAGACCACACAACAGAGAAGAGAGACTACAGAGATAAGACCTGTGTTTTGATTTGCTAAGTCTCTGCTGCAGAGAAAACCCAGCTTTTTGGAACCCTTCAGGCAATTACTATTTCAGGCTTGGCAGGAACTGGAGTCTGAAAGTAACTATTGGGCTTCTCTTGGCAAGGCTCAAAGCCACTGTAGCTGTGTGAATGTCCTAGGCAGTGGTAGAAGGGCAGGAGGAACCCAGGAGCCATAGAGCTATTAGGATGGCTGCTGCAGTCCGGTGGCTCAGAGGAGGCCAAACTGGGTCCTCCCACATGTTCTTAGAGAGGGAGTGTGGTTGGACGGTAGAGGCCCGGCCTGCTCATGGGGATTCTGTGGCTGCCTGCCTGCCATGTACTCTTGGCAATTCTGTGGGTCCTGCCTCCCACCCACTACCCCCAGCCTTAGTTTCCTTTCTTTCAGAAGAGGGTTGAGGATAACTTTTCTGCCTGGGGTGGGGGTGGGTGGTGTCAGAGGAAGCAGGGGTGACTGGCAGGGTGCCAAGTGGTACAGGTTTAGTACAAAAGGGGAGAAGGTAGATGGGGTGGATTTTGATGTCCTCTCTGCCACTATTGGACAAGGCTATGCTGTTCTAGTCACTTGCCCTGAGTGGGCCTCAGTTTCCACAGCATCAAAGTGTGAGGAGCTGGACCAGCACAGATGATTCTTAAGGAGCTTTCAAGTTTTGACATTCTCCTATTCTGAGATGCCAAGAGAGATAAATCAGCGGGCTGAAGTAAAGCAGGGTTTTCTTTGAATGGAAAAGGGGACAGGCTTTGTGCTGCCAGCTGACTTCCCCACAGGATTCTGGGGCTGGCCTGGGACAGGGAGAGTGGGGCAGCTTGAGGAGACAGAGGGCCTCGTGTGGTTGCAGGCTACCCTGCCTTGAAACCTCTCTTGCCTGAGCTCTTCCACTTAATTGGGAGCTTGCCTTCCCAGCTGTGTATTTTTATCCTGGGGCCCAGAACCCAAACCCTGAGGTTTATAGCCAGAGGCTGCTGCTTGTTTTCTCGTTAACTGCCTCAGCTCTGAGGTGCTTCACAGGAAGTCATCCCTGATGCAGGGCCTCTCCGGCAAGCAGGCCTCCAGGGAGGATGCTGAGTGAGAGGCACTGGAATCCAAGAACTGTCCTCCAGCCTCGGAAATAAATCCCCCACACTGTCTGGCCCACACAAATCCCAGTTCAGCCAGGCCTCTCCTGTGGGGTGATTCTGGTAACAAAACGCTTGAGATCAGCAATTCTTTTCTCCTCTTACCAACTCCCAGCGAGGAGCCGACTGGGCTATTCCTTAGGCTCCACCTTCTGGGTCTGAACTGTGGTTGAAAACTAATATTCCAGATGTTTCCTCAGATTCTAAGTCGAACCACAGATTAAGCTTCCTATAGGAAGACGGTCTGGCACGAGCGGGGAGGACAGTAAGTCTTCACGGCTGGGCGTTTGAGCCACTCCACCCTTTGCCAGCTGCTTTGCCTTCAAAAGGTGCTGTGGAGTTTTTTTTCCAAGCCTAGTTTCTTCTAGCAAAATAACAGCCTTTCCCTTTCTATCAGGCAGTAACCACTGTGAGCCCAAGGGCTGCTAAGTTCAACACTGTGTAGTCTAACACTGATGGGTTCCTCAGCTACTGAACCAGTAAGGTCAACAAGACCAGAAATGCATCTTAGAGGAGTCCAATTCTTTCATCCAAGGGTGGGTGCTCAGTGAAGAAGAAAATCCTTCCTTGTAACCATGGAAGTTAGGGAGGGGCCATCCCATGGGCAAAAGATACAGTTAAATTTTTCTCTCCCTCCCTCCTTCTTCCTCTCCTTTTTCTCCCCCCCCTTTTTTCCCTTTGTGGTGTTAAGAACAGAGCCCAGGGCCTTGCATGTTAAACCAGCTCTCCACCACTGAGCACACCTCCTGCCCCATTTTTACTATTTTATTTCAAGACAAGATCTTACAAAGTCGCTCAGTTGGCCTTGAGCTTGCTTTGTAGCCCAGGCTACAGATTCTAATTTGCAATCTTCCTGCCTCAGCCTCCTGAGTATCTGGGATTACAGGCCTACACTGTTAGGCTTCAGAAAGTCCTGTCAAGCTTCAGAAAGTCTGTTGATAGGGCAGTGTTATCTGCCCATGTTAGTGCTGACTCTGCAGCTATTACTGGAGCCTATGCTGGCAGTGGAAAAGGCTGATTATGTATTGATGTTACACAGGGTGCCAGGAGCATCTTCATTAGGCCAATGCTTTCCTGGCCTTAGGGTCTTCCAAAGAGACTCACACAACCAGCCTAGGGCACAGAACCCAGATTCTTGAAGGCTGCTGACACACTAGGCCATTGTTCTTGGACAGCAGCAACTCAGATCAAAATGGTGAGTGGGATTTTCCTTGCATTGGCTACAATACACATGTTTGTTCAAGAAAAAACAGTTGGAGCAAGAAGGCATGAATGTCTGCTGCTAAAGAAAAGCCTGTCTGTGCCAATTACAGTGGCAGAATTGTTCAGAGAGTTCATCTTGAAAGTCTGGTTACCCCCAAAGCATGACCAAGGTCAGTGTCACTCTGCAGTGTACCAACCATTCCAGCCACTTCAGCACAGATATAAGCTACACAGGGGTCTGCCTGTTGGGAGATCGGCTGTCCACTAGCCTTGCTAGCCAGGCTGAGTGGACACCACCATCCTCCTTGTTCCTGGATGCATCTGCCCAATGAATCTCTCTGCAATATGCAGATCTGGGACTCATCTTATTGCACTAGATCCACTGTTACTGGTGTGAGTGTGTGTGTGTGTGTGTGTGTGTGAGAGAGAGAGAGAGAGAGAGAGAGAGAGAGAGAGAGAGAGAAGGAGAGAGAAAGAGAGAGAGAGAATGTGAGAGAACAGTGGCCTTCAGAAGGACCAAGAGGACATCCTGATGATGAGTGAGGGTGTAAGCTTCAGGAGCAAGAGATCAAAGATCTGTCCCTGTTTTATTTTGAGCAGCATACTCCAAGCTAGAGATAGCCAATAGCAGATAAGATGTGAAATGACCCATTTACCTTATATTTGATTGAATTATGGCCAGGAAGCCCTAGAGATCTGCTTGCTTTCACCTCCCTAGTGCTGGGATTGCAACTTTGTGCCACTATGCCTGGCCTTTCTAATGTGGGATCTGGAGATTAGACTCCGGTCTTTGTGTTGGCAAGGCAAGTGCTTTGATGACTGAGCCACTTCCCCAGTCCTCTTTTAGGGAGATTTGCGAGCAGCATTCCCCCATATCTGCAAGTTCTTTAAGCAACACAGAAATTACTGTACAATAAACTTCTCCAAACAGTGAACAACATGTCCTAATATGAACTTCAAAACAAGTATGTAATATTTTCACAAGTCAGACAGCTTCAATAGAGATCCTAAATGGAGACAGTGAAGGGTCCATCCATCAACCACAGTAAAAGATCTAGTCTTGGAGATATGCTATTGTATAGACTCTCCTCTGCTAGAGTTAGCTGTTAAATTCCTCAGGACAGAGTTGGCATTTTACTCAGCATCTAATCTCTATGTACAATATAGCAAATATGAGGAAAAAATACATGTGACAATTAGTATATTCATAAAATATGAATAAAATATTTAACACTACTGAGAGTTAAACTTTAAAAACTTTAGATTTATCTACTTTTATGTGTATGAGTGTTTTGCCTTCATGTATTCGAATGCACCTTGTCCATGCCTGGTGTCCTCAGAGGTCAGAAGAGGGAGTCAGACCTGAAACTGAAGTCAGAGATGGTGGGCCGCCATCATGTGAATGCTGGGAACTGAGCCTGGGGCCTCTTCAAGAAAAACAAATACTCCTCATAGCTGAGCCATCTCTCCAGCTCTGCAAAGAAAGTTTTTATGGGTGGCTTCATGCAATGTTTTAAGTGTTCTACACATAGGAACTCACTGAGTCCTCCTAACAATGCTAGAGTGAAGGTATGTTATGTTATGGATGCAAACATGGAAGCAAAAATAGGTGAAATAAACTGTCTAAGAAGACACAACTGGTAAAGGTAGGGCTAGCTGGTAATGGCTAAACTTACATAAGGACCCCAAGCCACGCAAGGGAGAGAACAAAGGACAAAGTTTTAAAGATGGGTA
>NW_021604658.1:2423732-2474947 GCF_004785775.1 Grammomys surdaster | reverse complement strand
AAGCCACGCAAGGGAGAGAACAAAGGACAAAGTTTTAAAGATGGGTAAATGACACTTTTTAAAAGAAAATATACCAGTGAGCAGTGAATGCACAAAAACAAAACCAGTGCTTGCTCTCAGCTGGGCAAGGGATGCAACCAGAACCACCACGGAATCATGTCACCCTAGTGTGAATGGCTACTGTCAGACAGACCAGAGAAATGCTGGTGAGGGCAAGAAGGGTGGCTCCCACACATGGTGGGGAGAAAGTGGGGCTCCCACACACTATGGGGGGATAGTTCAGTACAGCCACTGTGAAAATAATATGAAGGTTTAGAAAAAAACAACCAAACAACCACCACCACATCATTTGGTGACTCTACCACTGAATTTGTAGCCAAAGAAAATGAAATTAGCATGTAAAAGATATAATCTCATCTTTAGTATAGCCAAGACAGAAAATCAACCAGGGTGTCCACTGATGGGTAAATGGATGAAGGTGTGCTGTATTCTAAAAAAACTGATCTCATAAAAGAGTGGAATAAAGGCCAACAGAGTCTAGGACAGAGATGGGGGGGTGCAAAGGAGATTGCAATGGAGAGCAAACTGCAGTTAGGTGGGAGGAATTCGTTTTAGCATTCTGAAACACTGTGAGATAACTAAATTCTAATACTTTCCTCAAGATTTCTAACACAGGCAAACAATAAATGCTTGAGGAGATAGAAATGATAATTACTCAGATTTGATCATTATATTTACATTTACCTAATTACCATAACTTACCCCATGAATACATATAAATACTATGTGTCATATAAAAAGAAAAAGGCAGAACTGGGAACTGCCTTTTTGAAGTTCAAGGGGACTGCTCCAGGGTCCGGGTGTTGTCCACTGAGGAGCCAGAAGGTCCTCACAGGTCACGTGGATCTCTCTTGGACACACTTCCCTCCTCTTGGCTGCCTGCTGTAGACACAAGGGCCAACAGCCTTTACAACCATCCTCTAGAAGAGGCTAATCCACCACACTGCTCTGCTCAGATGCCAGTGTCTGGAACTAGACTTAGAGTGTTGACAGGTAGCACAGGCTTGTTTGTCTTCTAAATCATTCACCCCTCCAAATTTTTGGTTAATCCCTTGCCTCAATAACTGAGCTCAGTAGGAATATTAATTAAGGAATGATTCACACATAGGCTAGACAGGCAAGCTGGAGTTGGGAGAGGAAGAAGGCCAAGGACATAGTACCATGCTATGTTCTTCCTGTAGGACCCACAGGTCTAACCCTTTGAATGGTCCCTGATATTTCCTTGAGAAAAGGCAAACTTGGAGAAGTGACACTGAGGTTAGCATTCAAATGTCCTATCTGCCCATACTTTCTCTAGACATTTCCACTACCTGTCTCGCATCCCTCATTATCCTGTTCTGAATGGGGAGGAAGATGCTGATGAGCCAGTGAAGGATCAGCCAAGCCCTTTCTATACACCCCTACACAAGCTAAGGCTCTTTCCCCCTTACACTCAGGCAAGGCTGAGAAAAGCATCATTCCTTACAGTGGGGTGAGGAGGGTGGGTGGCATTAACACTGTTTGAGTCATGAATCCAAAGGCAATAGGATCCCACGCTGAAAACACTCAGAAGACAGGATGGGAAAAGTCCCCAGAATCTGCCTGAAGCCACATGGACAGAGGGAGCCATGCACAGCACTTCCCCAGCCTACTTGCACTTTGGTACATAAACTTTATAATGTTGGCAGATTCTAGTGCATAAAAAAGTAGCTAAAAAAACTCAAACCATAAATAATGCCAAGTAATAAAGGAGGTGAATGTTTCTGTTATTAGATTCTTTCATTGTATAAATCTATTTAATAAGCTGGCTTGGAATCTCTGATAGAAAACAGACTTAGTGTGGTGTTACAGACCAATCTGTTCTAGAAGGCTAGCACAGGGGACTCATGCCAAGTTATACTTCTCTGTTCTTAACCAATGCAACTTAAAACGTAATTGTTGTTTCCTTGTTCAGAAATGGAAAATGTCTTGGGAGGCTGTGCTTGCAGGGAGAGAGCATGCTCGGCGTCACAGAGCACTCCCTCCTGCTTCCCCCTCTGGCTGCCATCTGAAGCTGCATCCTTTAAAGCACTCTACTGTATTTATAGATCCTGCTGCCTTTTGTCTTACTCACCGAGAGGGGCCAGGGGTCTGTGGATGCTTCCTGACTTTTAGAGTGCGCTTTCTCAACACTTAATAGTATGTGTTTAGAAAAGTTCCTCCAAAATAGCCTCCTTTGACCCAAGACCCATGGCAACCACTATGGTTAGAACTATTCACTGAATGCTTGAGGGGCGTGATGGGAGGAGGGGGTGGGGTGGGGCCTCTGAGTGTGATGGGAGGAGGGGATGGGGTGGGGCCTCTGGGGTCACATCCATCTTCTGACACCACGGTTTCTAACGGCTTGTTGATGTTTGCTGGGGTTACTATCATTATGATGGGCTGTAAAATGAAATGCTATAAACCAACCGAAGGCCCGAGTAGAAATATTTGCCGAATGGCATAAGCGACACCTTCACAAGTCCCCACACACTCAGCCATGCTTCAGGGTTTAGCCAGTTGTATCCACTGCTGTTTATAGCAATGGGATGCACAAATTCTGTCACCTGGCCAGCTTCTGACCCAAATACCCTGATCCCACAACACAACCTTCCAAGTGTTTTTTAAACAGGTAAAACAAAAATCAATGAGACAAAACACCTTACTTGTTTGCTCAATTTCATCCCTGTCTGGGAGTGGTAAGTCACAATGGTATAAGGTTCATTATTTAACATTTGTGTCACATCTGTATGAAAACGGCTGATGTTCTGCAATGCACTTTATCTAGATATCGTGGAAGCATCTAACACAGTGGTTGCTCAGTATCTGATATACATCCCCAGGGGGCTGAGACCTACAGGTTGAGAAAACAGAAGGCATTAACAATAGGGCTTGGTGGCTCATGCCCACAGTCCCAGCACTTGGGAGGTAAAGTAAAGAAGAGATCTAGGTTCAAAGCCAACTACAGAGCAAATTAGAGCCCAGCCTGGGTCACAGGATACCTTGTCTAAAAATGAGGAAAAAGAAAAGAAAACGAGTGCTGGAGAGATGGATGGCTCAACAGTCAAGAGTGCATTCTGCTTTTGCTGAGGACTTAAGTTCAGTTCTCTTGTTGGGTGACTCCCAACAGCCTGCGACTCCAGCTCCAGGGGATACAGTGCCCTCTTCTGGCCTCCACGGGCACTGCACTCCTGTGCATAAATCCACACACAGATACACACTGTTAAGAATAAAAAGTCTTAAAAATCTGTAATAGAAGGTCATATAAAATTAATCACAAGTTTGAATTAGATACTTTATCTAGTTATTTCCTGAATTAGTTATTAAGTCCTTATCCAGGAATGTTTGGGAAAATGTAGAACACTTAGACATGAAATTAGCCAGAGGCCCCTCCATGGTTTTTCAGAATTATAGTTTCTCTTATTTCTGAATACTTCACTAATGTACTCTGGCACACTCCCACTGAGGAAGAACGGATTTCCATCTTATACAAGTAGACAGACATCAAATAGAAGGAAATGAAGTTCAAAGGGACTGCTTGCATCTTAGCTGGGAGCCAGACAGAGGCAAGGCAGCTCTGGTTAGGCTCTCTGTTGTTGTAAACCCTGTGGGAAGGAAAGGCTGGACTCTTCTCCACACTAAGCCCCCAAACACTCAAGCAAACTCTAGTATCTTATAATAGAAGTGGGAAGGCTTCTTTGTTCCTCAAAAAGGAACCTGAAAACAGTCAGAAATGTTTCCTTGGGTGTAGCTTCAAGGGACCCCAGAACACCGAGAGCACAAGGGGTGGGTGCCAGCTTTAGCCAGGCCTTGGACTTGGCCCCTTCTCTCTGATCAAGTCAGCTGGTCTTTGAGAGAATCACAAAGCTGGTGAAACTGGTCCAAGGCTATCAAGCCTAGAACTGTTCTAGAAAGATCTGAGGCAGGAAAAATGACAGATTTGGAAATAATCATCTAACCAAAGCCTGAAGAAAAAAAAAAGAGAGTTCCCCTAAACAGCAGTTAGCTGAAAGTACTTAGGCTTTTTGCCTAGAGCAGTATCTTAGAAAGCAGCCTTCTCAGGTCATGTTTTAATGCTGCATGTGCTAATACTTAAGCTGTTTTCCTTTATCAGACAAAAGGTGGGCAGGAGTGATGGTTAATAGTTTGCTGCTCTTCCAGAAGACCTGCGTTCGACTCCCAGCACCCACACGGGGACTCAATGCTGTCTGTAACTCTAGATGATCCCTCTTCTGGTCTCTGTGGGAACCATGCATGCACACTGTGCACTGGCATCCATAGAGACAAAATACCTATACACAGAAAATAAAAATAAGCGAATAAAAAGCCAAAGAGTTTGTAATTCTCCAACAGCTGTATTCTGTATTCTTTAGACTGTGTTTGCAGCCAAAGTAGCATACTAGTGCCAGGTACTACAATTTTAACTAAAGTGTCCTCAGGGCAGACCTGTGGGCATAAGCCTCAGGGCCAAGTTCAGAGTTCACAGACCCAAGGGATATTCTATTTTATTCACTGTATAATGATCTCCCAGAGTATCAAGACAAAGAAAACTGCACCAAACACAGCCACAGCCCTTAACCTGGTTGGTAGCTGAGTGTGACAGACAGTATGCGCATTTACATGCTGGAAGGTGGCTAAGGAGCTGACTCAGGTTTACACTCAAAGTGAGGAAATATGGCTTCGAGCCCATGTTTGTTACTTTTTCAGAGTCAGTGTCCTAGAACCGGCAAGTGGAAGCCAATATGAAGGTCAGAAGATGGATGGCTCAGTTGACAGTCACACTGACTGCTCTTTCAGAGGAGCTGGGTTCAATCCCCAGCACCCACAATAAGGCTCCTAACTCTAATCCCAGGGGATCTGACACCTTCTGGTCTCTGAGGGCATTGCACACACAATGATGCAAGCACACATGCTGGCAAAAACCCATACACACAAAATACAAAATGAAGTTAGAGGGGCCAGGAAGGAGGAGGAATGGGGAGCAAAGGAAAGACCTAATATGAGAAACATCGGAAGTGTATGTAACCTTTGACATCGAGACACTATTGGTGTTTGCTACAAAGAACTGAACAAGTCATGCACACAAAACTACAATCGTGAAACAAACTCACAATGTTTTACTAAGTGCATAATTGTGTTGAGCTGTATTCGTAGCTACCCTGCGTGTAAAAAACCCAGAGGTTGAAGGTTCCGCACTCTGAAGAGGGAGGAAAGGGTATCAGGAACTGGGGGTTTGTCGTATGGAGCAGTGGAGGAGGGGGGGACAATGAGGACGATGCCATGTTTCCAGTTTTGCTGATAGGATGGGCTTCAGTGTTACCAGCTGGGCCTGGGATTCAGACCTCACCCACAGGGCGCTGAGGAGGTGTAGGTAATGATTAGACTGGAGAAGTCAGGGACATTACACCTCCCTCATCCACCTATTGAATATGGTGCTGGGTAGTCTCAGCTTTCTAGGAGTTTAGGATCCAGGAGGTCAGAGACATTCACAGAAAACCACAGCACCGGCTCCACAGGCCCAACACAAGGAGAAGCGAAATGGATGGGAACGATACTGCTGCTTCAGCCATGCCCGGTCAGACACTGGCAACTCAAGAGAAAATGATCACTTGTACCTGTGCCCTCTTTCTCGGGGCTGGCCAGGTCCCACTCTCCCACTCCCAGAAAAGGAAGTCAGGGGCAGTAATGAGAGATGACAGCGGGAGGAGAGAACACAGGCGTCCAATGAGCAGCAGGTGGGAAGGCTGTCAGTTGAAATCAGCATCCTGAGCGAGGCAGGGCTGGAGCCACAGCTAGATGGGTCTCAGATACAAGTGGATCAGTGACACTCACTGCTCAGAGAGCTTTGTGGGCTTCTGCTACCCACGGCAGCCCAGGGCAGCCCAGCCGTCACAGGCTGTTGTGGAACCCCAAGCACAGTGCAGGTTTACATCCTTTCCACTTGTGTTCAGGCAGCAGACAAGATGCCACCAGAGCAGGGCTCCTGCGGCGGCCTGCAGTTCTAGCTTCCCATCAATCCGCTTTATTTGATCTCAGTGAGATGACATTCAAATACTATCTGGAAAATCGATACTCTCTGAGCTCTGCTGCATCAGCAGGACCACTCAGTGCCTGGGAGGATGGCCATTACTGACCATCTCGGGGCCCACGATCTGACAAGGGTTTGCTTCCCTAGGCAGTATGAAAGCTGGGCAAGTTTCTGTAAGCTGGGCTGCCTCAAATATCTGAGGACCACAGCTGTTCACATGGCCCTGGGAGGGATCTTATGGGGTTTTTCCCTCTCTAAATCCTTAATTTGTAGAAAAGAAAGGAAAGAAGCAATGAAGACCCTAGATCTCTTAGTTAGTGGCCAGAGCCTGTCCACCTTGCTGCCTTCTCCACAGGGCTTAAGCTACAGGATCCTCTGAGGAAAGCATAGCTAAAGATGACAGCTGATCCTGGAAATGAAGGTTGAGCTAAAAGGCTGGCTTTTCACCCCTGAAAGCTGGGGAAAATAAACTCTAGAACTCAGCACTAACACTGTTGTCTAAGTTCCTGGGCACCTTCCTCTTCTGAGCAGCACAATGGGAGCAGTAATGGCAGGGACCTTGTAGATTCACCCAGACACTGGTTTAATGGGGGGCTATCTGTTGTAGTCTAGATGTAGGATATCCCCTTATGGATTCAACACAGGACCGTGGCCATAGAGGAGGTGACGGACTCTGTAGGAGGAGGTCCTTAGGTCATTATGGTCAAAACCCTAATCTCTGTTCTCTCTCCCTGTTTCACAACTCCTGGGGTGAACACTTATGTCTGACCATGTATTCTCACCACAGCCCCAAAGCAATGGGACCCCTAAACTGGTCCAGACTGTACTTTTTTGCTTTGTAAGTTCCTATGTGTTATAATGATGTAACCACACTGATGTAGCTGATTATCACACTAAAGTCAGTTGTCAGGTATGGTGACAGATACCTTATAATCCCTAAATTTGAGAGATTAGGGCAGGAGGATTAGCTCTGGGTCAAGCCAAGCTAATCTACATAGTAATAGCTTATCTAAAAACAAAACAAAATAAGGGCCCTGAGAGAGGGCTTAGAAGCTAAGAGCATGTACTGCTTTTTCAGAGGACACAGCTCCAGGGGATCTGACACCCTCTTCTGGCCTCCATGGGTACCTGTTCTCAAGTGCAGACATAAACACACACCTCTAATCGAAAAGAAAATATGACTTAAAATAATAAAAAAAATAAAAAAAATTAGCAAAAGAATATTCTGAATCAACTTCTGCCTCCAAATTTACATTAAAGAGAATATTCTAATAGCCAAGAGTCTAAAATGTGCTAGCAAAAAGTGCACATGGGTGCAATATTGGCATGACTGCTCTTGGGTAACCAACTGCTTTCTGTCTGGATCTAAGGCCTACTCCTCAGGAAGGAACTCAAACCTGGTATTGTAAACCTGGTCAAAAGTCGTGGCTGGAGAGGATACTGCCCTCGGAGAGGACCCTGCCATGACCGTTCTGATAAACGGACATGCTATCAAACTGCCTTCTGAATAGTTGATGTCTATCCTCATAGATCGGTGCTGTTTTCAACCTTCATTAGAGCAGCATCTCTCCGTAGTGGGCAAAGGTGATGCAGAGACGGATAACCTGCCGTGCTGAGAATAAGAAAGTGTGGGGTGCTCAGCCCTAACCAGTACATCTATATCAGTTCACACGCGGCTCAGGGAACATCCTGAAAGAGGGAGCAGAGAGAATGTAAGACACGTCGTCTTCTGGACATGCCGTGGCCCTTTCATTTATGACCTCACTACAGCAGTTACACTCCTTCACAAATGCACACCAGATCAAGCCAGTCAAAAACTCCAGCATGGATTTTGGAGGAGCACATGAGGCTCTATATCTAGCCAAGATGTTATTGAAAATTGGTGGCTGTCGGGTGGGTTTGGTCAGGTAGCCATGCTCAGGGAGGGAGCACTGACTGGACCCAGTAGATTATAGAGGGAAAAAAAAGTACACAAAGATGAGAGGGGTCCAAGGGAGAGAGAGGGAGACTTGGGGGGTGGATGTAATCAAGAGACATTGTATATATGTACAACACTGTCAAATAATTTTTAAAGAGTCTAAAATAATCATATTATGAAAGCAGACAAATTTGCATTTTATTAGTGAAACCATGCATTAGCACACTGAAGGTACTATTAGATGGTACCAATTTTCACATTAGGTGGACATGAGTTATTGCTGACTACTAGAAATGTCCCTAGAGGAAAAAGACATCATAGCCATATAAATGGAAAACCAGGTTCTGTGGTACATCTCGATGTGACATTAAGAAACAAGATGAGAAAAACCAAGTTCTATATCAGAGAGCAAAGGAGCAGCATGGGAAAATTCTTGTCTCCTGGCATGGGAGGAACAGGGGTTTTTGTTAATAATTATGTGTGTAGAGAAGAATCTCAAGGCTATTCCTTGTGTGTATATGTGTTCCTGTGCATGCACATGTATGTTGGTGCATGTGTAGTTGGGTGCAAAAGACAGGGGGTCACGTTGGATATCTTTCTCGATCTTATTTTTGAAACTGGATCTCTCAATGATTCTGCTTGGCTGACTGGCCAGTGAGCTTTGGGGATGCCTGGCTTTGCTCCCATAGTGCTAGGATTATAGGTTCTCAAGCTCAGGTTCTCATGATTGTGTGGCAAGCACCTTATTGACTGAGCCAGCTCCCCAGTCCCAAAACTCAAATTTTCTATGTGTTGGATGACAGAACTCGACTTCTTCAAGCAAGATAGAATTGTTGTGGCATACAGCATACATCCACAGTGGCACTGCTCCCCTAACTCTAGGGAAGACTTGACTGCTCTTTGACTTACTACCTAAAGTTCCTTTGTATGAAAATATGCTGAACAGAGAGGAAAGCAAAGGTGCAGATGTTTTACATGGCAGAGGAGTGCCGACTTCCTTCTGGGAAAACATCCACTCAACTTTAATTCCATTCAGAAGTCCCTAACCCGGGACCACAGGCCTCTAAGGGGTGTCTGAATGAAATTCAGGTGGTCTCAGATGGAAAACAAATCACACCTCTATTTTCACCAGCTTCTCACTGAAGTTGAGCATTTATATCACTGATTAATGTGAGGGAAACCCAGTAGCTAGCAGGCCCTGTGACTGTCAGCAATAAAAATTGGTATGTTTATTGTGTATTATTATTGTTGCAATTTAAACCAAGGATTGAAAGGGTTCTTTTTCTATAAGAGTCCAGATGGCAAATATTTTAGGGTTTGTGGACCATACTGAACTCTGTTCTTGTAGAATTAAAGCAGATCTAATAATATACATAGACATGTACATGGCTGCATCCCAATAAAACTTTATAAAAGCAGACTGCAAATTATTGTTTGCTCATTTTTGGTGTTCACAAATTACAACTTTGAAACTATGGCTGTAATTCTGCTCATTTACCAAGTTTAAAAAAACAAGTGCATATACTACTACTAAATATATGTGGTTATTTAAAATATGTTAGTAATTATGTTCATAAAAAACTATTTTATTCATTGAAAAAATTCTGAAAGACTAGGGATATAGTTCACCTGAAGGAGAGCTTGCCTAGCAGGCACAAAACTTTGGCTTTGGCCTCTACCATTACATAACCAGATATATGTCCATTATGCCAGGACTTGAGAGGCAGACAGGTAAGAGGATCAGGAACTCAGTGTTATCCTTGGCTAAAATGCTAGTCTGAGGATAGCCTGGGAGAGGTGAAAATCTGCCTCAAAAATCAAAAACCAATTAGGGTCTAGAGAGATGGCTCAGCAGTTAGAAGCTTACAGTGTTCTTGCACAGGACCCGAGTATCCCTACCACTCACCCAAGGTGCCTCAGAACCACTCGCAACTCCGGCTCTAAGACACTGCCCCCATGGGTACCTGCACGAATGCCCTTATATCCCTCCCTGCCATGCACATAATTACAAAAATAAATTTAAAAATATTGCCAGATGTGGTGGCATGCCTTTAATATCAGTTCTTGAGAAGCAGAAACAGAAGTATTTCTGTGAGTTTGAGGCCAGCCTGATCTACAAAGTGAGATCATGTCTCAAAACAAACAGACATACAACAGACAGACAGACACTATTCCAAGTATGAAGATGCCTTGCCTCATGACAGAAATAAAGGCTGATTTATGAATGACTGCAGACAGAGAAGGGATGAGTGAAGAGAGCAGGACAAAACCAGAGTGGCCTGAGCCGAGGCAGCTGAAGCTAATTAGACCGGAAGTAAAAACTTTGCCAGACTTTCTACGGCAGTTGACAGACCAAGGAGAGCAGGAATTCTCTCCCCGTTTTCAGCAGCTGCATTGCGTTCCCCTTTTTGCACATCTCTTCTCCCGTCCTGCCTCCCTGTGCCATGCTGTGGCCATGCAACCTCCCAGCAGCATTGTCCATGCCGTTACACACCGCGCCCTACACATCCCAAATCAACATCCACCGTGCTGGTCATTTCCTGCCTCAAGAGTCACCTGAATACTGTCTCCTGCAGCCTGGTGGGAGCTGAGGAGTGAGCTCACTCTTTGAAGGGGTCAGGAAGGAATTGTAGGGAGGCATGAGGACCAGACTCTGTCTATGCCTGATCAAGGCTAAAGTCACATGGAAACATCCTTAGTGTGTGGGACAGCAGAACCCTGTGGGATGGCAGCCAGCGCGGCCCATCTTCCTCCCCGAGCCCGGCTCTTTTGTCTTTAGCTGTATTTACTTCTAATACTGTGACGGCAAAATCTAATGGGAGGAGAAAAGCACCTTCGCTTGGAGCTGTACTAAACAGCTCTGGGTTACATTTACAATTTTAATAAACTGATTTGTCAAAACTGTCAGAATCAAGGGGGATCATCTGGATACCAGATGAACGAAAATATCTGTAATTATAAGTTGTCCATTTTTCTCTTTCATCTTCTATATATGTATCTGTAAGCGGCCACATATTTTCATGCACGTACATACACATAAATTTTACATCTTTTTTAAAAAAAAACCCAAACCTGTCATAATAGAATTCAGAAAAGTAGAAAATACAGTTCCCCTGGAAGAGCAAGGGGACCTGAAGGTGATGCTGCATGCCCCTCTGTGGACTGACATCCTTTTCCTGAACTGTGCTGTCAGAGTCCAAACATTTCAGTTTCACTACCACCTGGATCCTGTCTGATGCTTTCTGATCACTTGCTGTGTGACCACAGGCCTGTAGTGCAACCTCTCTGGACCTCTGATCAATGTGAGAGAAACAAACATTTGATACAGGGCAGTTGCCACTAGAAGGTGACAATTAATGGCTTCTTCTGTAAAGAATCCCAGGCCCTCTAAAGATGGAAATGGCCTGTTAAATGAATGAATTCAAACACTATCTCAATCTTACTCAGAATCCCATCTTTTTCATGTAAGATGGTTTTTGTTCTCTCTCCCCATCACCCCACAGCCCCGCCCTTAAGACAGGGTTTCATAGATCCTGGACTGCCCTCTGTTTACTGTGTAGCTAAGGATGACGTCTGGGTCTCTACTTGAGGACCGGGATCACAAGTGTCTACCACTACGCCCTGTTTGCAATGCTAAGTCTTAAACGATGTGACTTTTAAATGGGGAGATGGCCTGCATTTTGAGGGCACTAACTAAACTGCCTGTTGTCACAGAAGCAGAGGAGCCACATGAACAGACATGGAGGAGGCATCCTTAGATGCACAAAGTGACAGGCCACAGGAACCATGTCTCAGGTCTCTCCCTGGGGAGGTCTGGGTTCTAAACTTCTTTGGAAGAACGTGGAAAAACTAACTAGTCATCCACAGTCTTCATCAACACCACTCCCAGGGGCAAGAGTGGAAACCGCTGGAGTTCGCACAGACACAGGCACATGCTTTGGGCATTGCTCCCTATACTGGATACTGCATTCTGTTCACTTGTTTTTATCTAAACATCAAGATTATAAAGCAACACATAGACAAAACTGATTCGAAACCTGACTGTATCTCTGCTGTTGTTATTGTTGGTTTTTTTGGGGGGGGTCTGCAGTTGATTTTTAACTCTAGCATTCTAATGAACCCCAGTGGGTTCGGAAATGTTGACTTCTCTGGTGACAGTCTCTGGTGACTTCCCAGCCCTGGTACTTATACCTGCACAGCATGCACATAGTCACTGGAGTGGTCTACTGGTGTCCAGGCTGCATCTCTGGTGAGAAAAGAGAATCTACTCTCCTAAGCAGGACTCATGGACAGTTCAAACCAGAGATGGACAGATATGAATGAAAGTGTTGAATTCAACCCTAGACATCTGCTAGGATGGGTGAATAACTTTGTGAGGAACAAAGGATAATTTACTTGCCCATGGCCCTGTCTGGGCTACAGGTTTATTTTGCTTTGACAAAATGTCACTAATTGTTTCTGTGCAGCATTTAGAGAGCATCTTTTTTGGAAGACTGGCAAGGTCTCACCTGATAGCCCAGACTGTCTTAAACATTTGATCTTAGTGTCTGTTCTCCAAAATGTTAAGATTACACTAAACACATTTAGTTATATCCAGCTTGAACATGTTAGAAATATTTAACTTATTGTTTTATTCTTTGTGTATGTGTTATGCGTACGTGTGTGAGGAACCCATAGGATACTGGCTGTTTCACTGTCTTTCAGTTTTCTTCTCTTGTGGCTTGCCAACTTATATGTCAGGCAAGCCTCTGTAAGTCTCCTGCCTCTACCTCCCATCTCCAGGTGGAAAGGATGGAATTTCAGACACCAAGCTATATGTGGGTTCTAGGGTTCTGAACTTAGGTCTTCATACTTCTGTGGCAAATGCTTCACCCACTGTACCATCTCCGTAGCACAAACACCATCTTTTAAAGTACTGAAATAGCTTAAAATATGTTACTAACTATAGATGGAATGACTAGCCTCTGGACAGACGAGATTCTCAGAGTGAACACAACACTGGCACTCTTTCTATGCTCCCTGTTCAGCCCTCTCCTGATTCAGCTTGCCTGGATTTAGCTCTGCCCATTCACCTTCAGGGACCTCTAGCAGACTAAGCTCTCTACCAGTGAGAACACCAGGGCAAGGCTCTCTCTTAGTCTTGCTTCTTTGCTGATTCCCACAGGAGTCTAGGTCTAAGCCGACTGCTGCTTTAATCATTTGCTAATTTGCTTAAACATCTGGTCAAATTTTAGAAAATAATCTCAACAAGAGGGTTTATGCTAACTTCTCTTAGATGCTGAAGAGTTCCCATATGCCCTTCTCCACATCCCCATCCCCAACAAAGCATTACACAGTCTACACAAATAAAGAAAAGTCAAAAAAGGTGTGTGCCTTTGCCCTCTATTTCTCTTAGTAGTGAGGATGGTGCTCCCCCCCCCTTTTTTTTTTTTTTTCAGATTTTTCAGAGCTGGGTGAGGAACCCACTGCCCATGAATCTCGCACACACTAAGTGCTCTGTCACTGGGCTGCATTCCCAGCTCTTAGTTCTCCTTTAAGATCTCTGGATCCACTGTGTTCCAAAGTAAGCATCTTCCCTTCATCCTCCTCCTCTGTGCATCTCTGCTCTCTACTGGGCTGTGAAGTCAGAACTTAACTTTCCTGGACTCTTGCTTCCTATCTCCAGGCTCTGCCATGCCATAGGCTCTCATGGAGTCTGCTCACACACTGGCACCTCCTCTCTGCTCCTACAACCACAACCACCTCTTAACTTAGGGCAGCGTTACTTTCCACCAATATCAATGTAGCTTGTACCAAGTAGATCAATGCATTTTTCAAACTCTAGTCAAAGTAGGTTTTCTGAAACACATGTATGATATTATCTTGCTTAAAATCCCATGAGGGCCTAAAGCCTCTCACCATATCTAAGCTCCTCATGACCAACTTGCTACTGTCTTACGAATTTTACTGCAAGGATGCATGCCCTGAACACTGGCTTTCCTCACTGTGCAGGCCATGCTAGGCCCATAACTGCTGTCTGGCTGATCCTAACGTGTTCTTTAAGACTTGTTTCAAGTCTTGGTTTCTCAAGGAAGCCCCTCTAGGTGCATGCCTAGTGCTTAGCAAATTGCTGCTGAATAACTGAATGAACCAAAGGAATTGGAGGACCCATTCTAGTAAATGCTTTTCCTTCTACAGAAGCTGCAGAGGAAGGAGAAAACAGATGGGCTGAGATGATGGCCAGGTGGGGTGGGCACATACACCTCTGCCACAATCTTTCTTTTCTTTTCCCTTAAAAGGGAGAAAGAAGGAAAGTAGGAAAGTCTCTCCACAGAAGACTTGAAGTTTGCTTGGAATAGAAATTTCAGACAATGATAGGCATTTCAACAAGATGAGTCTTTTGATTTGAACAGTGGTAGAAACAGGTTCTATAGTAAAGGGATGAAGAAATGGAGGGTGGGAATATGTACCTGTTGTATTAACACGAGGCCTTGAGTTTAGATCTCCAGCGTATACATAAGTAGTAAAGAGCTGGGTGGGGTGGGTAGAACATGCCTAAAACCTCAAGGCTGGGGCAGAGACAGGCATTATGTATCCCTGAGAGTCCCTGGACAGACAAGTTTACCAGAATCAATTAGCTCCAGGTTCAGAGAGAGATTCTGTCTCAAACAATGAGGTGAGAAGGGACTGATTATGTCTCTGATGTGGACCACTGGTCTCCACCATGCACCCCCTAAGCACATAATGTGGACCACTGGTCTCCACCACTGTGTACATTCCCAAGCACTCACAAATGTGAAGAATCAGACAAAGGACTTTCATCTGGAAGGTGCTGCCCAGGCATAGAACTGACACAGTAGCTTCCCCCAGAGAGACACAGTTAGTCATGCAACAGACTTCGCACTCTGTCCTTCACCTGAGGATTACCTAAGCAATGGTAATCTCAGTGATAGAACTCTTCATTCTTGTTCTCCCCTAAGGAGTCAGACTGCTCTGACCAAGCTCCTGTCACATACACCTCTGGCTGTGATCATTTGCTTCTTAGATCACAAGCCCTTTACTTGAGACTTAGGTTTCAGGAAGGACAGGATACTGTACGACCGCACCATCACTCTAGATGTTGTGACCCACTTCAAGGATGTTCCCTATCCAGACTGCCTGCCTCCAGTAGCTGCCATGACACATACCCTCTGAAGGGTATGTATCACATACCCATCTTGGGGGGGGGGACTGTGGTCTCCACACAACACTTTGCTATTTTAAAGGTGAGATTTTCAGCTCGTCTCTTCCCTAAAGTACCAGCCCCTCACAGTCATCAGCAATAACCATGGCACTGGCCACATGGGTGAAAGTGTTTCTAACTCTCTATATCACCAGTATGGCTGAATGCTGAACTGCTCTGTCATTCTGTAAACTCCAGTGGAACAGAGTGGACAAGCCTGGGGGCAAAGGACTCAAATGCAAGGAACTGTTTCAAAAGAAATATGTATTTGGGAAAGTCTCATATCAGTCAAGATATATCAAATGCAGGCTAAATCCTAAGGGCAGGACTGGATGGTGCAGCCTAAATCCCAATGGGTGGGGCTAGATGCCCCACTCCATTTTGTTATTCTTATTCAAGAATCTTGACCACAGGACTACCCAGTGGGACCCACTACTGCTGCCACCCAACCTGGGTCTGAGAGCCATCTGTGCTTCTCATGGCCTTTCAAAGCCAGCTTGTCCAACACCTGAAGCAGTTCATTAAAACAGCACCAGACAAAAGCCCTGCTTCTTATCCCTGCTCAGGCTTCCTGAACCCAAACGACCAGTGTGGAATTTTTTAATAACAAAAGGAATTCTGAATGCCATGCTGTGGCTAACAGAACTCTGCTTGTTCCTCATTGGGCTTAGTCTGATGTTTAAAGAGACTTGCGATGGGTGAGCTTTCCCAGGCAGGGAGGATGTTCTTTGTCCTTCAAACAGGTAGAGACACCATGGTCCTACTGCACCACTGGGAGCAAGAATGAAAACACAGGCATTCTATTTTAGAAGTTGATATTTCTTCTGTATAGCTATTGTCTTCATTTAATTAAAAAAACACAAGAAATTATCTATTATCGGAGATTTATTTTATGTGTATGAGTGTTTGCCTGCCAGGAGAGGGAGTTAGATTCCCTGGGACTGGAATTCCTGACCATCGGGAGCCACTCTGTGGGTGCTGGGAACTGAATCTAGGTCCTCTATAAGACTAACAAGTGCTCTTAACCTGAGGCCTCTTTAGTTTTCTGTGGCCCAGGCTGACTTCAGACTTGCAATCCTCCTGGCATACCTCTCAAGTAGCTGGGATTAATTAAAGGCACATATCTCCATGCTTAGTTTATTCTGTTTTTTTTTTTTTTTCAAACAAAAATTTGGTGCTCGCAATTCTGTAGTGAACTACTACGTTGTCTTGGTCACAGACACTGTGACCTACCAAAGCAGAGCTTCTAGTTGATCTCCTGAATCCTGCTGCATAGGCTGGAAGGAGAGCACATGGCCATGTGCAGTTCTGCACACTGTCTCCCCAAACCATTCTTCTCTCCGGTGGCCTTGACCATTGTTGCTCCCTGACTACATGGTAATACCTGAGGGTACGTGAGTCAGCAGCTGAGGATGCCTGGCCGAAAGGGATAGAATAAGGAGGACTTCTTCTGCTTCCCTACAGGGGTTTTTCTTAGCAAGGATATCAGAGGTTCAAGATCTAGGGTATAGCTCAATGGGTAAGGACACTTGCTGTGAAAATCTCCAGCCCACATGTAAAAGCCAGGTGTAACCATAGTGGTAGGTGACAAAGACAGGTAGAACTTGGGAGGTCACAGGCCAGGTAGCCTATTGGTAATGGTAAGCTTCAGGCTTTAGTGACAGACTAGAGAAAGACCCTAGACATCCTCCCGTGGCTTCTGCCTGCACATGCACGGGAATGCACACCTGCATATTCATGTGTGCATACACTATGCCACACCCACCACACATCAAAAGGGATTCAAAGTCATCTTTTATTATATAAGAAGTTTGAAGCTTGAGACTCTGCCACAAACAAACAAACAAAACTGAAGAAAGTGACCATGTGTCTATGCTCTAATAAATAACCTTTAACTCATGTTCATGGAAGCAGCAGTCATTCAACTCAGTGAGTCACACATACAGACTTGAAAGTGGTGGGAGGAGGGCCTGCTGGGAAGAAGGGCTTCCGGTGATGGGGTAGGGTGACAAGAGAGGGAAACAGGGTAAACATAACTAAAACTCATTATATCTGTCTGACACTGCTATGGGGTGGGGGTGGGGTGTTAAAGGATAGTTGCTGATTTCTTTGCCTCTCCATCTTAATATGTCCGAAGTATACACAGCTCTCCAAGGAGTCGGAGTGGGTATGGTTTTTAAACTGTAGCAGACCAGAAAGGAAGGAAAAAAAGAGACCAGCCTCTCTGGGCTGGAAGCAAAGAAAGGGTTTCTTAGGCTGTGAGAGAAGTCCCTTCTAAATATACATTGTGACTGTTACCACACCCATCTCCTACACCTCCCCCAATCTGTCCTCTGCCCATAAGGCTGGGGCCCCATCACTTCCAGGGTCCCATCAGCAGTCACTGTGACTTGCTGCTGGTCTCTGAGCATGCTCACAGTTCACAGGAATTCTCTCAGCCAACAACCTTCATTCTTTGGCATTTGTTCTTTGAGAAAGTGTTATCAAAAAATTTTTACACACATATCAAATAATGCATTTGTCAAGAATAACCCATCATAAATAACCTTTCTTCTGGCTTATGTGAACAATGCCTATTGCTTGACTTTATAGGATTTAATTGGAAAAATTTAAAGTTGAGGGGTTCAACTTTGCATGTGCTGATGAGAAACAGACATGTCAGGTAGATTTCAAAAAAAGAAACTCACACACTTTGTTACTTTCATGACATCATGCAAGCGATGGTCTGCAAACTACAGCAACTTATTCACTAAGTGTAAGCTCTGTGGGGAAGAGTGGGCGGGCCCCTGAGTCCTCTAACCCAGTCTCATCTGCACAGCCCACAGTCACATCTGATCTTTCTTTTCTCTTTAAATCACACTAGGGGGCTGTCCACTTCTAATTCTCTCAAACCCACCTGAAAACAAAAGAGACACCACAGTGGGAGCTGCGTAGAAACTTATCTAAAGAAAACACTGGTGACCCTAGAGTCCCGCTGCAGGGGAGTGGGTGCCAAGTTCTGCATCTCCACTGAATGATCCCAGCAGCTGCAGTGTGTTACTTGTGGCAACTCTTCTAGGATCTCAAGGGTTTCAAAGTCATCCTGGCAGCTGCCTCCTGTCGCCCACTCTGTAATGATTGAACCTCTTGTTCCTTTTATAGACTTGTTCTCTCCTAATAAAACACTAAATGCTGCTCCGAGCAACTGTTCCAGGATGGTTAGATGCAGGCCTCCCCCTCTTCCTCCTGGTCCTCCACACCCGCATTTGCTTTCACAATGGACCCTGTGTAAATGGTCCTCTGAAGTGCATGCATGTGCGTACACCACACACACACACTACACGCACACACACACACACACACACACACTACACACACACACACACACAGGCATGCAAGTGAGCACACAAATGTGTGTGCAAGCGTCTGCAAATCCCTTTAACTAAACCTGAACTCCGCGTCCATTTCTAGCTATTTTAAGAGCTGCTACTTTAAAACTGGGCAGCCATCCTAGACTCATGAACGCTTATGTGAAGCATAACCCGCCATGAACGAAGAACCACAATTCACTGTGGCAGGACTCTGCAGAAATGGCATCTCCAAGGTGTCTCTCAGAAGAAAGAGCTTTGGCTTGAGAGTGATTGGATGCGAAACGCTTGCAAAATAGGCCGTTTTTCCCCCTTTGGCAAACCTGAACCACACTACAAAGGTGTGAACTCCTACACTTGAAATGCAGATGGAAATCATATCATACCAGGAACAGTGCAAGAATTGGCTTAAAAAGGTTCACTAGATCTTAATACACTGTATTCATGAATGAAATTACCAAATACTAAATAAAATAAAAATTGAAGAATAGAGATTCCTAGCCCCTCTCACATCTCACACTCTGGGCACTATACAAATAGAGTCGACAGTCTTCCTTGAGTACCACAACATTTAAGACTGACCCTTATTTTTAAAGCTTCACTGTGACTTTATATTTAATCTACATTTAATTTTTCTCACCTTTGAAACAGAATCTCCCTATGTAGCTCAGGCTAGCCTGGTCTTGAACTTGGTCTTCTACCTCAGCCTCCTGAGCTTACAGGCATAGATCACCACAACCAGTCTGATATATATTTTTACCTGCCTGCTGAAGCTTGCAAGCTTCTCACAGAGTGGAGCTCTGGCTATGAGCTATCTTATCGCTGGCAGCTAGCAAAGGGTCTGCTGGCATAGTAGCTGTTAGTCAAATGTTTGTTGAATAAACAAAAGAAACTTTAAAAACCAAAATGCTCTTGGCTAAAACAGGGAAGCTAACAAAATCCCTTGAACACGTTTTTTGTTCCTTAGACTCTGAAGGCTTTTAGTGAGGAATCCTACCCTCTTGAAATAATTCTGCTTAAGTAATTGCCATTTGACTGAAAGAGAAAAAGCTACAAAGAACCTTTAGACTCTAATTAATAGAAAATTAGAGGCAACCAAATTCTTTGTGTGGCTTTTGTTCATCCTAAGACTTCTCTGAAATTATAAACTAAGATGCTATAATTGGTGATTTAAGATGTTAGCTCATATTAAGTTTATTTTTGCATTTAGTGCTAAGTATTTTACTCAAACTGATTTGTTTTTCTGTTAAGACATTTTAACGAATCCATAAGCAAAGAGAACAGTGTAAAGAAGGCCATGCACTCAGCACCAGCTTTACAAATTAGCAGCTCTCGCCACTCTGATTTCACCTATAGAAACTAGTTCCGACTTCAGCTTTGTGACAATCGGATTGCTGCCAGTGCTAGCCAATTAGTTTATAATTACTATGGACTTCTAGGTCTAGAGAAACCTCCCACTTGGAAGGTGGAAGTTTTGAGCCAAAATATGACATTTGACATGGTTGCAGCTGCTTGAAATATGTCTTCATTAAAGTCAGATGAAGGAGATAAGCCTAGCCTCAAACCAACACAGTCTGCATTTTTTCTTTCAAGTACAAAAGTAAGAACTCTTTCCCTGACTGTACTCCCGCCTGAGCCCCTCCTCTTCTCCTCTCCATGCCCTTCCTACTTTCTAAAACACTAAGCCACAAAAGTGTATTCCCAGACACGCTCTCTTGCTCTCACTAATGTTCACGACATTTTCCCAGTGCCCCAGCTCACTCTTTGAAGAAGCTAGAAGGCAAGGACACAGGGTGACATAAACTCTCAAACAAGTTGATTCTAAGGAACGAACCTTTATACTTCTCTCTTGCTCTCTCTTTTATGGCTTAAGATGGTGCAAAAATGTTACTTATTCCCTAAACAGTTATTAGTCTCCGTAATGTAACATAACAGATACTTTCTAAATCCTTTTAGCCTTCTCCCCCTTACTGGAAAGATCATCTTTTATATATATATATATATATATTTCAAAGTGGATTTAATAAAGAAAGGAGTGCTGTTAAAGTAATACGTGAGGCTTTGACATTAAGCAGTGCAACCCTGCGGAGTCGGCAAGAACAGGGCCTCTAATCTCCAGTGATTTATAGAGGCTCTTCCTTCATCTCTGTACTTGGGGAGGGCCAAAAAGTTTAGAGACAGCCTGGCGTCCCTTGTACTCCACACCACTAACTCCTGCTGGCCAGTCTGCCTGCTAAAACTTTTAACCCTGGAGCTGCCACTGTAGCCGAACACCCATTAAAGCCAGTTTATTTGCTTTCAGAAGACAGATCGGTTTCGTGTTGCAGTAATGCACAGGGAGGTAAACATCCACGCTGGAGGTTGAGAAGTTACAAATAAAGAGCAGAAAGGAAACTTGGAATCAAATGGGGGCTGGAGATGATCAGAAACTGTAGCTGGAATGAGACGGACTGGCTCAGCATGACCACCCCACAGTCTCAAGGAGCCAGCGGAGGCATGGAGACATCCTCTCCTCCACACATTTAGAAGTGTAACTCAAGGTCAAAGTTAGAGTTCCAAAATGATATTAGAGGGGCCAGAGAACACGGACAGTCAGAAACAATTTGTTCTACCATTTGGACTAAGGGGTGGGAAAGTGGTAAGCTTGCCCTGTGTGGTCCTTCCAGCAGGAGAGATGCTAGGAAGTGGAGAGTGGTGAATTTAAATGTCATGTTGCTTGATAAATACCATGAGCATGTTTTTCTCTTCACCTCACCCATATCCTTCAAGACCCTAATCTGGGCCAGGGCCTTTAATACCAAGGCATCACCAAACCTCCAGCAACCACCTGAGCCTCACCAGGATCTGGTAGTTCGCAGCACAGCGCAAGGCCTGCTGTGAGGCCTGGAGTTCGTAGTCCCCTCTAAGACCCCTGGTTGGGTGGATCTTATGTTGTGATTGCTGTGGACTTGGCACCCTGTCCTCCCCCCCCATGGGAGTCTTGCTACATGACACAGGTTAGCCATGCAGGTGCGCATGGGGCGTCTCTCCAGGTAGATGAAGCGTCACATCTAATCCACCAGGAAAGACAAACCTACCTTAGCAAGGTTTTGGACTGAATGGCATCTCTTAAAAAGACGAGAGTGTCACTTCTGCCAGTAAGACCTGGGGTTTGAAGGAGGACGTGCAGGCTAGCCTGTGGCTAGGGCAGTCTGAGGCAGAGATGGCCCTGGAACAAAGCTCTTGAACTTGGTAACTTGGGGCCTCACAGCTTAGTCTATTTCTGACAAGAAAAGGCACTGAGTCCTTTTAAAGAGGCTTTCTGGAATCAAGTACACCGGTCAAGAAGACTAACAATGATCAATATTGCATACTTTAGGGCAGGCAGAAGGCAGGCTGAGGTCACAAAACTCAGAGCTGCAGCAGTAAGGGCAAGCAGTCAAAGGCCCTCACAGCCCAGCCCAGCTCAGGCCTCATCTGAAGAGGGAACCCTGCAGAGATGGGGAGTGATTTGCTCAAGAGGCGGTGGCCATAGCCTGGGATTTCTGACTCATCACTCCTCCATGAAGGACAGTGACTTCCAGGTGCAGCTTTAAGAACTGAGTTCAAGTTTCTGCTCCTCCACATCTGTAGGCTCACTGGTGAGCTACTCATCAGTTCTGACGTCAGCAGACCCCTTGAAACAGGAATAATAACTACACTGTCTCATGCTCTGAAGTCATGAGGGAGAAAGAAAGTGCTAAGAACATTATCAGACATATCTGCACACTAAATAGATGCTAAAATAGTGTTTTATGACTTTTCAGAGACAAGACGGACCCACTCAAGGACTAGCAAGTGCACTCTTCTGGAATAGCACAAGGTCCTGAGCTGACTCTTTGAACCTGTGCTGTTTGACAGTCAGCAGCCTATTCCCACAACCTGCTGGCTTCTGCCACAGAGCACACAGCACACAGCACACAGCACCACACTTGGCTGTCAGTGGATTCCTAGCTGTCTCTCTAGGTAATGGCTCCGTAGGTGGCTCGGCTCATGAGCAGCCACTGATTGAGAAGGCTGGATGGAGTCTGGTGGGCCTGGACAGCACTCCTGGCTTGTCTTTGCCAGCTCTGGCCAGGATCTCTGCAGTGTAACTTGTCTAAATAGGCTCTGCCTTCTCACGCCAAGCCTAGGGCAGAGTTTAGAGACCCAACGTATTTATGGTTGAATGTCCTCTGAAGGTGACACACTCAAGGAACCCTCTGGCTGCTCTGGGCGCCACTTTCATAGGGTGTGAACTGAGTAGTTAACTCGCCCTGCTAACAGCATTCCCACCGGGGCTGGCAACTGTTAGCACTCTTGCCTGGTGTGAAAATCCCTCTGCCATGCTGGGTTTCTGGGCCCACACCAAGCAGTAGCATACTAATGTGCAACACAAACCTGGAGAAACCCCACCTAGAGCTAATTGTGAAAGGCCTCCAGGGTCATAAACACCAAGTCCAACCCTGCTCCTACTTCCCAGGCCTTTCAAGGGACCAATCTTCCCCAGGACAGAAAGAACTCGAACCAATACACGTGCAGCTATTGCTGCTTTGATCTACCACGAATGCAAATTCAGAGATCTTGGGGATTAGATGAAATGTACTGTATTCCAGGCTCCCCAATGCAAAGACCCGCTCTTGAATGTGTGTAAAACCATCCTGCAGAAAGCTGTTATAGAGGAAAACTGTTATAAGCAATTTGTTGATTCACACCACCCCCTGGGAACTTCTCTGGGGGAGATCTTCCCATCAGTTGTTTGCCTTTATAAAACGTTTCTGGTTTCTCAGGAAGAGAAGGTGCTGTGCTACTCTGACAGCCAGGGCCTGGAGCTGGTTTAGTCTCCAAGGTCTCACAAGGCAGATTTCAATGTGCCAATGATCCAATTATTTATTTGCTTACTCATTTTAATTTTTTTTGCAGACAGGGCCTCTAGTAGCACAGGCTGGGCTTGGACTCACTGCCTAGCTGAGGATGACCGTGAACTTCCTGATCCCCTGCCTTACAGGCATGCACCACTCCACTGGGTTTTAATTTATGTGGTGCTAAGGATGGAACCCAGGGCTTTATTCATTGCTGGGTAAGCATTCCACCAACTGAGCTCAGCCAGAGGTGAGACAGGAAGTAGGAAGGGAGATGTCAAGAGTGTCAGCTCCAGACTCTACCTTCGGGAAACTGCAGAGCCCTGCTCTAGCCTCAACTCCCTGGTAAACAAACCTTATCGGCCACCCAGGACACTTCAGTTTGTAAAAGGGCTTAGGAATGTAAATCACACAGGAGTGAAGTGTGATCCTAATTTGCACTTAATCAAAGCCAATTAGAGGTACATTATTTACACAAAGCCCATGCATTTCAATTATACTTAGCATAGCCCAAGACAGTTCCAAGCTCAGACCTTAATTCTGCTTAATTAGAGGAGTAAACATTTTCACTGTGTGATCTCTCAGTCTAGTCTAGAGTCCAGGGGTAACTAAGTTTGCAGGGTTTCACTTCAAGGCCAAGGAAGTTTAACTGATACCTGTTGAAAACACCTACGGAGACAAGGGTCAGGCCTAGTATGAGAAGGTGCCAGTGTCCTGTCATGTGCACCTCTGGCTTGCACTGAACGCTAACAATTGGTTCTGCTTCCTCATCTGCATTTTAGGTATTGGCATTTGCCAGGAAGGTAGGCAAATCAAAGAACCCAACTGGCTTGATGAGTGCTAACAGTCCTTTTCCCTGAGTAAAGCGGCTCCTGGCCAACACTTTCAGGGCAGATGGTTTGGATCACTGGGTGACAGAAGATGGCCTGAGGTCAGTGCCAGCTATAGGCCTCTCGGCCACAGCACATCAACGGGGACAGGAATTCAGGGTAGCAGAGCTTTGGGAACACAAAGTCCCATAGCCTGCAGAGGGCTCTGGTGACAACTGTTTCAAAATCTCTCTCACACTCCATTTAGCAAACGGACTAAGAGCTAGGAAAGCTCCTGCTACCCCTCAGAAGAGGCTCTGGGTCCCTGTGAGGCCTGGCCAGGTGGAGTTCCTTCTGGGGACTGAGTCCCAGACAGACAGACTATTCTCCTAAGGCTGCAACCATCACCATGGCCTTGAGGACAAATGAACACAGCAGGCTCTCTGAAGAGCATGTGGGAGTGAAGCCTAAACAAGGACGGAGTGCAGCCATGATCTGCACTCCTAACTGCAGAGGCCAAACGTGAGTGGCACCACTCCATCAGGTCTCCAGATCTTTCCACCAGTCCTACAGTTAAAGCTGCCAGGGAACCACACTGACTTCTTACTTCTGTGGCCACATCTGAACACATGTGTCCTCTAATTCATCTGGCCATCCCTCAGTCATCCCTCCTCCTCCCAAGGAGGAACAGTGGGACTATGAAAATAAATCACTGAAAAGTGCTTAGCGGGCTGGAGAGATGACTCAGTGGTTAAGAGCACTGACTGCTCGTCCAGAGGTCCTGAGTTCAAATCCCAGCAACCACATGGTGGCTCACAACCATCTGCAATGAGATCTGATGGCCTCTTCTGGTGTGTCTGAAGACAGCTACAGTGTACTCATAAAATAAATAAATAAAATCTAAGAAAAAAGTGCCTAGCATAGGGTGGGTAAAGTGTTTAACGTACGGATTATTGGAAACTGAGACTTTGGACTCAATAGTGCTTTTCCAGCGTGAATTATCATATTGTATTAAGATGTAAATGGAACAGTAAGATCTCAGAAGGAAACAGGTAGTGCCATCAAATGCTCTGGCTGCCCACGGGGTTCTGATACACAACAGAGTAGAGTGCAGCAAAATAACCTCAATTCTCTCACACTACAGTATTGTTTCCATATAGCTTCTTCAGAAGGGCAAGACACTTGGACAGCGTTTGGTTGGCAGAGTGCTTATCTAGCATGTCCAATCACCTGCAACACATCTAACTGGACATGGTGACACTGGTCTGTAATACTAGGTCTTTCAAATTGGAGGCAGGTGGATTAGAAATTCAAGGTTGTCCTTAGCTGCATAGTGAGTTTGAGACTAATCAGGGTTAGAATCCCTTATAAAGAGGGAAGTGTAGAAGGCAAAATCACATACAATTCAGCTTGCTAGAATGTACTCAATAAAGTTTTAACTCAGCCAAATGCTTAAAATGCACACTTTTGGTAGATAAATATACGATGTAATTTGAACAACTCATTCATCTGAATGATCAAGAGACATGACTAATGTTCCCCAAGTGCGAGCTGAAAGACTTTAAAAGGGCCTGTTCCACGATCTCCTGTGCTGTGACCACCTCCTCCTCTAGTTCACTATTTTGTTTTTTTTGTTTCTCAAAACAGGGTCTTCCTATGTAGCTCAGGCTGGCTCCCTGCCTCAGCCTCATCAGTGCTGGAATCCTGGGTATATCCCACCACATCCACCCTTCCTTTACAGCATTTATTCACAAGGACCAACCCAAACACAATGTTTAGCATGTTGTTCAAGCTATCTTTGAAATCCCCACAGGTCAAGTTGTAGAATGTTCCCTCATTGACACAGGAAGTCCCATCTCAGAGTAACCAACTTCCCAAGATTCTGCCTTTGAACTCTTTCAGCAAAACACAAACAAACTGGGCTCTCTGATCCTAAATAGTTTTCAAATGCCCCGCCCACTTTTCCTGACTTCCTCCAACTGTGAAGAAGGCTTGGCATTCAGGGAAAGTCTCTACAGGCTCATTTACTCCTCATTTTTCAGCTCCCATCCAAGGCTCAGGAAACCCTCTTACTGATAAGGGAGGCCTATGAAAACAATAGAAGAGATTCAACATTTTTGAGATTTGCCTTTTTCTAGAGACAGATTTTACTTCAAACCTGAGACCAATTATGGGAAAAAAATAACAAAATCATGTGTGAATGTGTTCACTAAAAAATGGTTCCAAGTTATGCATTAGACGTTAAAAGCACTTTCTCATATAGCAGCTTGTGAGATCTTATATGCTATGTACCGAAGAGGCAGAGCATGGTGTGTGTGTGTGTGTGTGTGTGTGTGTGTGTGCGTGTGTGTGCATGTGTGTGTGCGTGTGTGTTCATAAGTGAAGACTTCAGAATTCAAATTTAGTGTTTCTTTCCCTAGCCTGAGTTGGAATGGCTGTTTGAAGTCTTTGACACTCAACTACATGTGTAAGGTTCGCGTACAAAGGAAGAGGGAAGGAAAGGTGCACATGAAAGCTATCTTTCAACAGTAGAGAAATGGAAAATGCCATTCCAAATGTGAGGCAAACCCCAGAAATCATTAAAGGTACTGAAAATTTAAAATGTTGTGTGGCAAGAATCTTAGAAATATGCTCTAGGATAGTGACCAATTTGAATGAATATAATTGTGTAGAGCAAATTAAGAGCCAATCTGAAGAGAACTCCTTCAAATCAATGTAAGTCCAATAAACCCACAGAAAAAATGAGCAGGGGCTAGAGGAATGGCTCGGTGAGCACCACAGTCTATTGCTCAGGGGAGTATAAACTAATGAAGCTAATATCTAGATACTGATGGGAAACTGATGTTATGTGAAATTACAAAAAACATTTTGTGGCCACATCTCTTTTACTTTGTGGATTCTGCTTCTAAGAATTAATTGTAGAGGTGACTAGATGTTTACAAGTTTGTTATGAACAACAAATACTCAGACCTAAATAATGATGTATTTGACAAGCTATGGGTATAATGACACCCACTTAGCACTATTATAAAAAAAAAGATTGAGCACTTTCTGTATGTCCAGCAAAATGTGCTACTAAGTGAATCTTGAAAAAAAAAACACAATATCTTTAAAAAGAAGAAAAATCTTATAAATACTAAGAAAGGGAAATATTTCCAAGACACACGCGTGCGTGCGTGCGTGCGCGCGCGCACACACACACACACACACACACAGAGAGAGAGAGAGAGAGAGAGAGAGAGAGAGAGAGAGAGAGAGAGAGATACACACACTCGTTTCCATGTGAACAAGCCTTTCATTTCATGTAACAAAATGCTTGTGCAGCCATCAGTTCATCAAATCCATAAGCCACTTTCCAAAGTAAGTACCAGCATTCCTTCCTGTCACAAAGACCTGGCAAGTTGTCACCCAAGACATAAAATCTCTAAGTGGCAGAGCTGTGACTTCAGCATGTACAATATCAGATTAAAACCTCATGTTCCTGTCGAGAGACAGATCTGGTCACTCTCTGGTAACCAGTCAGCAGTATCCAACAGGCCTTGGCACAAGGAACATAACCAACTGTGAGGGGCACTACTGCCTATCCTTATCTTCCGATACACTTGCAAGTGGCAGGAGCATGCCCACTTTTAGACAAGGTATCATGTAGCCCAGGGTAGTCTTGAACTCACTATGTACCTGAAGACAACCTAGACCTTCTGACCCTCTTGTCTCCACCTCCCAAGTGCTAGAATTCCAGGCTTGTTCTAATGCACACATGCGTTTATGTGGTGCTAGGCACTCAATTTAGTACTTTATGTGAACTAGGCAAACACTCTACCAAATCCCCAGTCCCAAATTCTGTTGCTGCTTCTCCTCCTCGTCCTCGTCCTCTTCCTCTTCCTTCTTTTTTTAATAGAGTGTGTATCTTTTTTTTTTTTTTGAGGTGGTAAGTACTTAGCATGTGCAAGGTCCAGGGTCTGATCCTCAAGAGGTCTATTAAGATAAAGTGCATGGGCACAATTCACTCATCGGTGGGGAGACAAAGTAGCCGAAGACAGAGCCAGAATTAACAGTACCAACCTTGGATTTACCTTAACTTGCTGGGTAAATCTGACGTGCTTGCACCAAGGGTTTAGACTGAGAGAGTTCTGAGGTCCCTCACAACTTACTCTTTGTTAAGCCAGAGTGTTTCTTGAGTTCTGCCGACAGTGGAGAGTGAATTACCAGAGAGATGAACATTTCACTAAAGGGAAGTACTCAAGCTCTAGAGCCAAGCTAAACAAAGAGTTAATGTGGGGAGAGACAGAGGGAAGACTTGAGCCAGAGGAGGGAGGGAGAGAGACAGAGGGAGGACTTGAGCCAGAGGAGGGAGGGGGGAGAGACACAGAGAGAGGACTTAAGAGACAGACAAGCTGAATAAGGAGTTAATGTGTGTGTGTGTGTGTGGAGGGAAGACAGAGGGAGGACTTGAGCCAGAGGAGGCTTAGTGGTCTTGCCTTGCCACAGCCAGCCAGGAAGCTGGAACAGCCAAGCTCAACTTGGCTTGTGGTGACCTGCCTGGTTCTTTTTTTCTTCTTCAAAACTCAAGCAGAAGGGACCAGTGCCACCTCACCATGGAGGCCTGATGGCTGGGCCCAATACTTTAAGCATGGTTTGTGGTCTATACCAGGACAGACTGAACAATGCTGTGCTCCAGGATTAGCACTGAATGTAATGTATGCTTACCCTAGTGGCAGTGATGGGCACTAATAAACAGACACAGGCCACATCAAAATTAGAACCACAGTTTTTCCTAAGAATAACCTCTGCTAAAGCTCCAGGAGAGACACTGTAGAAACATGAAGCCATTTATGGATGCCTTAGTTGCTAAGGCTATGCAGAAGCACCTTCAAAAAGAAGCCAACTGAAAGGGGTAAGAACTCCGTACTGTGCACCTGTAATCCCAGCCACGCAGGAAGCTGATGTTAGGACGATCTTGAGTTTGAGCCCAGACTGGACAATTTACTGACAGTGTGGTTCAAGATAAAATGAGAGGTGGGAACACATGTGGCTGGTAAGTGCTTGCCTTGAATATGCAAGGCACTGAGATTAACCCTCCTTACCACACACACAAACATCAAAGTCAACCCAAAACCTTAAAACTGAGCTTCATTCCTTTATATGTAACAATACTCCATTGTAGAGACATGGCACATGTTGTTTCATCTGTTGACAGATATTTGGGTTGTTCTTATCGTTTGGTTACTTCAATGATACTGAAACAAATATCCCTGTACACACACACACACACACACACACACACACCTCTCACACACATACACCCCCAACCCCAACCCCCACCCATCCACCCACATACCACAACACACCACATACACTACAATATACCACACATACTCACCACACACATGATTTCTCTGTCTACTTTCAATTCCTTTGGGTATATCCATTTGTTAACTGATGGTATGTGTTAGTTCTTTAGGTGTTACTATGATTAATAGTATTGGGAAAATTCATACGAGTGTCTGTGTGGATATGTGGGTTGTTTTCGACTGTTGTATAATTTGGTAACTCCCTCTTCCCATTGAAAGAATTCCCAGAGAGTCTGCTCCAGAGGCAGCACCATCTCATGTTTCTGTCAGTAAACCATGAGGGTCACAACTTCTTTGTCATTAATGACAGCTACCACAATCATCTATATTTTGATTACAGACACCTGGTGCCAAGCTATGGAATCTCAAGGGAGTCTTGAACTGAACAGCACCAATGGCTAATCACATTGAGTCTTTTCCTTTGTCATTTAATTTTGTTTGAGAACTTCACAGATTGTTCTTTTTCAAGCTTTATTTTTATTTTATGTTTGAGCATTTTGTCTGCACGTATATATTATGCATAGGTATAGTATCTGTGGTGAGTTTTTTATTCTATATACTTAAAGACCCATGTTAGATATGCTATTAGAAATGGATTGCTTTTAAATTTCTATTTCAGATGGCTGATAACATATAGATACCTTTGATAAGTTTTATTAGCTATAATAATGTTTAAGTATATGTTCCATAAGATCTTCTATTTAGGTAAAGTGTTATCTATGTATAAAAACAGCTTCACTTCCTCTCTGCCAGCTGTAATGTCTTTGTCTCTCCATACTGTTAGAATATCCAGCACATGACTGGTGAGATGTGGGGACTGGAGAGGTGGCTTAGTAGTTAAGAGCACTAGCTGCTCTTCCAGAGGATCAGAGTCTCATTTCTAGCACCTCCATGACTGCTCACAATGATCTGTAAATCTAGTTCCAGGGGAACCAATACTCTCTTTCCTCCTCTGTGGGCACCAGGCACTCACATAGGGTACAGATATACATGCAGGAAAAATAGCCATACCCATAAGAATAAATTAAATATTTTTAACATTAAGGGGGGGGTAGCCAAGCAGTTGTGGCACACACCTTTAATCTCAGCACTCAGGAGCCTGAGGCAGGTATCTCTGAGTTTGAGGCCGATCTGTTCTACAGAGCAAGCTCCAAGAAGCCAAGGCTGCATGGAAAAAACTATGTCTCAAAGAGAAACAAAGGAAGGAAGGAAGGAAGGAAGGAAGGAAGGAAGGAAGGAAGGAAGGAAGGAAGGAAGGATAATGAACATCATTACATCTTTCCTGACCATAGAGAAAATATTCAAATTTTCTTCATTACATATAACATCTGCTATAGAATTTTCATAAAATGAGGTTCTAATAGTATTTACTACATGTTCAGAGATTTACAATAACACAATGAAGATATACAGGAGATATACAACCTTACAAACATGAAGAGTTCACTGTATAGAGTCAACAACTGATTAAGCACTTAAAGACCTACAGACATAAAGACACTGTAACAGACACATGCAAACAGAATCACAGAGACACACACCAGCCCACAAATAAACACAGACAAGAGAAATGAAAGACCTGGAGACAGTACCAGTAGCCTAAGCCATGAAACTGGACTCTTTGGAAAAGTGTTAAGTATGAACAATATTTGAAAAAAATAGTCATATAAATATAAAACTTGATGAAAATTATAAACACAAAAACTTAGGTTCAACAAGTTGAAAAAGGGGATACATATAAATAAGACAGTGCTAGGGCATGTAGTCAGAATGAGAAGTAACAGTCTAGAAATAACTCTTAAGAGAAGCCACAGACAACAAAGAGATAGTACACAGGCAAAGATTTTGTCAGAATCCATCATGTCTGTAAAAACAGACTTTCACACTAACAGGAGCCTCCCAAACACTGGACATATGGTGCTCTAGGCGTAACTAGTAGCAATGTAACGAGCAACTTACACTGTGAGACAATAATAGCCTAGTGTTTTGTTCTCAATTCTCCAAATAGAGTCTATTAATTTCATTTCCCTGTACTTTGAGTCACACATTCATCAAATGTCTCTGCATGAACCAGGACATTTATAGTAATTTTCTACAGAAAACAAAGATACTTTAGTTTTCTTTTAAACAACAATCTGAAGGGGATCTCTTCCATTCACAGTATGGGCAAAACTGGAGGCCCACACATTAAGTTTGATGTTTTCCCTATTCCATGGGCAAAGACCATCTTAAAATGGATGAAAGGTATACAATAAATTTGAAACAGCAGAGTGACTAGAAAATTCCCCAAAGAGAAACTATCATAGGATTTCTGATGTCTTCTGAAATATGACATCAAAAGTATGGGTAACAAGAGAAAAACAGAAAATGGGTCACATGACATTCAAAAGCCATGTAGCCAAGGAGTGAAAGCCCCATGGGGTGTGAGAAAACACTTCAAGCCCCAAGGATGATGATGAGCTAAGGGTACAGAATCTAGAAAGACCTACTATTTAACAGCACAACCCACTCACAAATAAAAGCAAGCAAGAGATTCCAGTGGACTGGTGTGGGTGCATACCTACAATCCCAGCACTGGAGAAGTGGAAGCAGGAGGGTCCAGAATTTCAGGCCAGGACCTCACTACACAGCAAGTTTGAGGCCAGCCTGGACTACATGAGATTCTATTTCAAAGACTCAAAAAGATATTTACAGGAAGAATATAAATAAATGGGCAATGGGACTATTAAAAAGACACTTAACACTGTCAGGGAAATATAAGTTAAAACCACAAGATATATCATTTCCCACCAATATCAAAATATAAACAAGCAAAACCCAGGAAACAGAAAGTACCCATGCATATTAGAGAAAGTGAAACTCTTACACATTGTTGTTAAGAATGTAAAATACTCCCAGCAAAGGTCCTATGGAAAAAAGTATCAAAAGCCACAGAACTACCATATAATCCAGTGCAAGCCTACTACTGGGCAAATAGTCAAAAGAACAGAAATCACACATGGCAGCATTACTCACTGTAGCCAAGATACAGAAACCACCTACTGCTTAAGTGACAGACTGTGAAATACTATTTACCCAGTAAGAGGGAAATCCTGCCATGAAGTACAGCATGAATGAATGAAACCTGAGGACATTATACAAAGTGAAATAAGCCAGTCACAAAAAGGCCAGCATTATTATTTCACTTCTATATGGGATTGAGTTACATAGAATTATAAAGCAGACTGTGAATGTGGGACTGAGAGAGTGGGGAGGGAAATGAGGAGTTACATTCAGTAGGGACAGAGTTCCACTAGGTGGGAATATGCCGAGTGTCTTCTGTCACCCTCCACCTGATCTTCAAAGAGAGGGTCTCTCAATGAGGCTCACTGATTGGCTAGATTGGCCAGCAAATGAGCTCCTGGGATTCTGCTGCCACTCCATCTCAGCACTGGGATTGTGGGTATGCACTGCCAAGTGCAGCTTCTTACATGGGTGCTGAGGATCTGAACTCTAGTTCTCATGCATGTGCAGCTAAGAGAATCTTCAGCTTATAAGAGAATGAAGAATGAATGAATGAGTGAATGAATGACAAATACAGAACAGCCAAGGGTGAAGGGAGGTGAGGTATAGAGAGAACTTCAGTTAAATATAACTGAAGGAAGACACTGAATCTGTAGACAATGACAACACATCCGAGGCCCTAGTGACGTCTACAAGGCACAAAATGTAGGCCATGACATTAAGTATTCAAGAGCTCCATGGCCTACATTTTGGCTTGGTGGGAGTCGGGTGTGGACTTCCAACTAGCTTTTAGCACAGGCACACCTATGTAGGACAGGGTCTCCCACATGGAGGAGGAGAACCAGGAGAGAGCAGAGTCTTTCATCCCGTGGTTAGGTTTCAGGTCAAGTATCTTCTTGCATAATCCTTCTCAATTTTGTTCTGGAAAATTCCACGTATCACTTCCTTGCCACCTTCCCTTGAGTTCTGAATCCAACTGTAAGCCTACGGTCACCTCATGCTTCCTGCCAACGATCACGCCTTTCAGCAACACGCCACTCAGTCATTAGCTCTCCCATAAGAACTGAGAGAGGAGCCATGGCCACTGCAGCTGGTGGGGTCTGGACATGTCTGTGGCCAGACAATCACTGTTTATTTCCAAAGAAACAAAAACCTTGGCATCACCACCCACTGTGGCCATGGAAAAGTCAGCCTTCCTGCCTTCCCTGAAAGGGGACAAGAAGACAAGGACCCTGCTTTTGTTAATTCTGGGTCATCATTAGCAGTGCAGGAGGGTGCGTGAGAACACTGTTTACTCTGGCACTTCTCGCAATTTACAAATTGAAACAAATAATAGTGGAGACATTTGCAACTATGGAAAAAGGGTGTTTACAGAGTGGGAAAAAACAGACTAAATAGGCTTAGATTACCGAAAATTTCTAACATGGCACGGATGGGCTGCACAACAGAAGGTGCAAAGGGCTCTGAGTCACCTCCCTGCAGCAGTCAGAGGACAGCATCTGCATGTGAGGTCGGCTGGGTAAACCCCGGGGACACAGGCAGGAACATTTTCCTAAGCCTCCTGTTTCATGTCTCCTCTCTTAGATACTGCTTCTCAGATACCCATCCTAGCTGAATGTTAAATCATTCAGGCCTGGGGTACTTCTCACACTTTCCCCTGGAAACTAATTCTCCAACTGGTTTCTGCAAATGAGAACTTCCCTGTTTGAGGAGCCAGTATGGATGGTGACCACTCTTCTCAAATACCCACTCACAGGCCATTTCTTTGTTCACTAATGGGCAAACAATAACTAAACACTACTTTAGTGAGCCTCTGTTAAAGCACTGGGCTTCCACAAGATGCAGGCTTGGCCTTCACAGAGGAAAAAGACATGCGCTCAGTTAGCAAGTGAAGGTGTATGTTTACAAGTGCTTATTATGAAAATCTGTGAGGATGAAGGTACAGACCATAGATACTTAGACTTTATACACAGAGGTCATAGCAATGCTGTACACCAAACACAGGAAAATATACAACTTGCTAGGGAATAATAGCTTTATATGGTATGATCCTGAAGTTCATACCGTGTGTGCGTGTGTGTGTGTGTGTGTGTCTGTGTGTGTGTGTGTCTGTGTGTGTACAGGAGCACACCGGAAGCCCTGCTCCAGCACTTACCATCTTACTCCTTTGAGACAGGGTCTCTCATTCAACCTGAACTAAGATGGTGGTTATCAAGCCCCAGATAGCCTTTTGTCTTATTAAGGTCACACACAAATGGCCACATCTGGCTGCCTTCATGGGTGCTGGGAATGGAACTCAAGTCTTTTACCTACTGGGCCACCATTCAGGGGCCCCGAAGTTCATTTCTTTAGGCGTGGATCAGACTCTCATATAAAGTCAACACGTGTCCTAGCCAAGCAGACACCCATGCTACAGCATGAAGGACATGTTGATTGGCCCTGAAGGAAAGGAATGAAACACTTGCTAGGAATCTGTTATCTCTAGTGACATGCATTGCCTCGGCTAATCTTCAAGATGTCCTGGTGAGGTACCTAACGTCAAGAAACGACGTGGAGCACTGAGATGGCTCAGTGGGTAAAGGTTCTTACTGCCAAGCCTGACAACCTGAGATGTCAGAACCTACAGGTGGAAGAGGAGAATCAACTCCTACAAGATGGTCTCTGACCTCTACACATGCTATGGCATGCACAAATGCAGACCCATATATACTTACAAAAAATAATAAATAAATCTACAATTAAAGTATAGCTGTCCCTGAAAGGCTCTGCCCAGAGCCTGATCAACATAGATGTGAATGCTCTCAACCAACCATCAGACTGAGCACAAGGACCACAATGAAGGAGTTAGGGGAAGGACTGAAGGAGCTGAAGGGGTTTGTAACCCCATAGGAAGAACAATAATATCAACCAACCAGACCCCACCACCACCCGGAGCTCCAAGGGACTAAATCACCAGCCAAAGAGTATACATAGAGGAACCCATGGCTCCAGCTGCATATGTAGCAGAGGATGGCCTTGTCAGACATCAATGGGAGGGGAGGCCCCTAGTCCAGTGGAGGCTCGATGCCCCAGTGTAGGGGATGCCAGGGGAGTGAATCTGGAGTGGGTGGGGGAGCACTCTCTTAGAAGCAGGGGTCTCACCTCCCTTGACTATAGGATTATCATTTCTAACTGTTGAGTCACTCTAGTGGGTTCATCCTTTTATTTACCATCACTGCCGAGTTAGGCACAGACTGAAGCCAGGACTTGCACGTGCTCAGCTGCTGAGCTACATACCCAGTCTCTATTCTCCTGGATCTTCCAAGCAGCAGCTACATACAGGCCAGTTGCCGTCTGGTGTGGCGGTGCCCACCTGTAATCCTAGCTCTGGAGAGGCCAAGGCGGAAAGATGGTAGTTTAGCTTTGCCCTTTCGATTTGTTTTATTTGTCTTTTGTTTTGTTTTTGAGACTAGGTCTCACTTTGCAACCATGGCTGGCCTAAAACTCACTATGTATATGAGGGCTGGCCTTGAATTCACAGAGATCGGCCTGCTTCTGCTTCCTCAGGGCCATGACTCAAGTCTCTCTCCATTTCTTATCTCTTATTCTCAATATACTGTATAGCTTGCATTAGAAACTGTGTGACACCCTTGTTTCATTCTCTTTCATAAAAGAAACCTCACATGACAGGTGGTGGCACACATGTTAAATATTAGCACTCAGGAGGCAGAGGGAAGCAGCCAGGGCTACTGAGAGAAACCATGTCTTGAAAAATTGACAAAACAACCCCCCCTAAAAAACAAAAACACCTCTGGCTTCATAAAACCAAAACCAAGCCCACACTAAACCCTGAGGCTCTGCCCGTCTCCTTCTCTCTTTGAATCATTACACTCGACCTAAAGTGCTGTGGAGTCAAGTCACCAGTAACTGTGCCATCTCCGGAGGCCTCAGAAAGAACACATTCAAACACATAAAGGAGAAGTTGGTAGTCCAGGCTAGCCTTAGAAGCCAAGCTGGTCTTAAACTGCTATCCTCCTGTCTCAGCCTCCCACATTCAAGGGTTATTAAGCATGAATCTCTGTGCCCAGATTTTAGAATGAAAAGCCTTGACAAGCTCCAGCCCAGTTGTAAGCCCTGACTCAGGCAAAGCTAATTTAAACAATGAAGTTTCATCTGTTCCTGTGCATGTGTGAGAAGATCAGCATGCAGGCTAGAGATCATGAGGATGGTCACACCGGACAGCACGTCAGACAGCATACCAGTTACCGTTTAGGTTTTGAAACTCGGGGGGAAAACATGCAGAGGAGAAATAAATACCTTTTTTTTTTTTTTAATGAATGTAATAACAGAAGGGTAATGAGGTTGGAAAACAGATGTGGACGGGGGGGGGGAGATCTTGCTACAGTGTGGCCCACACAATCTGGGGAGGAATGATAAAAAGAAAAAACAACACAACTTTACAAGCTGTTTTGAGCCTGGAATTAAAAGGAGTAATCAAGCAAGGCTGCCTTATAAAGGGTCAAGGGGTAGCATCCTGCAGTGGAGACTAAGCAGAGCTCCTGCTCCTGGCTGGCTCTGTCCTCAGTCTGGGAAGAAAGGCTTCCCGGGGCAGCAGCTTTTCAGAGCAGATTCTTGATTCAGTGTTTAATAATTGCCATCTAACCTCCTTCCCCTGCCCACCCGCTCCCCAGGGAGGTACTTCCCTAATGGGTTAGCCCTTTTTAGTCTGGTTTTAGTCTCTGGCTCTTTATATTCTGATGGGGGTAAGGGAGTGGGGGTGGGGACCTCAGTCTATTCCTGTGACTTCCAGGCAAAATGTGTCAAATTAGATAAATGTGTTTGATGCTGGGTTGGGAGCAGAGCACACTCACTCTTTAAACGGTCTCTTCCCACACCCCTTTCACCATGTCTGCGTCTCAGAGTCTATTTGAATGTATAAAACAATTCCAACTGAATCTTCACATGGGGTGTCTGTTTCTTTAGCTTAGTGTACAGATCACATTTGGGGAGCAACGGAGAGATGTGAATGCAGTCTTTTGGTAAAGGATAACCAAGCCTTCGTGTTTCTGAGGTTACCCATAGGAAGGAAACTCCCTTCCACATAGTGGGCATTGTTATGTTTTTTATGCAGCGACTGTCATGACACTTATCAGTTTACTAAACTGTCTTAGTCTGTACAGAGTGTCTCTCAATGTAGGACTGAGAGAGCAGTCCGCTGCAGTTGTCTGACTTGGCTTCTGAAAGCCTTCAAATTCAACTACTGAAGTCCAGCCAGCATCTAATTTTACCCGTGAGTTCCAGGAGAGAGTAAAGCTGGTGGGAAGATTACAGAGTTCCTTGAAGCCCTGACCTACAACAGGAAGAGAGTTGTCAGCCTCCATGTCTCTCACCCTAAATTCCAAGGCAAACAACAGTGGCTGAACATTTTATAACACGTTCCCATTGTGAAATTGCATATTCCAGAAACTCGACGCTGGCTCCCTTACCTTCCACAGACCTCATGTCAGCACCAACGCAGCATCTTAAACTGAATATTTTTACTTCAGCTTTCACTTCCAATTTGTGGAATGTACGTTGGCTTCTCTGACTTTCTTGTAAAGCTGTGACAATCTATTTTCACACTGACTAATTCTTGTACTCGTTCGGCTCAGATCATTGAATTGACAACCTGGGAATCTCTAACACTGGTGGAAATGAACCACCACAGGGATTTCAGGGGCTTTCTGTAAACAGGAAGAGGAGACTTTCCAGTTCTTTTGGCTTGGTCAGACAGAAATTATTTAACTCATCAGCAAGTCACTTCACTTCTCCTACACTTACCTGTGAAATGGGTATGAATACCCGCTGCAGGGGCTGTTGTGAGGACTGATGATAATCTACTTTGAGGGAGGTGCACAGTGCTTAACACACAGAGAGTTATTGTCAAGTCCGTCCAAAGTGATGGGGAGAGGACCCACAGTCCCGATTGGTGAGATGCCACAGTGGTACTCCTTTGGACAAAAGATGACCTCAAGTGCCCTAGAAGCACTAAGGGGATCAGCCAACAGGAGAGTGGGAGCGATAGGGAGTGTCTGGTGTCTACGGGAGATCTCCAACATGATTGTCCCAGGCCAGGAGTGGACAAGTGCCCATTCAAAGGCTGGTGCCCTTGGAAAAGAACATGAGCCTCTTCTTAGAAGTAGGTTGATGGAAAGGAAAAAACAAAATGGCTGGAAAAGTTCAACAGTTCGTTGAGATCGATGCTAACCAATCTGCTTTCTGGAGTAGCACTTCCCATTGTTGCCGGAGATCCCTAAAGGATGGTAACAGACAACCTCAGCTTGGACTGTGAGGCAGATCACCTGGGCTCAAGCCCTGCAGCAATTACTGTGCTACGAAAGGCGGAGCTGGAGTCTGATAAGTGAGAACAAAGAACCAACCACCCTGGAACAGTTAGCAGACCTCTGGGTCATTATCTGGCTCCATTTCAATGTTCTCAAATTCTGTGTGCCCTCGAGAAGAACAGAGATCCACACAGATTAGTCCTTTGGGCACTCCTTATTATCCTCAGGCCCCTTCAAAGTAAAAACACAGGTAAAAGTAAAACCCATATACCAGCTGCTATTATCTCAGCACTGGCAGTGTACCGGGTGCTACCTTTGCAAGAAGGAAACATTTAGAAAGGGCCCAGATATAGAAAGTGACATCCGGTACTGACCAGAGAATAACAAGGTTCCTTCTGGCACTCAAACAAGCTCTTTAGGAGAGAAGGACCCTTGGGTTTAAGAAGGAAACTCATCATTTAATCAGAAATGAAACAAGAATCCTCAAGAGCTCAAGGCTCACTGCAACATCTGTCAGTCTAGAATGGATTAATAAAATGACAAGGGATGGTAAAAATCTTATCTCAGAGGAATTACAAACACAAGTCCATATGCTACAACAGGATGGGACAGTCAGTGGTCAATATTTGGTCAGTGTTCTCTGCTTCCCCCCTGTAAGACCGGGCTTCCTATAAACACATGACAAAGGGCATATCCCAGTCCTATCACACTAGGAGAGTCTGGTCACCCTTGTTAGAAAGCCATAAGGAATGAGCATCTTTCTATTATAATATTTAATACATTTTGTGATACGATCAAGGAAATTTAGGGGAAGAACCTGCTGGAAGGAGGACTTGTCAGAGGAAAGGGGCAGTGAGCACCTTTCTGAGCAGCTTGTTGCTCATGTTTAAACAGATTAAGTCACAGGCTAAATGAAGGCCACATATTTGTTGCAAGGCTGTCATTTCCTGGATTATTTGACTGCTGGTCCCAGATCCATTTCTTCCATCATACCTTAACTGAGACATTATTTAAAGGCAGCAACAGATACATCAAGTGTCTTTCTAGTCTGTTTTCAACTCTAGGATGGAACCCAGGATCCTGAACATGTTAGATAAAACTTCACAACTGAATTAAGTCCCTAATCCTTGGCTTTGAAAAAGTGTGGCTGGCCTTGAGCTGACAATCCTTCACCTCCAACTCTAGAGTGCTATGCTCACAGGTGTGCACCACCATCTGGTTTCATTAAGGTTTTTGAGGAGAAAAATGCTTTGACATGAGAAAATTTCAGTTATTTTGGTTAAGACTCTTGCATGACTGCTGAAGTATTCTAGTTAGGAGAGACTGAGAATATTTGTGAAGAAATGACTGAGTGTATGTGAAGAAATTATTGAAGAAATGTGTCAAAAGCCAGGATCCTTCTCTTTATCAGCCATATCATTTTCAGTGCTGCCTTCTAAGCCTTAAGGCAAACATCTAGAGGTTTTGAGATGACCTGAGGACTTTCATGGAACCATGCTTAAGAACATGCTGAATTCTTGCCTTTCTGCAGATTGAGGCTGGGGTTGCTAGTGGTTCTTGGGCCACAGGAGAGAAATAACCCTAAACCCCTCAGGTTCCTCATGAAGTGATTGGTTTATGTGGCCGTATCTCCAGTTGGCATTACCATCTAACTCCTCTGTGCTCTCCTGACTCGGTGCCTTCCAAGTCAAGAGGCAGACATTGATCTCTGACATCTTGAATTCCCTAGGAAAAGACATCCACAGAAAGTCAACCAGAGAAGAAACTGTTTTGGGCTCGATGACAAGAGACTTAATTACCTCTGTAGGGTGGTCTAGGTCAGGGCCTCTTTGAAAGAAAGTCTACGACATTTTTGTCAGAAAGTGCCTCTGTTGCATAAAGCCATTGGGCCATTTAGCTTATGCCTACCAGTAGAGGTTGAGGGTGTGGTGGGTAACATATACTCACTGTGAAAGGTTTGAGAAAAAGTCAGAAAATAAAATATAAAGGATATAGTTATGATTTGGAGGTTCAGAAATCTATTTAACCAAGATCCATTTTTAAGGGGAAAGGGTGGTACAGCCTTTCCAGTCCTTAAAGTCTAGGAGGAAATATGTATACAGTAGCTTGCCAAGAAAACCATCAAGAACTCAAGTTTCCTTGAAGTTAAACCCCATCACTTAATAAAATAATAAGGTATCATTCACTGAACATCTAAACAAATTGCTAGGATGTTACCACAAACAGCACAGGGAAAAGAACACTGCGGTGAGTTTCCCACATAAGCAGCTACACAGAAATCCTCAAGTCTCTAAACCCTACACACAGTATGGCTAAAACAGTCTATAAAAGAATTCCAAAGAATAACCTTTCTGTTGGAAAAGCTTCACTCTCTACAGACACAGAAGTAAAGCCAGCTAACCAGAGAGAGGCCCAGGGCCACATGTGCTCTGACTTCAGGGGTGACACTTCTTGCTCATAAGGCTATGCCCACTGTGCGTGCAGGAGTATGGAGACAGAAGTCTGCCTCCTGGGAAGCTGCATGTGATGCTTTGGAGACAGTGGCATGGAGAAGAAACACAGGAAAGTGGAATGTGAAAACTAAATAGAGCTTAACTAGGAAAGCAGTTTGGTCCTGCTCATCCAACTGCCCTCCTTCCCTCCTCCCCCTCCCCCTGACTCTTTGAGACGGTATCTCAGTGCACACCTGCTGCAGGCTTGTCACCTGTGATCCAGGGCTTCTGTCTCCTAGCTGCTGGGGTTACATCCCCACTCCAGTGCATCCAGCCTCAGGTTCTCTGCGGCACATCTAACCTCAAGGTCTCTTCTTACCTTGTCCAAGGTAACCCAGAGGTGAGTAGTGACCCTCTGTGCTTTGGTTCTGTTCCTTGGCAAATCCTAAGTGAGATTAGCTTGGGAAAGTATTTGTGACAAGTGATAGAAGATGAAAACCACTGATATTCTCATCCACTTCTAGGGTGGAGAAGAAGGTGAAGGATCTTTGCTGATCTTTGGTAGCTGAGAGCAAGCAACACATGAAACTTCAATAAGTCATTGTGCTCCTTCTGAGACAATTACATCTTTGAGAAAAATGTTCACTCGTGCCTTCAGAACAAACTCAGATTAATGTAATGAAACAAGAGGCCCATAGAGAAAGGTATCAGAAAAAAAAAAGTGAGGTGACAAAATAGGTCATTTCACTGTGAGCAGGCAAAATAAGGAACTGAATGATTTAAGATGAAAAAACCAAAAAAACATTCTCACTGAAGTCACATGTGCTTGCAGTTGACTTTTTTTTAGGTAAATGATGGCTTTGTTACAGCCCTGCTGTCAGGCGGTGGCAGAAGGACAAGAGCCCAAAGGGAAGGTCACCGAGGCACTGACTGAGGTAACAATTCTACTTTCTAAACCCTCGAGTCTTGTATTTAAAAAGAAATATGCTGGTCATAGCTGCATAGGCAGCTAGAAAGTTAAGTCATCTTCAGAGTAGGGTTATTACCACAGGCCTCCAGAGTCCTGCTGAGGGAGGCCGGCAGCAACCCAGCAGGGCTAAGCCTCTTCAAGGTTTTAAATGAAAAACATCCACTTAACTTTTATAGGGGATTGTTCCCTAACAACACACGAGGAAGGCGCTGGCTCTCTTGAGTTTTCCAGCAGGGTTGTCTCTATGTTGACTAAGGAACAAGGGTACAACTGCAATTTTAACTAGGGTCCCAGTGGGCCAAACAGAGAAGAAAGCCTAAAGCATTTAGGTCTTAGGCATACGAGCTGAAGGCTCTTTCTCGAACAGAGTTCCTTTTATATGTAAATTAGACAGGATTCCAACAATGACTAAGCTAGGCTAGCAAAAGTAAAACCAGTCTCTGACCCTCAATTTTCCCAAGGAAGCCAAGGAGAACGAATTACAAAAGATATCCCAAGGTCTACTTCAAGTGAAAAGTATGAACATAACATAGGAACCAAACAGGACAGCAACAAGGAGTATCCCTGGGAATCTGACTGCAGGATTCCTGGCAGCCTTGGCCTAGACTTCTGGTGGCTTATGAGCTCTTTATTCTCTCTGCAACCTGGTTCTGACAGTCTACTCACAAGGCCACATTCCTGAAGGTGCGCAAGTTAACAGTAGTGAAAAACACAAACGTTGCACAACCTGAATGGTATTACTAACAACAGATTCATATGGAGCTAGGTGCTAAAACTGTCACACACTTATTTAACCATCCTGATAACAGTGAAGCAGATGTTGACAGGATGTTTTGTAGAAGCAGCAGCTGAGGCTGAGAAGTTACAAAGATTGTAGGTACAACATGGGATGGACCCCAAAACCAAGAGGGAGAGTATGGATGAGCAGTGAGGCTGGCCCCTGAGGACACTACAGAGCTCATAGGACACCAAGCTGAACCCAGTGACAGTGAATCTAGCAGTCAGAGAGCTCAGGGATAGGGACTTCAGGACTGGTCCCATGTCACTGCCTAGGAATGAGGACAGAGAATGAGATAACCTTAGGGCTGTTTTACCCCTGACACTCAGCACAAGGGACCCTGTTCCGTAAGGATCCAGGAACTGTTTAATTCCCAGGCTTAAAAAATTTTTTCTTCATTTCTATTTTAAAAATTGCTTGTTCCCGTGGCCCTGGAATGCCTGCTTCTGGCCCCTCTGGAGCCCTGGGTTATGTGAACGCTGCTGTGCCAAGCTGGCCCAGGGGCGGGGCTAAGCCTTCCTGGCTGGCTTGTGACATGCTCCTGACGTACTGTGTGGTCAAGGAGCTGGAACTGGGGGGGCTGAACAAGGGCCAAGCCTTGCACTTCAGCTTCCTGACCTGGCAGCCATTCAGAGAGACCCTGCTAAGTGCTATTTCCTAAATACACTCTCTTTCATAACAATCTTACCACATTGCTTTCCTTTACAAGCGCTCTTAAAAAAGGGAACTGGACTCCTTCTGGTTAATCTACACAGACTACATTTGGAAACCATCAGAAACTGAACTCTAAACAAAACGTTATTAATGTGTTGTAATCTGCCCTCTATGTTGCAGATGAAAAGAAAATGTTTTATAGTTTTGGAGCATACGTTTTAATTGCCTTTTAAGAGTGCATATACTTTTAGTACTTCATGTTATAAAACTGTAGTATCTGTTTCTTGATAACTGTTGAGTGATCTCAGCTATTTTTATTAGTTGTCCCTCCCACCCCCCATTTCTCATCCTTTGCTCCCTTTTTCTCCTAAACTGCCACCCATGGGAAGTTCCTTTAGATCAAGCTTAATATGAAGCTCACGTATTTGGGGTCTTCATTATAAATAGCTTCTTTACAGCCTCCGCCTCGCTATAAAACACGTGTGCCTGAAAACGAGTTCCATAAACAAAGATGGACTGGGTGGCTTTGTACAATAATCCAGCCTCGCTGGGAACCCAGCAGTCTAGCCTTTTCCCCAGTTGCGATGGCTTTTTTATGGGGGCCAGATGACCTGTGGAGATCTGATGCTCTTGCTACTTTTCTCAACTGTGCAGCCCTGTCCCAGGAGACTAACACATCAGTCAACAACTCGGGAGGTTTCACAAGCAAAGTCTTGGATGCACCAGGATCTAGTCTTTTTCCAGCAGTGAATTCCAAATTCATTAGAAATGGGCCTAGTATCCACAAAATCTCCACCAGCCTGCCACTAGGCTGACAGATCCTTGGAAAGTCAGGTCACATGCCAGCGTCTGCGGGAGCCGCGAGTTTGGTTGTTTTGCCTTCCAATTGGGCTTCCAATGCCTAGACCTAGCACTAGTTATCTGAGACTGGCGTATAGGAAATGGGACGGCTGTTCTGAGCTGAGTTTGCTGGGGTGGGGCCAGGGCGTGGAAGCAGTGGTGGAACTGTGTGTTGGGCTCCCGAGTCATCTCTAGCATGAAGGGTGCCTACTGCTCTGAAGCATCTCAAGGGAGCCCTCAGCCATAAAAGCCTTCTGAGACCAGTCAATAGAGGCCAGATTCACAGACTCCTTGAACCAGAAAGACATCCCTAGTGATGATCTGGCCAACCTCACTTTTGGGTTGGGAGCAGAATCTGAGATCAATAACTCTCAAAGAGCTCTGAGTGTTTCTTACTACCTGGAGCTCAGCTCAGGAGCCTGGTTCCCAGGTGGAGAACCAGCTCTTGGCCCAATCCATGTGCTCATAAGAGAACTCCTTGCTGGGAGTGTCCTACAGCAGTCTTAAAACAGGAGGCTGCTTTTTCTTGGTTATACCATCACCCTTCTTCTGCTAAGGTCTCTGCACTCCTTCATGCTTTCTGACCCACTGCGCATTAGGCCTTGACACAGAGAGAGGTGCTGAGCTCCAGCCTAGTTCTCCAGAGCAGAGCCTCTTCTCTTTTCCTATCTCACAAGAGCACTAAGATCTGCCCAGCAGCTCAGCAGACCTGATGGCTATACTATACTCACTCACAGTGTATTAAGGGCTCTTGTTTATAAAGCTATGTCTGAATCACCAGGACTTGTGTTTATGTGTATTAGTTGTACTGTTGTTGTTCTGAGGCAGAGTCTCATACTACCAAGCTTGTCAAACTTAACTTGTGTCCAAGGTTGGCTCTAAACTGATCTTCCCTCCTGCTGGGATTATAAGCCCGCAGCATCACCTTAAAATTTGTGTTTTAAATTAGATTTTCTTTTCTTCCCTTCTTTTAGTAACCCACTAGTTTCCATACATACTGAAGAAGACAAATGAATTAGAAATACATTCAGCCATGAAGACACATCTTTCTCTCTAGGGCCCAGGCTATGATCTGTCCATAAAGCTTCTCCCACCAACCCAAGGAGAATACCAGCCCATTTCATAACCTTCTTTCCTTCCACTGTGGCTGCTGCTGCTCATATTAATTGCCTTGATTTGTGTGTGTGTGTGTGTGGGGGGGGTTCAAACTTTCCTCATTTAATTTCAGTTCAATTTGTGGCAGTGATATCTGAATGCCTTCGGTCATCCCAAAAGGAAGCTTCAAGAGCTTCAGCTAGATATAGAAAGGACACCTAATGAATTATAAAAACACTGGAAGCTGGGTATGGTAGATCCCAGTTCTAGGGAGGCTGAGGTGAGAGGAATTTTATGAATGCAAGGCCAGCCTGGGCTACATAGTGAGGCTTTATCTCAAAAACCCTAAAACCAAAACATCAGGCATCTTGGCCATAACACACCATCATTTTATAAATCTTGAAAAGAATTATCTTCTGAAATTCCTGAAATAATGGAGGGTTTGGGTGGGGGCTTCCCCTTACATTAGTAAGGGGAGACTGCTTCCATTCCATAACTGTTGGATTAACGGGGGCTTCTGAGAGAGACTCAACAGTTCTGCTGGGACTCTGCTAACATCTCTGCTTCAGATTTCAGCAATACCGTTTTTGGGTGTGTGTTTCATGACCTTTTGTGCTAGCAAATAAGCCCTTGGAGGATTAAAATTAACATTTCTCATCCCCATTTAAGAAGAGCTCATTCTGGGAACAGAATAAAGTGGGGGAGGGCAGGCCTGAGTCAAACACCAGTGCAGCAGGGTGCAGGCACTACTTTAAGGTCTGTAGTTTTAAAATACAATTTTACAGGAGTAGTAGAAAAAAAGAGGAAAATATTAATCTAAAAAAGGTCATGGAAGAATGAAGCTTTACATTTCTTGTGTTCATAAGTACACATTTTTTGAGGAGGTTACTGCTGCAGCTTGAACGCAGAGGTCTCACACTTGCCGAACTGTATCCCCAGCCCTCATGAAAACATTTGGAAAAGTGAATGTTCTACTTTAAACTTCTTGACCTATGTATCTAAAGTAGCCACTCAACATATCCTATGCACCTCGTACAGACCACATAGAATATTCAATGAAGTTCTGGTGTCCGATGCATTGAGAAGCCTTATTACCAGGCTATCAGGATTGGTCATCTGCCTGCCAGAAAGCTAGCCAGATCAATTCCCACAGTGACATGCTCTGGTACTGAGTGTCACTAACACTTCCTGTCTGCTGAGGAACCACAGACCAGGCACATTCTCACATGGCCTCTGCCCTCTGATCTTATATCTGACCCTTTCTCCCAAGGCCCGAAGCTCTGTGGGAATTCATGCCATGCTTATACCCTCAACTGCTTTTTTGAAAGTTCTTGGGAAATAGTCTGTAATCATCAAGAGTTCTCTTCCTCCTCCACCACTACTATATCCTCCTCCTCCTCCCCCTACCCCACCTTCTCCTCTAGGTAGAGTCTTACTAAATAGTTCCCACTATACTGGGGCTTGCATTGTAGCCTAGGTTGACCTAGAACATCAAACTCAAGGTCCACCTGGGAACTGGGTATGGCTGGACATTTCTGTCTTCTTCCTACTGTTGTAAAGTATCAGCCACAAGTCACAAAATCATCCCTTTATTCAGAGACAAGGAACTCAGAATAAGCATGTCAGAGCAGAAGCAGACCTTTGAACTATCAGTGTCAAAAGGACCCCCGAGGTCCCACTTACAAAGACACTGTCTTAGACTATATCATTTCCTTCAGGACCTCCACAGGCAAGATTTAAGAAGTGTCCAGAGAGGCAGAGAGTTCTCCAAAAGAAGCAAATTCAAGAGAGATTTCCAAGCCCACATCTAAACCAGAAGAGATGTGAAACTCAGGGAAGTGTCCTAACAAAACAGCCCAACAAAGCGCCCTTTCTCCCTTTGTCAATCCGCAAAAGGGCGAGCACAGCGCCAACTCACAGCCTTTTAAGCAGCCAGTCACAACCATAAGTGTGACTTCTCTTTCAGTACATGGGTGGGTCGAGAAGCAAACCCACCAAGCTCCAGTAGACAAGTCCTGAAGCCTGCCATGCCCTAGAGGTGGGGCCTGTGGGCAGCCCAGACAGATCCAATGGTGTTGCACAAAGTGGCTGAGAACTCCAGCCATCCTCAGGTAGAATATGCTGCTCTGTATTTGCAAAACTGCTCAATAAAATTTTACTGCCAAGGCGAAAGGAGAAACATCTGCTCTGCTCAGGAGCAGCTGTGGTCAGCAGTAAGGCAGCTGGTCCAGGGCCAACATCGCTGCTGCCACCAGTAGGTGGTATTGTGGTCACCAGTAATTACTTTGGAGAATTTCATGGAGTCAAGGATAACTAAATGGACAAAGAATATTTTTATTTTACCTTCTACCTTCAGTCCCTAAAGAAGAAAATGGTTACACGATATACAGAAATCAGAAGCCCAGAGCAGTCTGCATTCTTCATGGATGGACTTCTCATGTTAAATGACTAGACTCTTTACATGCAAGTATTTAAATGATACATGTTTGAAGAATGAAACCTCCCCGAAATCATTTCTGACTGGACAGGTCCTATAGACTACATCAGCTTTTAAGTGTTTTCTCTGTGATATACGTTATAGAATATTGTAAAGAAATTGTGAAAATCATATTGAGCAAATCAAGAAGTGGCTCAAGTTTTTGAAAACCTCAATTTGAAGTTTATATATTTTCAAAGTTGAATCATTTTACACTGGAGTGGGAAGTGAAGTATAAATAAACATTTGCTTAAGGTACTGAGTTGTGATAATTTTTCATGGAATGAGACTGTCAGACAGTAGCAGTTAAATTAATATATACTGTACTTAAAAAATTAAACACTTGAGAAATAACCTTTTTGCCACTGGAAAATGGCAAAGTCTAAGACATTTCAATCAAGTTAATTTGGGTATCAGAGAAATGCATTTCCCCACCAGAAACTATATGAAGAAACAAATTAAACAAAATGGCCCTCCCTTTGGATGCTGGGGTAACACTGGGAGAGGAACTGCACGATTGCTTGTCAATTAGGTTATTACACACACACACATTCCTTCACTGTAAATCACGTCAAAGCTGAACAGTTGATGGTATATCAAAATGAGGCATGACTTGCAATTTAAATGTTTTTTTTTTTAAACTTTCTTTTTACTTCTGGACAAAGGGTCCTGCTGTGTTTCCCAGGGTGGGTTGGCTAATTTCTTAGCTTCGAATGAGCCTCCTGCCTCAATCCCCTGCATAGTAGCTGAGACTACAGGCCTGAACCCACCGCAGTAGGCTCACAACTTCTCTTTAACAAGCCCTAACCTGGAGCATCTGGCCTAATTGAGCTAAATAGGCTCCTGTGAGGCCATGCCAGGTGAGCCGTGTCCAGCATGTTCTGGGATCTTCCCCTGGCAGGTGAGCCGTGTCCAGCATGTTCTGGGATCTTCCCCTGGCTCGCCCGGCACGTCACAGTTCCCAGAACATACTTGAACAGTCTTGGAAGTAGATGAGGAGGCAAGGAGAACACGGTACCCAGCTCTGACGTTACCTCAAAGACACCAACATGGAGACAGATCAGTTCTTCTGGCTGCCTTAGCTGCAGGGCTCAGTCTCACACTTCCTCAGATGGAACAGTGGCAATTTGGACAGGTTACTTAACTCCCACATCCCCTGCCTCAACTTCCTTTTCTTTTACACGTCAATGTTTAGCCTCAGATTGAGTCCCCACCTAACATGCAGCAGACCCCAAGAGCCACCCACTAGCCCCTAGTACATGGCAGAAGCCGGGGGTGAGGGGGCAGGCAGGGGAGGCAGAGTGTCCTTTTGTTTTTGTTTTCAACACCTTGAGACTAAAAAACAAAAGAGGTAACTTTAAGATTTCCTTTGGAGTTTTGTTTTTGGTTTTTTATTGGATATTTTCTTCATTCACATTTCAGACGTTATCCCCTTTCCCAGTTCCTCCCCCCCAAACCCCTATCCCATCCCCCCTCCCCTGCTTCTATGAGGGTGTTCCCCCACCCACCCACCCACTCCCACCTCCCTGCCCTCGAATTATCCTACACTGGGGCATCCAGCCTTCACAGGACCAAGGGCCTCTCCTCCCATTGATGCCCAACAAGGCCATCCTCTGCTACACATGCACCTGGAGCCATGGGTCCCTCCATGTGTACTCCTTGGTTGGTGGTTTAGTCCCTGGGAGCTCTGTTTGGTTGATATTGTTGTTCTTCCTATGGGGTTGCAAACCCCTTAAGAGCTGAGTTTTTAAGCTCTTCTTCTGAAACCAATGAACACAGGCAGGCACAGAAGACCCTGATGACTTCAGTTTGAGCACATAAAATTTTCTACTAAAGAGAAAACCCCATTGATACCAGATGGTTTGGGGACAAATTTTTAAAATAAGCAATGTAATATAGATCAATAATATTTGATTAAATACTTCCTTGTAGTTTGCCAGGCTCCATCGAGAAAGAGAAATAGCCAATCAGAAATACCACCAAATGGGAAGTAGATCTAGTATCCTGTTGCTTCTTTGTACATCCTATTGCCTGTTCAAAATGGAGTCTCATAAAGCCAAGGTTACCTTAAAATTCTTACACTGAAGTGTTGTAATTTATAATCATGTGCCATCAAGTCTAACTTAGTATCTTTTTCTTCTAAATGCTGGTGGTTAAGAGCACTTGTTGCTCTTGCAGAGGATCAGCACCCAAAAGGTGGCTCACAACTGCCTGTAACTCCAATTCCTGGGGATCTGACGCCCTCTTCTGGACTGTACAGGTACTACATTCATATAACATCATCCAGTACTCAAGTGTATACACACACACACGCACACGCACACGCACACGCACACGCACACGCACGCACGCACATATAAAGGGAGGTTTGTTTTTTAAAGGAAGAATAAGTGAAGGATATGAGAATGAGGCAATTTCCTTGCTGTTTTAGATGACAAATAACTCCTAGTCACTCTGTCTCCAAACTCATTTACTTGTTCATGCCATCTCTTGAGACTGAATGGGTTTCTCTATTACTTTTCATCTTAACCCATTGAAAACCAATTTCTTTGTCTTTTAGTTAATACCTTTTAAAAGATTGGCAACTTGCCTTTAGTATAAGGCCTGAAAAGGTGAAAGTCATAAAAGAAAACCAGTAGAGGCAGTGGTGCTGGTCTTGGCAATAGATGTTGGATGTGTGTGCAGCAGAAGGGGGAACAGAAACAACAGCCATGACAAAGGAAGCGCAGCAAAGCCTTAGAGTGCTTCAGAGTGCAGCTGTCACGGATATTAGCTTGTTTGGGACATGCTAACACAGTTACAAGTGCTGCGACCACAGGTGTGTGCCACCACATTCAGCTCGATTTGATTTTGTAATTCTATACTCTGAAGGCTGAAGCAGGAGGATGGTGAGCTCAAGGCCAGCCTGGATACATAGTGAAGCCCAGCTTTAAAAAGAAAAAATGGCCGGGCGGTGGTGGTGCATGCCTTTAATCCCAGCACTTGGGAGGTAGAGGCAGGCAGATTTCTGAGTTCAAAGCCAGCCTGGTCTACAGAGTGAGTTCCAGGACAGCCAGGGCTACACAGAGAAACCCTGTCTCGAAAAACCAAAAAAA
>NW_021604658.1:2366574-2423632 GCF_004785775.1 Grammomys surdaster | reverse complement strand
AAAAAAAAAAAAAAAAAAAAAAGAAAGAAAAAATAGCCAATGAGTGTTGGGGACAGAGTCCAAGGATGAATTCGTGGGAGGTCAATTCTTAGTGCTTGTGAGAAAGCTACAAGAAAACAAGACAAGCTACAAGAGTCTTGTGACCTCAGTTTCTTCAAATGACAGAACTGTTCTTGGACTGTGTTTTCATGCTCCTCCCAGGTGTCGTGGAGAAGAGTGAGTTTACAGCAGCTATTACTCATATCCTTGTGACTGCAGACAATTCGAACTCATGAGCTCTCCTCAACTGACCTTTTGTAATCCTCTGGGTATAAATTGTCTGATGTTCTGAATAAAGGTGGCTATTGCATGAGACATTAGTCATTTTTAGCACCCCCATCTCCTAGGTTAATGAAGTAAATAAATAAGTGTTAAAATGTGCTCCATATCACTAATCAAGGAAACCCAAATCCAAAGCACAATTACTGCCTTTTACCTCTTATCTGTTATGGCTATTACAAAAAATATAAAAGTAACAAATACTGAAAAGTGTGCATAGAAAAGGGACTCAGTGTAGACTGTGGGCTGGAATGTGAAAAACTGTGTAGGGCACCTTTTTTTTTCATATTAAAAATCTAGTTAAAAAAGCCAGCCTGGTCTACAGAGTGAGTTCCAGGACAGCCAGGGCTACACAGAGAAACCCAGTCTCGAAAAACAAAAAGATGAGTAAGGAATGAGGATGTGGAAACACACACACAGAGCGAGAGAGCGAGACAGATTATGGTATGGAGCCCTGCTTCCTAAACTCTGATATAAGAACCCCACATGGGAATCACATAAATAAATACAGGGATTGTGAAATCTTTAGCAACAGTAAAAGGCTTCTGAATGTGTAAAAACTAAGATTTAATTTAATGTCAAACACAGAATGAATTTGAAGAGTTTCTGTCAGCACTCTCCTGTGTTGCACAGTGAGATTTCACTGAGAACTTGCTTCTGATCAGAAACCATGGCGCCAACGAACACTGAAAACTTCAGCTCAGACTTCAGACAGCTGTGTTATAGCATACACCAATTTTACCGAGTATCTCACGTGTTCTGCTCTTATAGAAACATAGTTGTTTAATTATAGAAAACAAAAATTTTAATATTTTCCTACCATCATTCTTTAACATACAAGTACAAATTAATCAGTCTTTGGATTGTGTTATCTTAGAACATTCATTTTAAAATGAAAATTTTAAAAATTAAGGTGTTGAATTGAGTTGAATTAAAAAATTATTAAATGAGACTTTGTTTTAGGTTTAGAACGGAACTTCTACCAATATTTAAAATGGCCCTGTAGTGTGTGTGTGTGTGTGTGTGTGTGTGTGTGTGTGCATGCATATGGTATTTATTAGAAAAGCTTATAGGCTGTGGTACAGCTAGTCCAACTATGGCTGTCTATCAACAGAAGATCCAACAATCCAGTAGTTGTTTGGACCAAGAAGCTGGTGTCTCAGCTGGTCTTCAGCATATGCAGGAATCCCCACAAAGTAGGCTGTAATGCTAGTGAAGGAATGGACTTTCTAGCAAGAATGAGAGCAAGCAGGCGAAGAGAAAGCCAGCTTCCCTCTTCCAGGTCCTTTATAGAGGCTGCCAGCAGATCTTTCTACCTCAAAGATCCAGATTAGAAATCAGTCTTTCCACTTTGAATGATTTCATTAAGGGGAAAAAAAATCTCTGGGGCTGGAGCACTGGCTGCTCTTCCAGAGGACCTGAGTTCAATCCCCAGTACCTACATGACAGCTCCCACCTGTCCTTTACTCCAGTTCCAGGGCTTCTAGCACCCTCACACAGACACACACAATGGCAAAACATCAATGACCATAAAATAAAAATAAATTATATACTAAAAAAAATTCCTCACAGGTGTGCCTAGCCATTTGGGTTTAAGTTAATTCCAGGTTGCAATCAAGTTGACAAACAAGAACAGCCATCACAGGCCCTAAATATAGTTCTGCCATTCTGTAGGTGGAACAGCATTCTCAGCATTGATTATTATAAAATTAAATACTGATGAACCCTGAAAAGTGTTGCATATACTTGATATTCTTTAGTATCACCCACTCAGGCATGATTCAATTATTTTTATAAAGATTAAAAGGCACATCGATCTAATTCATATAGAGATTTGACTAAAAAAAATTTCAGATACAGTCTCTTGTATTCCAGGCTGGCCTCAAACAACCCTGAACTTCTGGACCTCCTGGACCCACAGCTCCAGACTTACAGGTGTGCACCAGGTTTTATGTGGTACTCACAACCAAGTCCAGGGCTATGCACACAAAGCAAACACTCTGGCAACTGAGTTACTCCCCTCAGGCTTCTTTCATCTTTAGTAAATTATAAAATTTATGTATACCAAAGAATCATTGGGTGCACATTTACTGCTAAACTCATCAAGTTATATACATTAAAAGTGTACAACTCGTCAGGTATAGTAGAGCATGCCTTTTATCCCAGCACTCAGGAGGTAGAGGGACACATACCTCTGTGAGTTCCAGGTCAGCCTGTTTTACACAACAATTTCTAATCCAGTCAGAGCTATGGAGTGAGACCCTGTCTAAAAGATGGCCACCAAAGTCCTCCACAAAAAAAAAAAACAAAAACAAAAAACAAAAAAACAAAAAAATTAAGAAAACAATCCTGTCTCAATAAAGCAGTGGAGATTTTTTAAAAAAATGTTTGGTCTAAAGATTCTCTTCAGAAGATATTATTTGTTACCTTCTGTTGCTGTGATAAAAGTCCATGCCCAAAAGCAACTTAAGAAGAAGAAAGTTTATTTTGGCTTACGGCTCCAGAGAGACATGTTCATCGTGGCAGCAAGGGGCAGACATAATGGCAGGAGAGGGAAGCTGAGACCACATCCCTAACCACAAGCATCAAGTGCAGAGCATTCCGGAAGTGCAATGGACTTTAAACTCTCCAGCCCACCTACAGTGATGTCCTTCTTCCAGCTAGGCTGCTCTTTTCCAAATGGCATCACTAATTAGGGACTAAGTGTTCAAATGCCGGAGCCTATGGGAACATTCTCACTCAAACTACCACAGAAGAAACCGAGGCTACTCGAAGACGACAGTAGGAAAAGCAAGACTGTCTGCAGGGAAAAAGTACAAGTACAGATCTTAAACTGATTGTCTGTTGTTGTTTTCTGAGGCAGGGTTTCTTTGTGTCACCCTGGTTGTCCTGGAACTCACAGAGATCTACCTGCTTCTGCCTCCCAAGTACCAATTAAAAGGCATGTGCCAATTAAAAGGCATGTGCCAATTAAAAGGCATGTGCCAATTAAAAGGCATGTGCCACTACTGCCCAGCAACGTTTATTGACTATTACGTTTCATCCACCATTAACTGATCCAACAATCCAGTAGCTGCTGGATGCCTACAATTTAAATTATATCAGAAAACAACAAGCAGACAGGCTGGTCCTGGGCTCCTGACTTCTTGCCTCAACCTCCTAAGTAGCACAAGCTACCCACCTCACTCAACCAAAGCCCATACATCTTCCTTCTCCTCCTCGCTTCTTTTCTCTTGTATCCTGAGCCTCTTGTTTTAGTCTCCTGAGTGCTGAGGTGACAGATGTGTGGCACCAGCTGGCACTACAGAGCTTAAAGAACAGAAGCTCAAATGTGTTCCTTTCAATGCCATGGTGTAGTGAATAGCCTATGGATTTGAGTCTCTAGAACCCAGCTTCAAAGTCTGTCCCTACTCTGTATGCTCTATAGGCTCAGCCTTCTTATCTATGAAGCAAAAACAGTATTCTATCTGGCAGGATTACCATGAAAATAAGAAACTACATACTAGCGGGGCATACACACATACACACACACACACACACACACACACACACGCCTCATAGTATGCATTGCTTTGGTGGCATGCGTACAGGTCCCAGACAGAAGGTATTCTTACCTATCCCCAAATATCAAGAGAATGTAATCTTCACACTGAGCCCCAAGTGAAACGTACTTTCCTAAAAATATTATGGTGTAAGGAAAGGCTTTTAGGGCTGTGAACCTTCAATACAGCAATGATGGTGCCCACACCTGAGTGTTCTTTCTCTTAAAAAAGCATATTCACATTTAAAAGGTCAGGTTGTGAAGCCATTTGATTAAAATAGTAATAAAAGAGTAAACATTAACCCACAACTTCTCCCTTGGTCTTTACTACTCTAAATGTATCACCCCTAGAGTAAGTTGCACCTTAAGACATTTTAGGATTATCTTGATTAAAATCTTTGAGTTCTTAATTTTAAGTAGGAAAAACCTAATCTCCAAAAGCCAAGTTTAATACTTTTGGCGTGATGGAGATCTTAACAGTGGCATGCTGTCCTCTGCTACTCCAGAGAGACGGTGGAAACACGATCACCAGAGGAGCCACTGATAACAGAGAGATGATTAACATCAGACAGGGAAAGGAACTCATCCTTAGACCACCACACTCCATCAGCACTGCAGGGCACAGAAAGCTGCTCCCTGCACTTTTAATAGCTTTTCTGAAGGGCTCAGAGGTATCAGCTAAAAGCTTTGTAGACTGAGTAAAACCAAAAACCCAAACCTGGAAATCTGTAGAGCTACAATCAGCTCAGTCAGGCTCTCTTCTATGGTAAACAGGCATCTTCAATGGGACTGCCATGAAAATGAAGATCTGTGCTTCCAACTCCACATGCAAGGAGCTGTCCTCTCAGCTAATCAAAGATGGAGGTGCCTATTAACCACATCTATCAATTCTATGGTGGCTTGCACCTTCACATTTCAAAACAGAGAGGAAGAATTGTACCCCCACCATGTCTACTGCTCAAAGGAGAGGCTTACTTAGAGGTACATTAGTTTGCTTCAATTGTGAAAAAAAAAATCTAACAATAAAAATTTAAAGTCTTAGGTTTCCAAGCGTTTGGATTTCTTATTTGTGTGTCTGGACTCTGCAATATCCATTTTGATTTTGCTATTTCTAGCCCATAAAGCCGTCACGGGAGCTTGGCCTTGGGCCCCTGAGAGGAAATCTGGCTTCCACCTCTGGGACACACATCTCAGTGCTTAAGTCTCCCTGACCCTGCCAATCACCCCTCCCAGAAGCCACAGTCTGGCTTACAATAACAGAGTATATCAAAGAAGACAGGAAAGAAAACAAGACAGTGGCAAGGTCAACAGAGGACAAGAACATGGTGCCGATACCCCACGGAAACTGGGAAGCACAGAGGCATACGCTAACAGCATCAGATGTATTTCCCAGAAAAGGCTATGCTGTAAAGGCCGATGCCCTGCCAAAGTCAGTTCTTAACTGTTTTAAAACCTCTGTGGGAAGTAACTATAAGACCAGACTGTGACAGTCAGTCAAATGGCAGTACCTTTTGCAGAATCACATTGCAGCCCACAAGTTTAAACCAGTGCAGTGTGGCAACTGTCTTGCCCATGTCTTCTCCAGTGTGGTAGTCACCCATGCACAAAATTCTCACAATTGCTATTCTACATGGAGGCCTCTGTGTGACAGCACACCTAGTCCATGCTACATTTTGATCATAAAGTCAGCAGGATAAAGGGGGAGAGCCTGGTGCTGAGAAGTTGGGATCTGACGTTATCTAGGTTTAAAACCCCACTCCTGTTGCATGAACTTGGGAAAGTCACTAGGTTTCTTTGAGTCTCTCAGAATTATTTTGAGACATATGGTACATTCCCAATATATGTTAGTTTATTAAAGATGCTATATCGAAAAAGAAAGGTAACTGTGGATAGTCGCTTCCTCCCTTACCAGGGGCAGCTCTCTTCTGACTCCCTGACCTTGATGCAGGCTCTCAGCTACTCTCTCACACTGCCATCTGTATTTCCTGCCTCAGTTCCTTTGCCCTTATTTGTGCTCTGCATAATATCATGTCTGGTCCCACCTTCAAAGGTTGGTCCTACCTTCCATCCATAGTGGCTCAAACACCGCTCCAAAAGCCCTCACCTTCATCACCATATCACTAAACGACTCTTACTATTTCTAAAGCAATTTTTGTTTAAGGGAAGGTCACCCTCACTGGCCTAGAACTTGCTGTGCAGACCATGTTGGCTTTGAACTTAGATATCTGCCTGCCTCTGCTTCTCAGGGGCTACGATTAAAGAAGTACACCACCAGTGCCCAGTTTTTGTAAGCTTATAACAGTTGATTATTATATGCCATCTCTTGTGACCATTTACAAAAAACAGAGTATCCAGCATTGAGCTTTCTCAATCATAGCACTTAATAAAATCAGTTAATAGAATGAATATCAACTATTCTCTCTCTAGTATAATATCTAAGAAAAAGAACCTCTTGGTCTTGCCCTCCCACCTTCTCACAGGGCAGCAGCAAAACGTTGCTGGTCATCACCTCAGGCTCCACAGGATGCAAAGTTGTTAGCAGTCCAAACTATGATAGTTGGCACACAGCTATTTGCACCCAAGGAGTTAACTGGAGTCCTGGGGAGATAAAAACCTCTGTTTTTATTGTTTAGTGAGGCTGCCTGACAAATGAAGATCCAGCTGCAATTGAAACATTCCAAGCTCACAAGGCGCCAAGTTTTACTAACTATAATTTAACTGGTCCAACTGCTGCAGTCCAAATTCTTGTTTGGATAATCAGCCTTTGTTTGAATACGCTCACAAACAGCACAGGCTAGCATTAGCCTCTGCGTATGTCATGTGAGCTGATTACCCCAGCTCGCAGACACAGAAACTCACACACAGAGGAGGATTATTTTCCTGGTATTACTGTTAGCTAACATATAATCAGTACTCTCACCCCAGTCTGCATCTCTCTTCCACAGCCTTCCCCAACCAACCAACCTCTCCCCCACCTCATTCCCCCCCCCTCCCTCCCTCCCTCCCTCCCTCCCTCCCTCCCTCCCTCCCTCCCTCCCTCCCCCTCTTCTCTCTCTCTCTTCAAAAGTCTTCCAAGTTCAAACAAAGTTGAAGGGTGAAAAGGTCAAGAAAGTTTCGTGGCTGTGGCTGCTTAGAGAGAGGTAGGCTGAGCCAGGGTCTCGCACTCAACATCCACTAAAAGCTCAAGGCTCTCATGTTTCACTGTATTCCGCAGTGCACGGGCGCCTTGACACAATCTGTTTGGAATGAAATTAAGCCCTTGTTAATAAATTTTAACATAATAGAATAACTCCACCTGCCAAACCATCACATCCGTGCACGAGCAACTCAAGTAGCTAACTCATTTGTCAAAAATGCCAAATTCTCAAACTTGTCCATTTCAGACAAAAGATACTCATTTGGGACCAGCGCAGCCTGCCTGTCTGCAAGTCATTGGCTATAAATACCTGAGAATGGAAACCCCGCACCTATTCTGTCTTCCAGCCTTCACCCAGCCAGTCACAGAGCCTGGAAAAGTCAACACATCTGAAGTGCCCGGGACAGAGCCGGGCTGACTTAGAAAACACAGTAGCACTTTTTGATGGGAAGTTTTGAGTCAGACATGTGGTTCTCACAATCAGTGCAAAAGCTGTTGGCTGACCAACACCACAGCTCAGGGGGAGCTGGAATCATCAGCCACAGGAACATGGTTGATAAAAGTGACGCAATCCAGGGAACTGCGAGTGAGACTGCAAGACGATCTGGACATGGTACCTATCCCCTCCCAGCAGCACCGTGTGGGCAGCCACAGGGCACCCCAGACAAGGAAAGCCTTTTACTCCCTGGGGGGAAGGCTAAGATTTCAGTCTTATTCATCAGTTTGCAAGAGTCTCCAAGGTCTTTGTTGAGAGGATGGGTAGGAATCAGAACACATCAGCCTGCTCACAATCAGAGAGGAGGCGGGGAACCAAGGCAATCCCTTCTAGGTCCAAAGTCCAAAGCCCTCCTTGTGCTGCAGACACAGGGCCTTGGGAAAACAAAGGAGAGAGATGGAAACTAGGACCAGTGGGCAGAGTCCAGCAAGTTCCAGAGTATCCATTTCCTCTTTCTTCATGGAGAAGAGGATTTCTGCTGTAAGTTTGTGACTTCCACATGCTTAGACCCATGCTAGTCCTTTGTGTTGATGAATTATAGCGATTACTACCTTAAGTCACAGTACAGAAGGAGAGATGTCTTTATCTCTCCTTCTCCCTGATGTGGGTAAAGAGTAAAAAGAAAAAAATATGACTAAGACTCAATTCACAATAATCAGAATTATGGAACAGCATAGCTGGAAGAAAGCTCGCCCTGAGCTGGAGCAAGAAAGCACCCAGAGCTATAGCAGAGTCAGAGAGGGATTCTCCCACACTCAGGTTAACCAGAGTGTCTCCTCACATGACTGTCTGGAGTCCTGCATAAAACTTTATCAGAAAATAGCATCTGCTGTTCAGAGAGTTAGGATGAGAGACAGGTTCAAAAGTGAAAGAATTTGCAAACTTTCATTTTTAAGTTACACAACAAAAACAAAACAAAAATTCGAGGGACAAAGGCTGCAGCTTGCTCAAAGTCGGTCAGTGAACAGGGAGGGTTACTAGGGCTTTTTCAGTTAGAGGCCTCACTCAGGCTTCAGATCTGGAGCAGGGTAGGCTTACACCTTGCTTTGGTCCTCTCTTTACTCAGCCTGGACAGGGAAGATACAGTTGAAACAGAAACACTTCATTGGAATATTTACCTAGCACAGAAGGCCACGCTAACATTCTATTTTAGAACTGGATGATGACCTATGAGGAGCTGGGCTGATGGGCTGGCTTCAGCTATAAACTTGTTTCTGCAAAAGCCATTAGCCACACAAGGATCCTGGAAACTTAGATTTTACTAGGAAATCTGTAAAAGCTTGGGGGTCAAAACTCTTCCCTGGGGCGCAAAGGTGTGAAGCTTCCGAGAGGAGACTTGGGCTTTTAGGCCCTGCCCATCAGCTCTAACCTTCATTACCCCACTCTTCACTTCCACTGCTCCCTTAAGAGCACAGAAAGATAATACAGAGGGGTGGGGGAAGTATTTTTAGAGCCTTCTTAAGTAGTAACGAAGTTTATCACACTCCTATTCCAAATAGTCACTCCTTTAGTCCCCAGGGAGTGTCACTCGGCTGCAGATCGTTGCAAAGCAATGACTTCTTCTAGGCCTGAAACAAACACAGAGGCACAGGGCTCCATCTGGAAACACAGTCAGACTGAAGCAAATTCCATGAAATTCCCAACTGAGACAGACAAAGTACTTTTACTAGCTCAAGTCTTGCAGTAGTGATATGTTAAGCAGACACCTGATTCTCAAATAACGATAAGGAAGATACTGTAATAACGATAATAACCGTCTTTTCTGCAGGTGGCACCACAGGGGTTCAAAATGTGCATAAAGCAGGAAGAGGAACACTCAACCCAGACTGAACTAGGGCTTGAAGGAACTTCCCATCACTCTGGTCCCAGCCCCCTTTTCTTAAGACAAAGACTCACGTAACCCAGGTTGGCCTCAGATTTGCTTTGTAGCCAAACTGTCTGTCCTGTGTCCACTTTCCAAATGCTGAAGTCATAGGCGTGTGACACCAGGCCTGGTTTCTGTAGTGCTGGGGACTGAATCTAAGGCTTCACACATGCTAGACACCCATAGGCCTTTCTCCACTTAAGAGAACACTGGTCCTTGGGTGGTCAGAAGTTAGAGGTATGTACCAGGGACTGTAAAAAATGTAATATTCCAAGGAGTTCCAAAACTATAAGAAAATGATTTCCTACTCTGTCAGATAATAATATTTAGGAAAACGACCCTTTGTTGAAGTGTATCTAATTGTAAAATCCCCACAGTCAGTCACACAGGGTACATCCCATCCAGAATAAAGAGCCGCTAGGCTGCATGAACACACAGCAGGCTGCAAGACAAGTCACAGCCATCACTGCCTCCTTGCCTCTTCTGAAGATGTGATTGAGAAACATCTAGCATGGTTTTGCATTTCAGATGTAGACCTGAAGGAGGGACCAGGTTAAATGCTTTGCCACATGGAGGGCACTAAGGCCATTCTAAAAATCTTTACAAGCCTGGTTTTGCTCTGTGAAATGGGGCCACAACAGAATGTGTACAAATGTGTATGTGTGGGAGGGTAACATAGGATCAACAGGATTTTTTTTTTTAATAAACCCCTGATAGCAGGCCATGGTTTCAAAATCAGGGTCTGGTCAGAAGGGTCAGGGTTAGCAGCTCTCTGGTACTGCCACTCTGCTGCTAGGGAAATGAGCCAGTTTAACCCAGATTAGATTAGATTAAAGGCAGGTTTATGGGGAAGCTGCTCTCTGGCAATTTCACTGGCCTCAAGGTCTGAGTTCAGGGAAGTCGCCATGGGGGACAGGGAAGAAGAGAAAGAGAGAAAGGGTATGTGAGCAGAGAGAGAAGAGGAGAAGAAAGAAACCAAAATGTCTGGGTTACATAGGGAAGAGCCCCTGTGGGAGGGCAGCCCAACCCCTGGGCTGGAAAGTTCAAGGTTGGGGGCAGGGTATGCTAGGGACTGAGGGATGCTGGGAGAACCTGGAGGCCAGGTACATGTGCCTCAGTCCCTTGTCCCAGGGTCTGAAACCAAACAGAGGTACTTAAATGAAGAATTAAGAAGCGTAAGATAGTGGTTCACCTATTGGATTGGGCTTGCCTCAAAAATGTGATAAATTAACAGTTTCCTGTGCAGGCAGCATCGGTTTAGAGATTCCAGAATGCCCACAGTCTCCATAGGCTTTCAGTATAACTGGGCTTAAGAGAATCTCAAAGAAAAACAGTAAATGATTTCCCCCTCACTAAAACAGTTCAACTAAAGCCCAGGTCCTCCAAATAGAAGTCAAGGTCTGTTAGAGGGAGGAGGAGAAGGGAGGGAAAAGCCAAGCATGAACTGGAGAAAGGGCTTGGGGTTTTACCAGGGTGCATGTATGTGCATCACATGCACGTCTGATGCCTAGGAAGTCTGAAGAAGGAGTGAGATCCTCCAGAGTTGGAGGTACAGGTGGTTTTGAGGCTCCATGTGGGTGCTGGAAACTACATTCCAGTCCTCTGTAAGAGCAACAAGTCCTCTTAACTGACGATCTATCTCTCTTGCTCCAGGTTAAAATATTTTTAAAATTTACGTGAGCCGGGCGGTGGTGGCACACGCCTTTAATCCTAGCACTTGGGAGGCAGAGGCAGGCGGATTTCTGAGTTCGAGGCTAGCCTAGTCTACAGAGTGAGTTCCAGGACAGCCAGGGCTACACAGAGAAACCCTGTCTCGAAAAACCAACCAACCAAACAAAACAAAACAAAACAAAAAAACTTACGTGAAAGTTTCTTTTCCAACTATGAAAATAAAAGCCCAAACTATGGCATAATTTAAATTCTTCCAATATTGCTGTTTGGTGGAGGAACAAGCTAGATTCACTTGAAAAGCAGGTAGCAAAGAACTAGGATTTCCTGAATTCTCCATTGAATATTTGACAGAATGAGAAAGTGGGACCTAGGTACACACACTTGTGGAAGCAGTCCTGTTAGGGCTGGTCACTGTATCTCAACACAGATGATCAAAGTCAGAGCAACATATGATGTGGACAATGTGAACCTGTTTCCAGCATGTAGTCTAATACATCTGACAGCTAAGAACAAGATAGCTTGTCTGTTTTGTTTGTTTGTTTCTGTTTTATGCATAATTCCACATATAAGGAAAATAGTTGAGTATGGTAATGTATACCTTTAATCTAAGAGTTGGAGAGGCAGAGGCAAGCAGATCTCTGTGAGTTCAAGGCCAGCCTTGGCTACAAAGCACAAGTTACAGATTAGCCAGAGCTACATGGTGAGGCCAACTTAAAAAACAATAATAAAAGTAATAAATCCTTTGAGCTATTGCTAATAACTAATCTATACCTTCTCTGCCTTGGTTTCCTTCTTTTAAAATAAGAACAAGAGTCTTCTTCTGCACCACACTAGGCTGAAGGAAACTTTTAGGTCAAAAAGTAACATCGAGAGAACAAACCGAGGACAGGATCATCAGACAGAAGGACACCTGAGGGTCTCCAAATAACTCTTGCTAGGATGCTCTGAGCTTTACTGCTGCTTCTTGATCTAGAGATTAGGAATCTGTTTTCAATTAGAAGCTCTAAACTGGTAAAATATCATCCATGAAGACACAGTTAGAGAAAGACTTAAGAATAATCAAGATGCCAAGGAAGCCGAGGCGCTCCGTTCCTCTCATTTCTCCTCTCCCCCCACTGCTGTTACTGAAATAATAAAGGCCCTTTCGATTTTATGACCAGATCAGTGGCAGTGGAATCAAACAAGCAGACACAGAATGATCTTGGCGCCTGGACACCATACTGAGAATCTCTATGAGGAAGTGGCCAAGTTCATGACCTTTGACACAATAGCCACTGGCTAAAACCAACACAAATGTAAAAGGTAAACTTCAGAAGTGACTAGAATTAGATCAGTGCTGGCAATTCAGAAGGTCACGTGCTAAGTGAAGAGAGGGAGCATATTTAGCATGTAATCTGTGCTCTTCCAAGGTCATTAGACCCAAACTTGAAGGCAGGCATGGCCATGGAAGAAAGGAGAAAGTCTTAGCTCTATATAAAAAAAGGAAAAGGCCAAGAAAGGTCCATGAGGAGAGACTTGTTACATGCGTTGGCTTTTTCACCACAGAATTGCTTACAAATCTCTTGCAAATGATGGTGAGCAAATTTTATTCAGATTAATGTCTGCCATGTCAGAACATCTATAAATGGTCAATAGCACTACCAGCAAACCAGGACTGAGTTCGAACATAGCGTTTCCCTTTGCATTCATAAAAGTAAAGCAGGAGAAAAGAATGTGGGGTCTGTGTTCCAGCTCTGTGCTCATCAATACAGTGGCTACGAAGCTTTTGGAACAGGTCAGTCTGAGGAAAATGTTCTATAACTCTAAATATATAGTGGGCTAGAAAATAGAGCATTAAAAAAATCCAACATATTCATGAATAGCTTTTATATTGATTAAATGTCAATATAACAGCATTTGACATATGCTGTGTTAAATGAAATATATTCTTAAAATTAACTTTGCTTTAGCTGGGTACATGTCTATGACCACAGCACTCAGGATGCAGAACAACATAGAAAGATCTTGTCTCATTCCCACCCACTCAGTGAACAAAAAAACCCAACCACCACCAAAACCAACCCCCAATCCAAAACCCAAAAGGCAATTTCACATGTTAAGTGTATACAGAGAAACTCAAGTACACAGATGACTTGACCAATCTGCCTGGCCAGGCAGCACATGCCTTTAATCCCAGCACTCTGGAGGCAGAAGCAAACAGATTTCTGTAAGTTTGAAGCCAGGCTGGTCTACTCAGTGAGTTTCAGGAAAGCCAGAACTACACAGTGAGACACTGTCTCATCAACAAATAAACTCCCTATTGAGGGATTCCATAGCTATAGGAACCTCCTTCAAAGCTCTATCTTCTCCATTCTGACTTTTCAAACTTTCCCTCCCTCTCTGGTCTTTGACACACCCTGTAGGACAGGCAAAACCAATCACACTCTTCCTGCCTGTCTGAGAGCTCAGGCTGTCGGTTATCTACTTTAGTACTCAAGTTCAAAGCAGAAAAAAGGGCTGAATGTTCCCATGTCCACTTAATAATAACCATGGTTAAAGACAGTTTTCACCTGGACACCAGCAAGTGGTAAATAAAACAGGAGAATGGCACAGCACCCCAGGACACAGCAACCCAGGACACAGCACCCCAGGGCACACTGGAGGGGGACGAGCTTGACAGCAATCTGTCCAGAATGTGATGAAAAATGCCTATAACTTTTGAGTATTTCTATTTTTTAAAAAGTTCTGTACCCTGTCATATATTAGAAGGAAAATTAATCTTAGCAAGAAATGTGTTGTTCCACAATTGCCAAATGCAGTTGTAAAAGGGAAGGCGGGATGCTACATTGGTATTTTTCAGGAGACTGACATTTTACAGGAAGACATTGGGGGATAAGAACATTTCCCCCACTCAGCGCTCTCTCTCTGTCTCTCTCTGTCTCTCTCTCTCTCTCTCTCCCTCTCTCCCTCTTTCCCTCTCTCCCCCCCCCCCCCCCCCGTGTCTCTGTCTCTCTCTCTGGAAGACAAACTACACTTTCATTTTTACAGAGAAAACTGGGACCCAGGTAAAGAGGGGCTAAACCCCAAGACCATGCTACTGGTCAAGCCTGCACTTGTTGCTGTTATAAACTAAGGACACAGTGCACTCTGTGGTCTGACAAGCCTCCATTTGCTCTTAGGCTTACAGGTTCTCATCCTTCCCTCTGACTCCCCACTGCCATCCCTTGTCTTGGGCTGCTGGAGTCAAGGTGTCATCGGTTCCTCTTTTCTTGATGCATTTCTGCCTCGTTCATTTATTAATTCAATTCAACAGTCATCCCATTAGCAACATTACAACGGGTGAAACCTCTGCCAAGTTGTAGAGAACACTACTGAAGAGGGGGCTGAAAGACTGGAGGAGCCGTAGGTGGGGCGGAAAGCTGTGCAACAGCGCCTTCTGACACACGTGAGCATCACACTCATTAACACGCTCAGCCTCAGCTACCCAGTAAGCCCCTTGAGTTTCAGGATCAGCCAGAGGGACATGCTAGGAGGCATACATGACTTGGAAAGATCTTGTTCTTGGGTGGGTAGGTAGGCTTAAAGGTTCCTATTTTAATAAAGGGGTTCTCGATTTCATATTCTTCTCCCCAAGATCAGCAGGGAGATGTACTGAGATGGATTTCAGTTGCTTCTGTAATGTTGGTCACTCTGGTGGGGAAGGCTGGGATAGGAGAGCCCAAATTAGCCTGACAGCTAGCAATTTCCTTAAAATTCACATTTAGTGAATGCCAGCCACATGCATACAATGGCCTCAGCCCCTCAAGTTAGGGTCTTACTATGTAGCTCTGGCTGGCCTGAAATTCACTAAGTAGATCAGGTTAACTTTGAATTTATACAGATCTGCTTGCCTCTGCCTCCTAAGTGCTGAGATTAAACAAGTGTGTGCCATAGAGGCTGGCTTTTTTCTTTACACAGTGTCTTGCAAAAGATTCCAGGCTAGGTACATCTCACAGTACCTTTTCCATGATCATAGTTAGGGGTAACAGTTCTAGGATACCCCATAACCAGTACCACAGCTTCAGAAGGGTGCTCAATCTAAGAAAGTAAAGTACAGACAAGGCTTGGGCTTCTCAAGAATCTGAGAACATGCCCCAGAGGTGTAATGGCTTCTTTTGCCTTCCAGTCTCGATTATCAGATTTATCTCTTAATAGCTAAAGTCATGCCTTTGCTGGTGACAACAGTTAAGAATCTTAAGTCTCCAAAGGGCAGACGATAACCCAGGACTGTCAGCATGCTTTAGAACAAGGACACTGTGAAATGGCCCTAAGTGTCTGACAGGAGCCTTTTCTCAGGCAGCCTGAAAATGCTGCCGAGAGTGATAATGATAAAAAAGCCAATTCTAAGTAGGTAGAACTTGAAGCGAAGGGTCTGGCTCTCTGACACTGGAAGGGAATATTCTTAGCTCTCCTGGAAAAACAGCCAGACAGTGAGTGCCTCTGAGAAGAAAGCAATGCACAGAGACCCTGGGTTCCACAGTAAGTGCACATGCCTCCTTAGAGGGAGGGCACACACTTTTTTTCCTAGAGGCCCCTCTTGGTTAGGCTTTGCCACCATTTTCTTGCATTTTCCCTCCTGGTTCCTGGGTGGCTGCTCTGCTGTTCTTTGGTGCAGGTGTGAGAACGCTGGTGTGGCTGGCAGGGAATCAGCCTCAGTCACTCTCACATAATTTCACCACGCCATTGTTTTGGTAAGGAGGATCCTAGGGAGAGTGGCAACCCACCCCTTTCATCCTATGACCTGACGTGGTACATCTGTATTGATTCACCATGCTTTAACAATCAGGGCTGTACCCATAGTTTTTTTTTTTTTTTAACTATTTTATAGTAAAAACAAAAACCTTTTTGTGTGGAAAGGTAGCTTTCTGCCTTTGGGGGCCTACTAGTCATTAAATAAATGTGGAAACTGGGTGAGCTACAATATGGGCTTTAAGAATGACAGTCTGTAGATTTCTGTGACTCCATCAAATATGGAAACTTCAGTTGTAATAACACACCAAGATTTTTCTCTGAAGGTTCTAGGAACAGCACATGTGTTTCTAACTAGACCCTATTTCTTGCCCTATGTGTACCCCATGTGACCCCGCCTTTTTCCTGCCCTCATCAGGATGGGAAGCAATCGTCCTTAGAAGACCTTTCCATTTTTATATTACACTCTCATCACTGGAATTCAAGACCTAGCCCTTCACAGCCCAAATAAGAAGTGCTTGTCACCAGGAAGGCGACCATCTAAATAAGCTACAGTTGGATGGATGAGAAAAGAGGGCATGTCAGCCCAGAACAGCGGAGATAGTTTCTCACGGCAGCTATTTGCAACCCTCCAAGGATCTACAGGGGCTACCCATTAAAACCCTGTTAAAACACTTCTGATGTTGTCAGCAGCAGAAAGCTGAAATAGCCCAGCCATCGCAGAGATGCTATCTGCCTCTAGCAATTCCAGTGCTGTCAATACTATGAGCAGGAAGGTACAAGATAAGCAACAACCTAATTTCTACATCAAAATTTCATAGACTCTCTGAGGAGGCAGCACTGCTGATGTGGGTATGCAGGGACCAAGGCAGGGCTCCTCCAGGAGAGAAAGGCCTGGGTCAAGAGCTGCTTCCCAAGTCTTCAACTTACACACGGGGTGACTTAAGACTCCTCCTGCTCTATATACCTTGTGAGAAACTACAGGAAAGTTCTTACTCAGGACACTGCTGGCACCACTGGAAGTGTGGCCTTGTGAGCGTCACCTATCTAACCTTTACCTCCCAGAGGGAAGTCCCCCGTCACTGAAAGGTTTATAACCCACTTGATTTTTGTACTTTAGATGTTTCTGATTATCTAGCAGAATTTCATTACAGATCTCAGAAGTGTAATTCTAGATACCCACTGTGAGTAAAGAAAGAATGAGGAAGATGTCTGCTATTGTAGTCAAACGACATGCTGTACTGAGCCACAGGATGCACGTGGTAGATGCAGGGAGCCTGGTATCATCGCAATGGCTTTCATAGATGCATATATTAAAACATCCGCTCCCCAACTGGTGGCACTGTTGGTGACAAAGTTATGGAATATTTAGGAGGTGGAGCCTTCCCCACTGCCTGTTCTCTATATTCTGTGTGCTGATGGAATGTGACCAGTCCCTTCCTGGTCCTCCTCTGGGCCTTCCTTGTCATTGAAGACATCACACCTCTGTCGTGGTGAAGCAAAAGAAACCCTCTACCTCAAGCTGGTCTGTCTAGAGTATCTTGACACAACAACACAACAGTCAGTAACACACAGTAGTAACTCTTTTGTAAGTTCTCTGTGCCTAACTTGGGCCAGGAAGTAGTAAGAAGGACATATCCACATTGGCAGAACAGATGACACTGGGGCATAGGTACATGGAGACCCATGGCAATCCTAGCTGAGTTTCTGTCCTCACAGCACATGGACACCTGAGATGTTATAAGAGATGGTTTTTTAAAAAAGATTAAAAAAATATGTGTACTTGTGTATACTGGGGCCGGGGATTTTGCAGACAGTTGTGAACCACCTGATGTAGGTGCAAGCTTGGGTCCTCTGCAAGAGGCATGTATGCTTGTAATCGTGGCAACATCTCTCTAATCCCCAAGAAGTAGCTGTTTTATCACAAAAAAATTAGGACAACAGAATGAAAACATTAAGCCTATCAGCTGGACATCTTTCTTACCCAACAAAAAAATAAATGCCAGACTTTCTGAAACACTGTAGATCTGACACTGACCCTCTTTAGTGAGAAGTGACCAAGCACAAATAAAGAAAATGCAACACAACTTGTCCCTGCAGCTTTGCATACAGGAGTGTATTTTCATAAACCTTATTAGACACCAAGCATATGAAGGTCTCAGACCCTTGTCCTCTTGGGCTGGGTGGTGCAGCTCATTGGTTAGAACACTTGAACAGCAGGTGAGAGATCTCAGATTCAATGCCCAGCATTACAGAAGGCCCTTTTCTCCAGCTCTAAGAACAGACAGACTTGGGTGGGGTATTTTCTACTTTGTTACAAGAACTTAAACTAATCCCAACAATCTGAAGAAAATCCTGTCTTAAGTCTCCAGCTAACACACTGCCTGATTTTCTGAATGTTACTAGTAGTAGTCACTGTAGCAATGGATTCACAGTGGCCCACTCTCAGGGAAATAGGAGAGAAACGGAGAAAGGCTGGATGAGCCAATGAGGGGCCCGGTTTTAATCTCACAAACCAGCATTGGACATTTCCTCCTTTAATTGTCTGGGCTCTCCTTGTCCTGGGTGGCTCAATATTATGATGCCATAATGGACTAAAACCACAATATTAAATGGGGAGCTACTTGGACAGGGTCAGATAATAATTTACAAAGTCTACCTAAATTATCAGGAATTTCTTATGGCACTATACACAAAACTGTGAAAGTCTCTCAGTGATATCATGAGGTTTGCACCAATATATATTTAAAGAAGCCTGACATTTGAACGTATAACTAGGATTTTTTTTATAACCACATTGAGAAACAGAAGGGAGGGAAAGCATAGGTGAATACAGGAAAAGCAGCCGGGGATGATACATGATGAAGGAAAACCTTTCTCAAGCAGACCAACCCTCCTGGGGAATCTGGTTAATAGCACCAAGTCTGAAAACAAAACAAAACAAAACAAAACAAAACAAAACAAAACAAAATGAAACAAAACAAAACAAAAACCTAAAGGAATAAAGTGTGGAATTCTGGAGTGTCCAGGATTGCTCATTCCTTTAGTGGGTCAAATAACCATGATGGGGTGAAGACTGCTTCTGTTCTTACTTCCTGTTTATCTTGTTCAAGAAAGGTTGCATATAATTTACATTATGGGGACAAGCCAAACTGTCTAAGCCACAGTAACTTCTGAGCCACAGTATTCCTCGCAAATACTTCCAAACCATTATAGAGACTGGAAGCTGTCCAGGTGGAAAAGCAATCTATTCTTTTTAGGAATCTAGACTTTTTTTTTTCCCCCCTATCATCAAAGTGGAAGACATTGTTAAAAGCTAATGGTAGCTTTCTAGCATACACACGTAGTACACATAAACACATGCAGGCAAAACACCAACACATTAAACAAACAAATCATCCGACGTGCAGACTAGGAATGGGGGCTTTTTGGAATCTTTAAGAAATTCCTGTTGAAAATTATTGCTTTTAGAGAATGGCATTTGCAATGAATGGAACCTGAGTGAAAAGAACCGATGGGCTAGTCAAAGACGACGCGACCATGTGAAGAGGTGGAGAGCAGAAGTTACACTTCCATCTTTACCTACTCTAGCAACTTTAGTCTATAATCAAGTAAACCCACGTAAAGAGGCATCTCTCAGCACCATCAGCACAATGAATGCTGGTTTCCACTCGATGCAGGTATCTGATGCTGAGGGATCTCAAGTGATACATCAATAAAATTGCTATAGACCCAGAAGGGAAATAGGTGTTATCTAGTTTAGATGCCTCCAAAAATGCAAGACTGAAAACAGAGAGGAAGCTGGGCACAGTGAAGTCTCATGTGCTCAGGAGGCTGAGGTGGGAGGACCACCCATGCCAAGGAGTTCAAGGCCAACTTGGACAACATAGCAAGACGCCATCTCAAAAATAAAATAGCAGAAAAGCAAATAAAAATAAAAATAATGGAGACAGGAAGTGTCAAATGGACAGAGGCTGTGGGCGGCAGATAGGAAAGTCAGACTCCTCAATCAGAGCAAACCCCAACAAGTTAGTTATTGTATTTGGCCCCGTGATCCCAGTGACTCCTGACATAGCCTCTCCTATGAATGTGCTCCAAAAGATGCCTGCTTCTCTCTCATGAGAGTTAAAGCACTAGGCAGAGGTAAAATTTATCCCTGTCCCCGATTCTCAGGGAGCTCAGCCAGTTCTCTAATCTGAAAAGAATTAGATCAACTCAAGGACTGATTAAGGGAACAAGAATAATAGACAATATGTGAAATTAATCCTGGTTACTTATATTTTCTGCTTATCTGTTCCAGTCCTCGAGAGATCCCGATTAGTCCGTTAATTTCCATCTGTTACTGGTGAAGGCGCTCGTTGCTATGCAGGCTGTTTCTTGAGGGTGGGCTGTGTAAGTACATTCGAGTGGAAAGTTTGAGATGTAGCCAACACGTTAGCTCCTGCTAGATGCTGCTCACCACTGTTAGCACACAGTTAGCAGGGCGCATTCTTCTGAGTACTTATCTTTCAGCCTTTCCTGGAAAGCCACTAATGAGTTAATTCTGAAGAGAGAGTCTATTAAAATGTTCCTATAGTTGGAATGAGCTTTGGAACTGGGTTTAGAAGGAGCTGTGAGAGGGTAACGAATTTCTCAAGGCACCACACAAGCTCAGCTATCACTGGCAGCCCTCACTCCTCACTGGCCCTTGCTTTGTGTCACATCACTATAGGCCTTTCTCTGCAACCCCGGGGCAGTTACAGAAGGGCAGACACAGACTTGAGTTCCTCATTCAATTCTTTTCTCATTTTTTTCCTTCTTGCCTGCTGGGAGTCAAGATTTGATATTCATGTTGCAGTAAACCATAGCCTGAAAACTCTAAATCTGTGAACTTTAATCTCTTATCTGTCTATAATGATGATTTTTCCAATGTTCATTACTTTAAAAAAAACAACTGGGAGATACTGGAGAGCCTGAGCCATGAGTTTCATGGCAGCTTGGGACACATAATGAATTTTGAGGCCAGTTTGGGGCTAACAAAATAAGACCCCACTTCAAATAAAAAAAAAAAATAAAACAACAACAAAAAAGAAACAGCCCCTCAAGAAACACAAGGTAGGATAGTCACGGCACTAATCTGCTTTATATTTCCTATGGTTAGCTGAATGGTAAACTTTTCTTCAAGGCTCATTTTATTACCTGGTAGACAGTCTATTAAGGAAGGGAAATTAACACTATGTGCTATACAGTGCTGTATGTTTCTGAGGAAAACAGAAGAGCTATGACCTGGGTCCTGCATCAAAGACATTTCTATTGAGCTGGGATTCTGTTCTGAAATGTAAGAGCATTTGTATGCATAGAATTAAGCAAGAATTACCCATCTGGAAAGGACGGGGACAAGAAGGGGGTGAAGAACATAGAGATTAAGCAAAATTCTTGGAGGGTGCCTAAAGAAACAAAGCTCCTGGCTACAAAAGGGGCATCCACAAAGCCAGTGCATTTTCCATAGTGGTTTACAAGAGGTGCTGAGACCTGGAGACACACTAAAAACTGCAGGCAAAGTTGGCCCAGTCTCCCTGCGTCAGAGTAGTAAAGTTTGTGTTCCAGCTGCCTCACAGCGCTCACACTCCTATACCACAGCCAACTCCAGGAAGCTCAAGACAAAGAACTTTCTTCTCTATAGACACTGCTGGTTTCATTGATACACCTTCTTACGTTAGAATTACTTAAGTGTCAAGAAAGAGTGCCTTTCCAGTAGAACAAATCTCTTCCCAGGTTACCATGTACGCAATCTTTAAGGAGTAAGTCGAGGATATAAATCTGTCAAGTCTAGAATATTCCTATTGATTTCTACAAATGGTGGAGAACAACAGTATCCCAGTTCTTACTAACATTAGCTGCTTTGTTCCTCCTCATGGTCTCAGAGAGTATTCATAATCTTCACATCCTTACAAAATATTCAGACTCCTCAATGAAGTGAGTTTCCCACATTGTGGAAACACCCACACAGCAAACTGCAACAGTGAATGAAATGGATTATAGTCAAGTCTTTGGCAACACTCTTTATGCCAAGGCCCTGCTCTGGTGGGCAGCTTTCTTTCTAAACCTATGCCTGAACATTTAACCCAGCAAACGTACTCTGAACCGTACAGGAACTGTTGAGTAGTTGATTACAGCATCTTCTGTGTGGGAGCAGACAGCTGTGAAGACAATGATAGTTCCTTGGCTGAAATGTCAGGGGCATTTTGGGGGGAGATGGCCTGGACTCAGAGAGAACATCCTCAGTCTAATGCAGCAGATGCCTACTAGACCAAGGCTCTTATGAAAGACCGACCTTGGGAGAGCCTGTCTGCTCTCCCCAGCCACCTTTACTCCTGCACAGCACGCTATTCAGCCCACTGCTCTTACTGGGAGCAACACTCAATTCACATTAGCTTTCCAGAAGCTACTCATCCGAGGGAGGCCAACACAAAGGGGGGTCAATTTGGACACCAGGACAATTGTAGCCAGAGACATAAGGAATGAAGTCAAAGAGACCAGAGAAGAGGCTCCCAATACTGAAAATCATATCCATCCAACCATCCATCCATCCATGTATCTATGTATGTATCCATGTATCCATGTATGTATGTATGTATGTATGTATGTATGTATGTGTGTATGTGTGTATGCATGTATGTATGTATGTATGTATGTATCTATCTATCTATCTATCTATCTATCGATCTATCTATCTATTGTCTTTTTAGAAAGGGTTTCTTTGTGTATCACTGGCTGTCCTAGAACTAGCTTTATAGACTAGGCTGGCATTGAGCTTTCAGAGATCTATTTGTCTCTAGTTCCTGAGTTCCGAGATTAAAAGTATGGACCATCACCACCTGGGTATATTTTATTTTTAACATAGACTGATTTGCATGTGTGTCATACACATTTGTGTGTGCAGAGGTCAGATGACAACCTTATATATTGTTCCTAAGGGATTGAACAGCTTACCTGTTTTGTGTTTTGTGTTTGGGACAGAGCCTTTCATTGGCCTGGAACTCACTGAGTAGGCTACACTGGCTGGCTAGTGAGCCACAGAGATCTGTTTCTGCTTCCCCTGTGCTGGGATTACCACAATGCTTGGCATTTCACACATGCATTATGGGGATTGAATGCAAGTCTTCATGCTTATAAGGCAAGGATATTACCTCTATACAATTTCTGGAGCACCTTAAAAATACATACACACATATATCTAACAAATCTACTTACAATGTATGCATATGTATGTGGTATATATGTGTGTATGAGGATGTAAACATATACATGGCATACATACATGAAGAGGAAGAAATTGGAAGTCTTCACTGGTTGCTTTCTGCCTTATTCCTTATGGACTCTCTCACTGAATCTGGAGCTTGCCAGTTTTGGGCAAGGCTGGTGGCTAGAAAGCCCCAGCAATCCCCTATGTGTGCCTATGTGTGCAGGGATTACAGGGCCGAGTTGCCCCAACAAGGTTTGTTCATGCTTGCTGGGAAATTGGATTCACACCCTATCTTTGTGCAGCCATCTTCGTTTGTACTCTAACACTGTATTCCAACAGTCTTCACTCACAAATACAATGAGTGACTGACTGTATCACAGCCAACAGGCAGTGCCTTTTGATTACCGAGAAGAGAAAGCAAAGGGGGAGCTGAGGGATGTTAATATCATTCCCTATCCAATGAGGACATGAGAAGTTCTCCCCACTGACCCTTCCCCTTTCTCCTACAGAGTAAGAAAGTCAGAAGGCAGGGAGCCAATGACCTATGAGAGACAGAAAGTGAGAAAATCCTTTTGAGGAATGAGGGCTACCTACCCCTTCCTCATCCCATGAGAAACCCATCTTTGCCAGGGAAGAAAGAAGTCCTGGGAAAGTAGACCATCTCCTTCAGCACTTCTGGCTGAAGGATGATGGCTCGGGGCACTAGGAGCTGAGAAGAACCTTTGACTCCAGGCATTCTCTATGTAATTACTCAGCTAGAAAAACACCTTGTGATCCTCTTTAACAGGAGGCACTGACCAGAGAACGGTCACTGCCTAGTGTTCAACACACTGGTTTAGTTAGTGCCAATGAGGTTTTACTTATATCTGACTCTTGGCCACGAGGCATGAAGACATTCAGATTTTCCCTGTTTTACTTTTCTACTACACTGTATGTATGTATGTATGTATGTATGTATGTATGTACGTACGCACGCATGCACACCATGGCAGTGTCTCAGTTGAGGTCAGAGGACAACTTGCAGGAGTCCCAGAAATCAATCGATCTCCCTCTCTCTCTCTCTCTCTCTCTCCCTCTCCCCCTATATAGGGTTTCTCTGTGTAATTTTGGCTGTCATTGAACTCACTCTATAGACCAGGCTGGTCTCGAGATTTACCTTTCTATGCCTCCTGAGTGTTAGGTGATGCACTATTACCTCCTGGCTTTTTTTCTCTTGAGAACAGATCTTCTGTAGCTTAGGCTCTCTTTGAACGTGTGATACTCCTGCCTTCCCCTTCTAGTAGCTAGGTTATAGGTTCATGATATTGCACATATTTATAAGTATTGCCTTTCTAATGCTAGCTCTTTCTTTCAAAGCTTGTCCCCAGAATTGACTCTGTTAAGAGTACTGAATATAACTGAACACACTGTGAGGGTAAATTTCTAAATGGCTCCCTGAGGGAGACTTCAAGAGTCAACGAGCCACCATAAGAGAAACACTGTACATGCCCTTGTACAAAGGGACCCCCTCCTCTTCATGGACATTTACTGTGGGCATTACCTTCCACCGTGGCAGTGGCTTGACACCTATTGAGTCAATAGGTGCTGATAATTCTGATGAGACAGGGTTACAGTTTAGCCCTTCTATTATTCTATATTTTGGCAAAATCTGACTCTTTCTTCTTGAAACTGATGGGGAAAGCTCCCAACACTGGGTCTCATTAGCACCTGTCCTGCCTTGGATGCATCGCTTTCACCCCAGCTCAGCCTCTTTAAGAAGGAGCCCCAGTAGTTCCACTACAAAATGGTGCAAGGGAACAACCTAAAAGGGTGGGTGGGCAGTCTTCGTAAATGGACAGGAAACAGAAGATGAATATTGGGCGGATGACAGACCCCTTCAGTGGCCTTCAAAATACAAGCTGTTCTATTAAACATAGGGCCATTATGCTGGCTGGCCATCCACTTTAAACCCCACAGTGATTAAAATGCTGGCAGGAAATGAAAGCTCTCTATTGAAGGTCCTTCCCTGAGGTCCTAATTTCAAACCAACTTTTACAGCACCACACAGGAACAAAGGGAGCCCAGTATTCTCAGTCCTTTCTTTGTCACTTTGGACAAAGACAACTCCTCATACTCCTCAAAGAACAATGGCCTCTGTAGAGCCATAGCCACGCCAAGAATGGGCACAAACCATACAGCAACACATTTTAAAAATACATTTTACACTGCCCTTGACATTTCAGATAAATAGAAAGCACTGCGTTGAAATCCCAAGTATTCCATCCTTTCCCCCAAGCCTTCGTCTTTATAATGAGAATTTTCCTATTTTCCCAATCTACTTGATCTTTGGCATTCTAGCCTCTGTGACTGGAGGACACAGACGAGTAGTCAAATAAATGAATTATTCAGATAATTACATTTTATTAAGTAATCACCGTAACTGAGATAATCGCATGGTTTTCAGTAAGGAGACAAGGTCGCCTCTAAACCTTTTAAACCTGAAGTCGCTCTGGGGCCATCTGTACTCCACAGCACAATGTAAGCAAGGCTTACAAGAAAACATGCTTATTGGAATGGAATTTTCTTTTTCTTCACTAGCTGTTGTTTCAGGGTGGCCTTTTGTTGTTGTTAATTTTTTTTCCTGCTTCTTCCCCAAACAGCTTTTGGATTTTTACTCAGCCACTCCAGACTCACTCTTCTACACAGGCAATGTTTACTTGGGGTTGGCAAGCTGAGAACAGCTGCTGGGTTCCAAGGGATGGAACACAAGCCCACACGTTTAACACGGCTGTAGTCATAAAGGTGAGGTATTACTCGGGGTGTCCCTTGTTGAAACTGCACATTAAACATCCAAAGGATCTAGGGTACATGAGAGATGCCACGTGGTTTTTCTCTGTGGTTTCTTTCTTTCTGGATTTTTTTTTCACTTTGTAGCAACAAAACTGCTATTGGAGCACTTCCATCAGATGTGTGCCTCATGTCTGCAGAGGGAACTCAGTGGGCTGACAAGGTCGTTGCTTCAGGGACAGCTACATTTTAAACAGGAAGATAGCTAGATGCACTTTTTCTGTATAATCTGTTTGGAAATAAAATCTGTCTAAGGCCCGCTCTAGGGAATAACAACGTGAATACCTGTTTTCCCCAAAGAAGCCTGGGCTCAAGAAGTTTATTAAGAGTGTCTGTCTGGAAGGCTATCTCTCAATGGCTCAGGAATTGAAGTGCTTGCTGTACAAGCCTGAGGACCCAAGTTCAATCCCCGAATTCCACAGTAGATGGGGAGACCCTGACTCCTCTGAGCTCCATGAGTGTCTCCGACCATGCAAGCCCATGAATGTGCTCAACATGCAAGTCTATGAATTCAACGAATGAATGAACATATGTTTGTTTGGTTTTCATGAGACAGGGTTTCTCTGTGTAGCCCAAACAGTCACAGAACTCACTCTATAGACCAAGCTGGTGTCAAATTCACAGAGATCTGCCTCCTGAGTGCTGAGACTAAAGGCATGTGCCACCAACGCCTGGCTCAAGTTAGTAACTTTTTTTTTTAAGTTTTATTTTTTTTAAAGATTTATTTATTTATTTATTTATTTATTTATTTATTTATTTAGTGTATTCACCACTGGTCTCCCCAGCCCAAGTTAATGACATTTTTTTAAAAGTAGCTTTTAAAGCATTTTATTTATTTATTTATGTATGTATGTATGTATGTATGTATGTATGTGTATGGGTGTTTTATCTGCATGTAAGTCTGTGTACTACATGCACACCATGTGTTTGTGGAGGCCAGAAAAGGTCATTGAATCCCTTGGAACTGGAGTTAGAGATGGTTGTGAGCTGCCATGTAGGTGCTGGGAATTGAACCCAGATCCTCTGGAAAAGCAGCCAGTGCTCTTAACTACCCAGTCATCTGGCCATCCATATCAATGCTTTTTAAGACATTAGACAGTGCAAAAGAAAAAGATAGCACACAAAGAAATATTCCTGAGGATAGTCACTGTAATTTTGTTTATGGAGCAAGGAACTATAAATCCATCCACGAGGGTGAAGAGTATCACTATTGGACAGAGGACTGTGGGCGCTCCTGGGCTATCAATCAGGAATAAGACTGTGGGCCAGAGCAGCCTGGCATGTTGCTGTCTTTGCAATCTTGGACATACTCATAATCTTAGTTTGGACTGGTTCCCCCATCTGTCAGAGCAGAACAGTAACAATGACTATTACACTCAGTGCTATGGTAAGCAGTCAATGAATGGACACGCCTGTGTCTGTGCACTACCCATTACTGCTGATGTGCAGAGCAGACGTGTGCACTGAAGAGCAGGATTTGGAATGCAGGTGACAGAACCACTGTTACAGTAGGGTGGGACAGGGGAGAAAGCAGACGTTGCACTCTGCATAGAACAGATAAACCTGGAAGCTAGCATGTCTGAGGGCAGTCTCCTTTCCCTGAGGCACACTGAGCTGGGTTCAATGTGGCACATTATCAAAAAGGCACTGCAAAAAGCTTAGCCCTGAGGCTTCAAGTAAAGACTACGTAGCTTCTTGTTCTTTCAACATAAGTTCTTCTGGAACCATGAGACTGTTTCAATCTCAGAGTAACCAGTACTTTCATGTGAGGACTCCTTTTTCCATAGTGTTCTGATATGAAGAATGAAAGCACATGCACACACACGCACATGCACACACACACCAGCTGTTCACAAGCCTTCTAGAACCCAAGCTTCTCTGTCACAGCTCAGCTGGGTTGCTTTTAGGCTCAATATATTGCTTTTAGGCTAAAATCAGTTTGGGGTCTTGTTTTAGAAGCAGTGATTTTGTTGTAATTAGTTGGGGTCTGGCTGAGGTGGCATCTTGATCTACACAGGACTCACTTGTTTAGTCACCTGGTCATCTGACACATTTAGGAAGTGCCTACAATCAGAAGTGCTAGAAAGCATGAGTTACACAAATTCCCTGCAGGAAAATGGACACATCCTACAGAAGAAGCTAAAGAGAGCCAGAAGTTAGGATTGTACTAGGTGCTCACCTCAACTGACTCTTTAGTGGGGAAGAAGTTCAAATTCTATTGGTCTGCTGGGGAGAGACTGCAAAGAGAGAGAAAGGCTGACTTTGATCCTCTGCTCCTGAATATGAGCACACGCTGAGGGCTCAGGGACCATGAACCTACTCAGCTCTGGGTTAGGAAGAGGTGAGTTTAGAGCACTAGCAACTTTCCATTTCCCATTTTAATACTGGGAAGAACAGGATGTACCCGCTTGGCAAAGGGCTTAAGAACAGGAAAGAGGCATTGCCTAGCTCGCCTAGCTCTGGCTGGGGCCTGAAGCAGGGCAGGCCTGACAGCATGTGGGAGTAATCACCAACAGCAATTTGTTCGTTGTATGTCAAGGTCATCAACATTCCGGCTGGGGAGACTGTTGCGGCCACTGCAAGACTGCACCAGTTCCTGAGGATCACATAGGATCACCTATGGTGTTTGTCTGCCATTTCCCTCATGCTGGCCATCTTTAGAAGGAATTCTCGCTGTCTCTGTCTTTCTCTCTGGTGGTCTTCCATTGGCCAACAGACAGTTCTATAGCTTCTCACTGTGTGGGGCCCACCAGAAGATCAGCTGGATTTGTTGAAATAGAATAAAATTTCCTTCCTAAACCACTTTCCCCCTGGCTGTATGGCTGTATGGCTCTTAGGCAGCACTGCCTGGTCTGCCTTGGGAAGGTGGGAAGGCAGAAAAAACTCCTGGTTTTTTGTTGTTTGTTTTGTTGCTTGCCTCTCCCTACACCTTTTAAGGTAGAAAGGCAAAAAATCAGACTTCTCTTTGCATTTCCCAGTCATGTAAGTTGAAGATTAAGCCAAGTGTATCTGATGCTTTTTTGAACAGTGGCCTGAGGAGCTGAGGCAGGTGACTGACAGTCTATGCCACTGTGCCTGTTCCCTCCTTCCTGGCTTGGGCCTTGATTTCAGAAGGACAGTATTGCTAATACTCTCTTCTATCAGCCTGCCTTTTTTTTTTCATATTTAAAAAATTTACTAGTTTCCAAGATAGTTTCATGCTTAGCTGATAAAAAGACGAAATGATATTGTGGGAATTAGACCTGAAGAGAGGAAACAAGCCACTGTGTTTTCAAAGCAATTATATTCTAGAAATATTTAATGAAACAGCTATAAATCCTGCTTTTAAGAAAGTCACAGCAACCAATCTTTTTATTTTTAACATGGGTATTTTGGGTTTGAAAGATTCCACTTCAAGTTTCCCAAATTCAAGTTTTTCACATAATGCTTGGTCTGATACGTGTGGGAAAAAAAAGACAAATCCAAACATGGAATATTATTTTTGAAAAATCTTGCACTAAATGTAAAGGTCCCGTACATGGGATATCTGAGTCTTCTGAACTGTTCACATGACCTTCCTTCTATTTATAGGGCAGCAGAATTCCCATTTGAATATGGAGGGATACCTTGTAGGAGAGCTTGGTTTAGTGCAAATAAACTTGAGGAAAGTGTTGACTTAAAAATAAAATGCTGGAGAGCAGGGAGGGCTTCCTCCCCTCTGTGAAAATTTCCGTTACAGTTGTAAACAAAGGCAGGTTTGGCTCCGAGGCTCAGCTGAGCTGAGGAGGGCTAGGAACACATCAAACCTCCCAGGGTGAAGAAATGTTTGTAAAACAGTTAGTAAATCACAGGCTGCTTGGGTCACCATGCCGAACAGCCGAACAGCCGGGGACAGACTGCCAAAAGCCCAGCTGGGAACGAAGGGGGCTAGGCATGGCTGCACACACAGCCTGAACCCCACTTCTGATGGCCTACTGGCTCCATTTCATGCCCTGTCCCTGCTGCCTCATTAGAGCTTCTGTGGGCATGGCTCATCACTGCCATCCCCTATGGAAAGCCAAGAAGGGACTTCTCCAGAGGGACACTAACTACTCCTAGGGACAAGGTTGAGGGTTCCAGCTGGAAGCCAGGACCACCAGGGAAAAGAAGAGCAGTTGGTGGTGATGGAACTAGAGTTCCTGAGAATTGCAAAATACCTTTTAAGTGTGTACACTCACTTCTTCCCCACAGAGGCTATGTGGTTTCCCTTGGTTCTTAAGCTTTTCTAGGAATGTGGAAATGGTAACTTCACAAGCTCACTGGGTTTCCTCTTCCCCAGGAATACACTCTAGAGTCTTGTTGTAGAGGGTTCTGGTGACTAACATTCAGTTCTCTCTTTGTCCAAAAATACCTTCTAAAACTGCGTACTGTTCTCTACAGGGAGGGCAGTCTGCCCATTAACTGCTGTTGGATGCTAAAGCTAGGAGTATTCATATACTATGAATGCAGTCTAAAAAGCAGTCTTCAAAGGAGAAGGATTGCACAGATGGAATGTGTATTTAAAATTTAAGATGAAAGGAATGTGGGACAGACAGAAGGATGTAGCCCCTTTAAAAGATTGAAGGAGAGGGGAAGGAAGGGGAAAAAGGGGAGTCATGGAGAGTAGAGACGGGAGAAGGGAGGGCAGATGAGAGGGAAGATGACAGGAGTTAAAAAGGATAGAAGGGAGGGAGTCATCTTGAAATTGTGAAGAAAAGCACTCTTTCTAGGAGCTGCCCAAAAGGAAGCTTTGCTTTTGCAGAGCGTAGATAACATGCACAGGCACAGGCATAGGCATTGGTAACTACCCATAATCACAGTTCACTTCCAAGTTCACAGCACTGTGCTTGGAGGCCACCCATGCTGACACTAGTCAGAGCAAATTCAGAACCTTGATTTTCCCAAATTGCAACATGACAGACACTGGTCTGTCCCTCTGATACAGGTAGATCAGTCTATTTCTCCCCAGTAGACAACAAGCACAATTAGGGATTGCTTGGGGATCTGTTAGCCCAGGGCCAGCCTGTATCCCAGCTCCTCCTGTAACAGCGGCACTCTCAGCAGGCAGCTAAAAGTTAACCTGCTCTGTCCAGAGATCAAACAAGATTTTGGGCCCATTTGGATCATATTCTAATCTAGGCAGCTTCAGTCTAAGAAAAACAAGGATTCAGAAGCAAATCGAACTTATCACTAGGAAGAAAAAATGAGGAAAGACAAGTACTTTTGAGATTTCTAATAAATGCCTCAGGTCAGGCGACGAAGGGTATGAGGAGACAGATCTGGGATCAAACCCAACCTCGACCCAACCTCTATCATGTTACAATTTGAGTTGCTTGTGTTAGGTTGGGCTAATCATTTCAGATATTATAAGCTTCTGCAAAATGGGGCAAAACCATCTCCTTAGGAACTGCTGACAGTATTAATGTCAGAAGTCTTGGACTACCACAGCAGTGCCTGCACATGAAGTACAGCGGGCCGGCACCTTACTTTCTACTGCCTTAACTCTTCCCCTTCCCAAGAAGCACAGAGATGAATCTTTTCTATGGGTTTCAGCTGAATGCACAGAGTAAGTGTACCTACCACCCTGCACTATGAACTACACCCCAAGCAGAAGAGTGTGAACCCCACAGAATAGATGGACTTGACTCAAAGTCTGGATATTTAGCAATTCAAACATGTTGCTCACAGCTCATGTTCCCAGTTTCAGGAACTGGATCCTCTCTGCAGGAGCAAATGACGGTTTCCACATTACATTGATTACCCCATTACTCAGCTTGCAGCCAAAACAAGTTCAGAACATACACACACTTCAATGGGCTTGTGAGTCAGAAAGTGGGTGATTAATACTGGGCGGAACAATGACTTTTCCCTAGTCCGACTTTGTCACTGGTAGGTACTTGAAATGAAGAGGAAACATTGCCCCCATTGATTTTGACACAGACTTAAATGAATTTATTTATATGTTATATAAATTTTAAAAAGAAAGAACATATAACTTTATTGGAACTAAAAGACAACTAAATAATGATCTACAATAGCTGGTCGGTGGTGGCGCACGCCTTTAATCCCAGCACTCGGGAGGCAGAGGCAGGCAGATTTCTGAGTTCGAGGCCAGCCTGGTCTACAGAGTGAGTTCCAGGACAGCCAGGACTACACAGAGAAACCCTGTCTCAAAAAACCAAAAAAAAAAAAAATAATAATAATGATCTATAATTTAAAAAGTTATCAGTCCTTTTTTGTTCTGTCTGATAGACGGGTAAAGAGGTTTAAGTAAGAATAGTAAGTATCTGTTTTGCTCAGAGTTCAAAAGGTGTCTCCACAATCCTATATGAGGGCTAGAGGTTTTTGAATCAGGGCCTCATGTAATCTGGTTGCCATCCTTAGAATTTATAGTCCTCTTGCCTCTACCATCTTACAGGGAAGATTATTTCAGCCACATCTAGTTTGTTTTTTTATTTTAGATAACTTGTAGCCCTGGCTGACTTTGGACTCATAGAGACTTGACTGCCTCTGTCCCATTCTGCTGGGAATGGAGGCCTGTGCACCCCCATGCCTGTCTCACACCTAGCTTTATTCGGTTCTGGAGATTAAGTCCAAGGCTTCACACACGTAGGAAAGAGCTAAAGTGGGAGCAGCTCACCCACACACTAGGCCAGCACTGTGGCTCCCATCACTCACACACTAGGCCTGCACTGTGGCTCCCAGCCACCCTTTTCTTCTTAGAGAGGTCTTATCATGTAGCCTAGACTGGCACTGAGCTTAAAAGTATTTTACTTCTGCTTCTGAAGAAAGTGCTACAGTTACAGGTATGCTTTCCACTTATGTTTTTCATTATTCAGCTAGAGTGGTGAACTGTACCTGTCTGTATGCTTATGGCAAAGAAATAAAACCGAAATAACTGCTGAAATAGAAACACTGGGGTAGTAAAAGACAATAGGGCAGGGGGCAAGCTGGGGTGGTCTAGCTCCAAGGCACAGAGAGGACCTACCTACATTCACACAGTGCTGGGTGTGGTTCCTAGCATCTGTGACATAAAACAGCAGCAGCAGGGGAGGATGATAATGCAAAATAAAGGCCAGTCAGCTAAACTGAAGATAAAACCACTATGGTTTCGAATCAGAAAGGGGTGAGGAAATCAGATTGTTTGTAAAGCACCTGCTAGGCAAGCACCTGAGTTCTATCCCCAGATCCATGTACAAAAGATGGGCATAGTGGTAAAGACTCACAATCCCAGTACTGCGGAACTCTGATTGGCCTGGAACTAGCCGGCCAGTTACAGGCCAATTAGAGACACTGTCTCAAAATACAGGGTAGACCGCACCTGAAGAATGACACCTGAGGTTGTTCTCTGGCCACACACACACACACACACACACACACACACACACACGAGCGCATACATACATACATACATACATACATACATACATACATACATACATACATACATAGATTTAAATGAAATCTGCTCCAACTAGGATCAAGATCCAGGGGCCAGCATTCCACACCAGTGCTGCTACTGGTTTACATGGTCTTAGCACATCCAGAGCTTCTGTGAAACTCAGGTTCTAGCGTTATGAAATAAAGACAACAATCTCTCGCTGCAGTACTGTGCATAGGAGATCATAAATGTGGAGATATTTTACCCATAGTTGAGTACCACATTACTCTCATGAACAGAATATTACTGTGGCTGCTAAAGAAGCAGAGACAGAGTAAACTGTCCAGCTAATGGGTTTGGCTCTCATTTTCTTAGGCTCTGACTTTCTCTAATGTCCTGAGCAGGAATCTGTATAAAACTGTTATAACTAAGTCCACAGCATGATCTCAGAGGTTTTGTTTGTTTGCTTGCTTGCTCACTTATTTTAAAAGAGAATATGAGACATAGAGAACCAGTTTCAAACTGGCTCATGTGGAAGCCTAAGTTACTTTTGCTAATTTTTCGACCAAGTGTGTTTCCATTTAAAGTCATCTTTTTGCATTATTCTGGGAGGAAAGTTAACTTATCTCATACAAAATGGTGTTTCCAATTTCCTTATATAACAAGGCTTGAATGTTTAGGAGGAAGTAGGTAAAAACTAAGGAACCAAGAAAGATCAAAAGGCAAGAGACCTCTAACCTGTAAGGTTAGGAGGTCATGACCCTGGTGCCCTCCACTATGGTGGATATTTGAAAAGACATCCTCAGGTAGTTTTTAGCAAACCAACTTTCCAGGGCTTTTGAAAGGAGATGGAGATAGGATCTAACACCAAGCACATGACTGGCATGAACACATTTACAAAGATCACAGGGTCCTGGGGAAACTGCCACTGATGCTGGAGAGGCAATGATAGTGAGAGGAAGCCATTGGCCCTAGAGTTCACTGAAAGAATTAACATTTGTGCATACCAAAAAAAGTCCCTTTGACTTATACACTGAAGTCATTGTTACCCCAGACCTAAACCTTTGACAAGGCAGTCAAGCCATAAATGTGAGTATATAGTTGCAATGAATCACATACACTGAAGGAACGGTGTCAGTCGCAGACTTGCTTTGGCTCTGATAGCTAAGAGTGACCTTTAAACTAAAGAAAGAGAAGCAAGGCCTGCCATTACTGTCAAACCACAGGCTGGGGTCTTCCCTGTTTCCCCAGTGCCTGCCAGGGATGCAGTTAGAGCTGGGGCACATGTTTGACATGGATTACAGATCAGACCCAGTGTCTACATTTTGTGCCTGTATATGGGACATGGAAATCTGTAAGAAGGTGGAGAAGTAGAGGGAAGAAAGGGAGCATGCTCTTGGCATATCCAAACACACTTGTATCTTAGGAAGGGAGAGGCCAGGACAGCAAATGAAGAGAGGTCTACTTTAAGTTGAGGGAGGACAGACTGTTTTAAAATCTTTCTTCATTATGCATTTCAAAACAGAGAACTTGCTTTCTTCAGTTATGTTATTTCTGGTAATCAAAGTGAGATACATTAAAAACATAAAGAATATATAGGTATGGATGAAAGATATCAGTCCTTAGGGAAGCCATCAGTGAGCTCTAAGTTTCACCACCTTAAAAGCTTCAGGAGCCCGTGCCTATCAAACTTCTCTGAGGAAAACTAGTCATCAGCACTCTGACCGGAAACAAGTGGTTGCAGGGTCATGTGAGTGGATGGGTAGGGGTCATGTGAGTGGATGGGTGGGGGTCATGTGAATGGATGGGTGGGGGTCATGTGTGTGGATGGGTGGGGGTCATGTGAGTGGATGAGTGAGGGTCATGTGTATGGACACAGGGTCATGTGTGTGGATGGGTGGGGATTATGTGTGTGGACACAGGGTCATGTGTATGGATGGGTGGGGGTCATGTATGTGGACACAGGGTCATGTGTGTGGGTGGGTGGGGGTCATGTGTGTGGACACGGGGCCAGGGAATTAACCAATTTTCAAGTTGTGAGCACATTGTGAACAAGTTGTAAACCTGCCTTATTTCCATATTCAAAGTATGTAGATATAAGCCGAAGTGCTTGTGGCAAACTGATCAATGTTTTAAAGCCAAACAGACCTATTGAAAGCATGCTAGTTGGAGCCATCTTTGTCTCACACTGATGAAATATCACTACTGTGTAAACTGAGGTAATATGTATCTGTGGAGGTGGGGGAAGGGCTTCCTTGGTGTTGGTATACAATGATGTAACAACAGAAGACCTTACTTAGTTTAAGAAGTCGTGTTAAGTCACACTGAGCATTCTTGAGGCGCTCTTACTTGCCAGAACTAGTAGTTACCATATCAGTAATCCCACCTCGATTGTTCTACAGAAGGTTTAAATCTAGAAACAGATCAATAATAAGAAAGACTCTCTGAGCAGCACCTAGTATACTAATCTATAGCTTACCTAGGAAGTTACCTTATCAAGCCATTGTCTAGAAGCCATCAGAATTTCTACTAAAACACTGGAGCTTGATCAGTATTTGCTTTGATACTAAAGAACAGAACAAAGCAACATGAGAAGCAGATACAACTGTGTAGGAAACCTGAGACAGTCAGGAAGCAGCGTGCATGTACACTGTTATATACGTCCCACAGGCTTTGCAGGATCTGGCTCTAAACCATTTCTCTTAGCATCTCAGTGAGTAGATGCACATCCGATTTAAGAGTCCATTCCTCTCCGAGTCATACTAACTAACAGCTCTCCCATCACCACTACTCTGGATATAAGCATGCGTGTGAGGCGGGGGGAGGGTGAGGAGGGTGTTTGCTCTCTGACAGGATCATCATAGCTCCTCTGGTCTTGACAGTCTGAGAGTAAGGCTGCAATGTTTATTTCAGGGAAAAGAAAAATGCATTATGTAACTCCTATGTCAGAGTAGCAGTCTCTAAGACTGTGGCTCAACTTTGGCATAAGACCCTGTTTAATGTCTCTCTATGGGTTCTGACATGGTGAGCTCATCCTACACCTACAAATGCTCTCATTATGGAATCTTTCCCTTGAGCAAATGTAAGTGTGTGTGTGTGGGGGGGAAGTGCTCTGTGCTATTCCATTTGGCTCCTGCAGATCTCTCCAACATGAGGAGACACTGTCTGTTTTTCGATAATGACAATTTTTCCAAACCACTGTGGTCCCTTTTATTTCATGGTGTCACTCCAGAAAAGCCAGAGAGCCCAGGGCTTTCCACCTTTGCCTTTCAGAGCATCAGCAGGTTACAAAAATAATACGTGGTTATGGTGTGCAACCTTAAGGTGAACCCAGGAAAGTGGCCCTTGTTATTCCTCTGGATATATTAGATGTACTGTAACGATGCATTATAAAGCAAATCAAATTACAAAAACGAACCCTATCCTTTGGATAAAATTCTGGGCGTGAGCCAGCACCGCAGTTATCTTCTCTAGCATTGAATGTTCTACATAAGTGTTTGGAAGATGTAAACAGGACATAAATCTGAGATTGGTTCTTCAATCTGTCTACAAATAACCATGACATTATATATAAACTATACTTTACAGCATATATGCTTTCTGTTTAAGCAGTTAAGGAGTGTATCAGACGCTATGATAAACAGAAAACACTGAGCGTGAATACCGATAAATGCAAGCCTTCCGTCTCGGAAAGTCTCCGCTTATTTGATTAAGTTAGGTGAAAAACAGAGCAGTCATGCTTGTAGCCTTTCTTCCTTTTCCTTTTCCTCTCCTCTTTTCATTTCTAATGCGAATCGGAAGTCTATGTGGAGCAGCCTGGCTAGCCCCAGTCTAACCTCCCCATCTGGAAGGGGACTAACCAGCCTCGGGGCTACTTCCAACCCTTCCCAGCTGTTGGGTTGGGGTTTTTTGTTTTTGTGGGCTTGAGAAAGCATATTTATATAAATGATTGCCATATCCTTTGCCAGCTGTTGACCCTGCTCTTGTCCCGGTTGGGGCATGGTTTTCATTTTTAGCGGCCACAGACTGGAACTGACCCTGATAGAGTTAGCACGCTATGCAAACAGCTTTCCGCACTATTCTTGTGACAGTTCAGACAATGGCTGCACAGTGCAATCCGTGGGACCGGTGTTTCCCTTTGGGCAAATGTCACTGAATCCAGAACTGAAAGTATCAGTTGAAAAAATAAATTCTGAGATTCTCTATGTTATGGAATAGCTTCTCTTCAGACTTCCCTGTTTCAAGGAGGATCAGAGAAGTGTTCTGTCAGCAGCAAGAAATGATACTTGTCCACGTGTGAAGCTGAGACAGTCTTTAGATGGACTTGCAGTTGTAATTTGTTTCTGTACTTTGGAGAAGGAGAAAGGAGTTGAAACTGTTTCTGGAATCACTGTCTAGCAAGAAAAAATTTAAGTCCTCATTCTTTAACAGGACACAAAGATAAAAATCAGTCTAGGCTTTGATCATTATGGCCGACTGTAAACACTGCTTGGGAGCGTCAGAGCACTGCTTCTGCTCAAAGCAGTGAGGGCAAGTCCACAATCAAGCTGCAGAGAGCTGTAGGCACTGTGAATCAGAATCCTCTAAAAGAGCTTTAGAGAAAGTATTGTGTGTGTGTGGGGGGGAGCAAGGATGGGAAAGAAGGGTATAATAAATATTCCATTAGGGATGAATTACCCTGGATAGCTTACATTTTATCTGCAGTTAAATGGGAATGAGAAAATAAATAGCACATTGTCACAACTTTCATATATTGTCCTTTTGGCTCAAAGCGCAACTGACATTTATGAAGAAAGAAATGTAATTAAAAGTAAATTTGTGAGTGCATATAGTGAGTTGTACCTACACCAAAGGCTTAGTACTTGTTCACTCTCAGAACCATCCAGTCACTGGCACAGCTCTGAGAGTCTAACTGAGCAGAGAGAGTGGCAAGCTGGTTTGTGACAGAAGGGCACCTTCAACTCTTTCCTCCTCATTTCCCAGGCTGCAGGCTGACTAGTCATTCGCAACTGTACTTAAAAATGTGAACCCCATCATGGCGATGAGAATAGCTGAGAAGCAGGGTGGGGGTGGGGCTGCTAGAAGGAAAGTGAAGGTATTTCCTGACACAGGCGTTCTCAGTCTGTGAAAGCAATCCAAAAGGAAATTTAGCTATGAGTTAAGAGGCACATACTCCATATAGCGTTAAACCCTTGGAAGTTTGAGGTCTGGAAGTGCTTGAAAGGCAGCTCAGAAGTCTAGGCTGCTCCCACATGAGATGGGAATTTTATCTACTGAGGAAGTTCACCGATGGGATCTTTGAAGCCTCTATGAATTCTGATTAGCGAACGATGAACTTGGTGAAACTCCAAGGCCGTGTTTTCTTAATCTAACTCAATGTGCTCTTAATAGTGAAGAAAAGAAAATGACTCTATTTGCTGCTAACAGCAGAACATGCCTCAAAATTTCCAACCACAGGTATAAGTAAATGGCATTGCTTGCAGATCATTTTCCGAAGGTCAGAATTTAAAACTCCAATGTTATGGACCCTTGGTTATTAACAAACTGGGGCAATAAATATCGTGTGACTTTATAGTATCTCCTGCTTTTCACTCTACTAGTTGCCTCTAATAATCTGGGCTTATATGACCTAGTATGTGATTCCCTTAAACAGCCATTACAGTACACTTTAACCACCATGCCCAAGTTCCCCAGATTACTCAGCATCTCTCTGTTCTGAGTATGTGTCTACTGTCACTGAGCATCCCCACATCTTCTCATCATTAATACCATGGTTGGATAAATTATAACACTGAAGTTGCTACTATTGTTATCATAACATTTAAAGTTAATCATCAATATAATTCTATAATCTGCTTATCAGACTTTTTACACTTACATTTTCATAGTGAAGTATACCTTGAAAAGATCTCCAGCTGGTATTGGAATAGTACTGAAGTCCTAGCTACTTAGAAGGCTGAAGCAAGAGGATGACTTGATCCCAGAGTTGCATACCAGTCTAGGCCACAAATACACAGTCTCACAAAAAAAACCAAACCCACACAAATAGCTTCTTGAGAAAGAGTACAATAGTTGTCAGCTCTTGCCACTGTATGAACGAACTGAATGATTTATGTTAGCTGGGTATAGAACTTCAACAAAAATTTCTTATCAATACGACCCATATATTAACATTTTAATAAGAACTAGGGTTCCTAGCATTCACAAAACTCTAGGTTCAATCTCTCAATCTCTCTCTCCCTCTCTCCCTTTCTCCCCCCCCTCGCTCCTCCCCCCCTTCTATGAATACATTCATCTCAGGACTGTCTTGACAAGCCGCACATTAAGCATGGTTTTTTGCTTGTACCCACATTGCACACATTATGTGCTTATTCACCAGGTAAAATGTGCATTCTGCTGAAATTATACAGAGAAAGAAAATCACCAATAACAATTGTTAAAAAAAAAAAACAACAAAAACTCAAGTAATCAAATAAGCTGAGAGGAAGACTGTTCGTATAAAAGACCTAAAATCCACTTAGTTCTTCACAGGGTGGCCTATCCATACACAAAGTAGGCATTGTCTGCAAGTTATCTTGTGAGGAAATAGCAAAGAATATTCACAATACAAGGAGCCTCTTTCCATTCAGACAGCTTTCAAAGACAAATGCACTATAAGAGATAACACCTTTCCCTGCAGAAGAGTTAGAGCACCCTAGTCCTTATTAAAATGTTAATATATGGGTCTTATTGCTAAGAAATTTTTGTTCCCTACACGTCAGGGTCCCAAGCCAACAGATCATTAAAGTTAAACATAAACAGCAACAAGGGCTGCCAGTCTAAGAGCTGAGACTATTTAAGGTGCAGGAACAGAGAGACACTGTCTTAGCAAAGATACAAATGTACCCCTGGAATCCTGTTCTGCACTGGCTATTTGGTGTGAAGTGCAGAGAAAATCCAGAATGATGACTGCATTTGAACACTGGCATCTGGGTGCCTAAGAGAGGAAAGGTTTTAAACCTTTGAGTTAGCACTGCTTCATGGCCTAAGACAAAGGCTAGAAAGGACTTGGATGGGAAAGAAAAATATCTTGATGATAAAACTCAGGCCAGAAAGGAGAAATAGTCTACAACTGGGCAAGATTAATTAATTCAACACGTTACAAAAATAGGAAGAAATCTGTTAAGAAGAAAATCAACACCACAGAGAAGAAACCCCCACACACTGCTAACCTCAGGTTAACAGCAAGTGACCCATCTACTCTTAACCTCAAAGACTGACCTCCCGACCCACAGCCAGTGGCCCTGTTCAGAAACATGCTGCCACCAGAGTAAATAAAAAAGAACGTAATGTGCTGAAATTGTTACTGCTAATGACAAATGACACACACTTCATACTGCCAACAGCAAAATCATCAATAAAAAACATGTCAGCCCTGGGTTTAAAACTCTATTTATTTATTATTGTGAAAGGGGGAAAAGCATTCCCTTCAGCTCTAGGAACTGAAAGATGAAAAATTTTCAGACGAAAAGTAAGGGGAAATACCAAGGGTGACTGTGCCAGCAAGCAGTGCTCCTCAGTAATTCACACCCATGCTCCTCTCTATAGGCTTGGTCTTTTCTAAAGGACAATGACAAGAGACTTCCTCGGGTAGCCCAGAAATCTTTCTGAGGATGAATGCACATCAGAGGAACAGGCCCAACAGGCCCTGTCTGAACGGCTGATATCGGGAGTATTTTGAGTGACTTCTTAACATATCTTAGTGAAGGGTCTATCCTGATGTTCTGATAACATTTCAAATCTTAAGAGTTGGTTATCAAGTTTAGTCTGCAAAGAATCCACATGTAGAAAGCAAAAGCACTTAGAAACTTTCAAGAGCTTGAACAAGTAAGGCTTGTTTCACCCACCCTGACCCCAACCAAATGTATACCAATATAAACACTTCTGGAAAAAATTCGGTGCAACAAATAGAACGAATTATGAGCATATCTATGACTGAATTTAGACAACAGGAAAAACCATGGGCACATAGGAAAAGGTATGAATTATAAACAGAGCTGGCTCTGGGCAAAGCAGGGTAAAGCTGTGTGCAGCTACTTCAAATAACATACACCTTAAAACAAAACAAACTTATACAACGTGTATGACTTCACAAATAACCTAACATACTAGAAAGAAAAAAAGACTGTCTCTCAAAGTGTCTGGGTAAAGGTTCTCTCTCTCTCTCTCTCTCTCTCTCTCTCTCTCTCTCTCTCTCTCTCTCTCTCTCCCTCTCTCCCCCATCCCCCTCCCCCCTCTCTCTCGCCTGTCTTCCTACCACATCTCTCATCAAAGAATACTATTTAGAAAAAGACAATACAGAGCCAAACAATGCGTCTGTGAACTAGGCTATTTGCTTATTCTCTGAGATTTCCAACTTGAAGATGAGATACTTTGACTTATAGTCAAATGGAAACACAGAATATAAATTAATCACAATTCAAACAGATGATACTAAATTGTGTTTAACTGTAAGGTTTTACACACACACACACACACACACACACACATATTTACAAATATTTCTGTGCTAAAACTTCTCAGGAGTCAAAGATGTCAAAGTGACATGCTTTTAATTGATTCATTTTACACTCAGAGGGAGGATAACAGTGATTTGTGAAAGGACTTTTTTCCTTGCCTTGCACACATCTCTCATTTGTCCATCTTAATTCAATTAAAGGAAATAAGGACAGTTTGACCGATGAATGAACCATATTTTAACGGAGGACACTTCTATTTAAACTGGAGTGTATCAGCCACTGTAATTGTCCGTTAGCTACTTCCGTTCCCTAACTTTTTTGTTTTGCGAGGTCACAGCGTGGTCACGGAAGAGAAGAACATGGTACGACATGGATCCGTACTCCAACCATTAGCCTGTTAGCTACTTGAGAAGAGAAAACTTCAGGGAGTGATTGCTACCTTACATAGAGACAGCTCAACCCTAACCACACCAATGCCCTTGGAAACCAACTTAATAGTCCTTTATCAGACTTTTGGTGATAACTCTTGCCTCTACAGCACTGCTTTTTTTAGATTTTGATAGGAATGAAATTATACATATTATAGTCCTTTATGTGTATTTTTTTTCATTTTAGCACAATGCTTGAAATGTATCCACATTTATGGACATACCAGCCTTCCTCCCTATGCACAGACCCACCCATGCATAGATCTCACCCAGGTTTCAGACACTACATCCTTTACAGCTGGAGCTGAGTGGTTCCAATGGTTCATAAGAAACAAGGTGAGAAAAACCAAGGTTATAGGCAAAGCAGGTTCTGAAAATGTGAGAGCATATCAAACTGTCAGCAAGGTGTTACCCAAGAAGAGACTCTACGGAGAACTTCCATGTAGATCCAGGCATGTATAGATCTCAGAGTGTTTGCTCTTAAGCACAGATGAAGTGTTGAGATATTTTCAGTGTGTGACGAAGGCTAACAAGGACACTCATGTACAAACTCATATACATGTAGATACTTATCCCACAAGAAAACACAAAACTACTTTAAAAGAAGATATGCCATTCAAAACTGCAAAGATTCTCCCCCACCTTTCCCACTTTTGATGCTGTCAGGCTCTGATTTGAGCCATGCTAGTGGCATCTGGTGTCATTTTTCCTAACAACAAGTGATAGAGCATCACTTTTCTTGTGATCTTATAATCTTATGTGGTGATTATCATGTCATTATTGAGTTATAAAAACTCCTTTCTCAACCTGCACACAATTTGTTCATGAATATGGTCAGTTCTTGTTCTCTGAGGAAGGGTGTCATATAAAGTCAGTGAAGGTGACTGTGAATATTCAAGTTTTCCACTGGAAAGACTGGTCTTCCTTCCTTTAAGACTCTGGCCAGACACTCTGATAACTCTTGACATAATATTGGTTTGTCTGCCAATGTCTGGTCAGCAAGGAACACAACCAGTCCTAACAGTATTGAGGTAAGACCCTTTCTTCCATACAGTTTTGGGTAACACCTTGCTGACAGTTTGAGATGTCTCCACATTTTCAGAACCTGTCTTGCCTGAAACCTAGGTATTTCTTACCTTATTTGGTATGAAACCTTGGAACAAGCAAGCTCTGGCTGAGAAGGACAAAGTGTTTTCCTGAGCCTGGGTCATGTGACTGGCAATGACTCGGCTTCCAGCCCTCCAATAATGCTGTCCATTGTGTTTTTCTGAAATCAGCTGTTATCTCATGAATCCATAGATTTAGCTGCTCTTCTGCAGTTTCATCAAGTTTTAGACATTTCCCTAACATGTTCCCTGCGGTCCCCCATGCATACTTACTGTCAAAGGTCCCTTTAGAGATACTGCGGACTCACTGACATCTAACCCACAGCCAACAGCTCTGAGTTTTGTCTGCACAAGGCAGATATTAACACATGTAGTTCCCTCTCAGCTTCAGCAAATAAGACCCATCTATTTTTGAATTACAGAAACAGAGGAAATTTCTCACTAATTTGAAACCACATGGACTTGAAAGCAAAGTTATCTAAATATTATACTAAGTCAAGCTTTAGTCCATGGTTCTAACAAGGTCTTTTCCTTTATTGTTCTGAGACTAGCTCTGTCTCTATGCATCCCAGGCCAGCCTCGATTCATGGTCCTCCTACCTCAAGCTCCTAAGTCCAGGGCTGAAAGAGAACGCCACTGAGCTTGGCCATAATAAACTGTTGATAACGAACTTGGACCACACAAAAACCAAAACATGAAAAAGAAGATGTCAAAGGTTTCTTTTCTAAAAACAGGATATTATACATTTTTTAAATGAAAGAAAATTTCTTCTTGTAAAAGTTTAACGACAATTAAAAAAACTTCTATCTAAAAGCCCTAGAAGAGTAACTAACAGGAGAAAACTCAAAGTTATTTTCTACCCCAGGATCACAACTAAATAGTCAGTGGGAGAATAACTTCTGTGACAGCTCATCTTCATTGTCAACCTGCTTTGATTCAGAATACCTAGGAGACAGTCACAGCTGTGTCTGTGAGGGCGTTCCTTCACAGATTTACCTGTAGAGGGAAGTCCTGGTCTGAATGGAGGCAGCACTGTCTTATAGGACAGGGTCTCCGACTGCACATGTGAAAGAATGCTCTGGGAAAATCATTGGACACCAGCATGCTTTGGTTTTGCTTCTAGCTCTTCCCAGTGTCCTGGGGCCACAGATTCTGCTGTACCTTCCCTGCCTTGATGAGTTCTTTCCTCACCTGTAAGCACACATGAAAGTCTTCCCTCAAGACGTTTCCTTCAGATGATCTGGCCACAACAATGACCGTAGTAATTAACAATTCCTCTACATTGTGAACTCAGAGGAAATAGGCCATGAAAATAATTATGTCCTTTCCCCCTAAACTGATATTGAAGGTAAAAGGAAAGGTTTTCAGAACACAGCCTACAAATTCCAGCCAAATTTAAAGGCAAAAGTCTCTGATGGGGTGGGTCTGTAGCGGAAGCAGAAAATGTTATGCAGCACTCTGCACTCTACAGCGTGGGAAAAGCCAGAAGCAGAAGACTAAAATGGTATGGTTCCACAGACAAAAAGTGTCTGGGGAATGACCAGAGTGACAAACAGAGCCAGAAATCCATGTAGTTTCTGCCCAGGGAGGGACAGGCGCAGGGCTTTGCAGTAAAGGGCACAGGGGAATACGGTGTGAAAGGAATGTACTCAGACTCTGTTGTACAGTTACATGATGCTGAAAGGTTAGGCATAAATAAAACTGTTCACTTTGAGTGTTGTTTGTTATGTATCTACAAAAGATTATTAGAATAAGATAAATATTAAATTGAAGTTAAATTAAAAATGAAGTAAAATAAAAAATAATCAGTGAAGTGAAGGGTCAAAAACAAACAAGAAAGAAACAGGCCTTTCCCCCTCACCAAGATAAAGTCCCTCAGCAGACACACTCCTACTTTCACACACATAATAATACATTTAAAAAGTTAAACCAAGGGCTGGAGAGATGGCTCAGTGTTAAGAGTACTGGCTGTTCTTCTAGAGATCCTGAGTTCAATTCCCAGCAACCACATGGTGGCTCACAATCATCTGTAATGGGATCTGATGCCCTCTTCTGGTGTGTCTGAAGACAGCTACAGTGTACTCTATAAATAAAATAAATAAATCTCTTTAAAAAAAAAGTTAAACCAAATCATCACTGACTGGGCACAGTTCCCACTGTTGTTAATATTAAGATAGAAGGTGAGGTTCCAGCCTCATAGACCTTCTAACCTGTCTGTGGGCTCTTTCCAGTCACCTTAAAATCATGCTGTTGTCTTCTGGAAGCAGTGTATCTTGATGAAGGAAGCACACATCACCCACCACCCACGTTTCTCACTTGGTACCAGACACCTGTTCTCCAGGTGACTTGCTGATCAGCTCTGGGATTCTCTGATAGCCTGACTGCTTCCGTCCCTCTGACTACCATGCTCACGTGTAAGCTGGGATTGTCCCTACCTATTGGCTCCCAGTGTAGTATAAATTGGCTCTGTGTTTATTTATTTATGGCAGCTTGTTGGTTGAACAGTTTAATCTCATCTGTAGGCATAATCATTTTCTGTCTTTCAGGATTTTAAAATATGAAATACTACATCATGTCCTCAGACTCCTCATTAGAAAGAGAAAAGAGAATACTGGAAAGCCTGTGGGATTAACAGAAGGACGTACATGGGTTTTTCTGAGCTCTTAATCGGTCTTTCACAACAAGTCCCTCACACTAATGACTTAACGATGTTTGGCAAAATGGGGAACATTCAATCTAGTCTCTGACTCCAACTCAATACCGAGAATTAATTACACAGAGAATCTGTGAGCATGCTTCACAGGGAATTCCACCAAGTCATGGCTTGCAGGTCCATTTTTATAAAATATGGCATAGAATACACGAAGGGCTCTACAGGAAATGTGAGCAAACATTTTCCTGGAGGTGTCTAAAGTGAGTTGTTCCTCACAATGACGCCACCAGGGCAGGAACAAGGTAGGGTGAGAGAAAAACAGGCAGTGATGCTTGACCCATAGTTTTGTACTAAGAACAGAACCGGCCTGCCAGTGGAGGCCATAAGGATATTTATTCTTGGGGTAATGATCACACATGGCAGTCTCTGCTTTTCTCCCATGCAGGATGATTTCCTAAAGCCAGTGGTGGGCAAGATGCCACTAATCCTGCCATAAAGCCCCTGCAACACCGGGAGGGAGAGGCGGGAGAGGGGTTAGGGGGCAATCAAGCTTACAGATTAAGCCTCAGTAAAGCTACAAGATGAACACAGCTCTTGGTGTTTATTAACTCTTCTAGCTCTGAGGACTCCTCCCCCAAACTCTCTGCACCCAGCACAGAGATGGCTGTCAAGCGGTCTCAAAGCCTAGCCCACTTTAACTTTCAGCTTCCAGGGGGCAGAGTTCCCACTGAGTATATCTCCACCAATCACCTTGGGTCCAGTGGAGTCCATAAGCTTCTGCTTTTCCACCTCACGTCATGCACTTGTTCAGACAATATAAATACTCTACTGACAGGCTGACGGCTGTCAAGGCAGGGTAGTGTTATTCTAGATTAAAGAAAAAAGCAACATGGCATTTTTTTTCTGTGCCTATATGATGTGGAAGGTGAACAATAAAATAAAACTAAAGGCAAAGAGAATAAAGCTGGAGGTCCATTCACCAGCAACCCCTGGCACTATTATCTTTCTTTTAAATTTTGTAATTATATTTATGTACAGAAAACTTAGTGTACATTTAACCCAGTTTAGTGGCGAGTTCTTTAGCCTTTGCCTTTTCCAGCTTGGCAATTCGGGCCACAGACTTAGGACCCAGGATGTTGCCTCCCCAGTGGTGGCAGATCTCGTCACATCTGTCCTTATAATTGGTCCTAATAGCTTCCACCAGCTTAGTCAGAGCACCCTTGTCTTCCGAGTTAACCTGTGTGAAGGCAACAGTGGTGCATGTCTTCCTGTGGACCAGGCGACCCAGCCTGGCCTTTCCCTTGATGATACAGTAGGGCACCCCCATCTTTCTGCACAGGGCAGGCAGGAACACCACCAGCTCAATGGGGTCTACATCATGGGCAGTCACCACCAGCTGAGCCTTCTTGTTCTCCACCAAGGTGGTGACTGTATTGACTCCTGCTCGGAGGACAGGTGGTCTCTTAGTTGGGACGTCTCCTTTGCCAGCAGCTTTCTTCTCAGCACAGGCCAGTAGTCTTTGCTTCTTCTCTTGCTTTGTCTCTGGCCTGTTCTTGTGGGCAAGCTTACACAGCTGAGTAGCTGTTTGCCTGTCCAGGGCCTGGGTGAACTGGTTAATGGCAGGAGGTACTTTGAGCCGCTTATAGAGGATGGCTCTTTGCCGCTGCAGCCTGATGTAGTGCATTTGACGAAGCATGTTATATCTCTTTTGAGCTGGATGTCCTGCCCAATGCTGAAGTTCTTGCGCCTTTGTTCTCCAACAAAGGACTGACCACCTTTTTGGTTTTCTGTTTCTTGACAACAGCGGGGGCCAGGGCCACCTTCTTCTCCTTAGCCTTCTTTCCTTTGGGCATCTTGCTCGGCAGGAGGAGAGCCCCCGGCACCATTCTTACAGTGCCACCCCATGGATGTATGAATGTTTTGGAAGGGGTGATTTATGCATACATAAAATATACATATATGTTTTAAAATCAAAGAAGCTAATGTTTGGTTGATTGACCCAGTATTTCCAGTGGTGACATCTTAGCCACGTAGTATATTTAACCAAAGTGAGTGATTCGTTTCCAGCTCTTGGGAACTCCTCAAGTCCAGAAAAAAATAGTATTATTTAAAGCAAGTACCACCTGTGGGGCCCATAACAAGCTGCGCTTATTCCTATTTGTAGCTTCAGCCGCTTTCTGTAGGTGATTTAAACATCATTTATTATTTTTACTTTTTGACATCTTAAAAGGCATAATGAGGTCAATGCATTAGGTGGTACTAAGTCCTGGGAGACAGTTGTCCTTCCTCCATAAAAAAGTCATCTCACAACTTCTTTGATAAATTATATTCTTTCATTTTACAACTAAAAATTCATGTAAATTACCCAGATGGACAAAACAATTCTGTGCTGTAACAATTTTGTCTTGTAACATTGTTAAGCAAATTAGCTAACAGTGACTACAGCTTCCCAATCATAGCCTGAGACAGACAAGTCTGGGCTGCACTGAGAGGGGGTGCATGGAGCTCTAACAGCGGACGCTGGCATAGCCTGGCTTCTGTAGGATAATGACCCATCTCTACATTCATAACAAGAGTCTCATTCATCATAATTCACATTAAAAAAAAAAGAAGAACTCAAGTCAAGCTAATGGAGGAAATGTGTGAAAAGTGATTGGCTGGGGGAAGTTGGAACGCAGCTGGAGGGTCGTAATTGATTACACTGTGCTGCAACTCGAGCCTCCTGCCTTGGGCCTCAGATCTTCTTCTAACGACATTTCAATTGATTTTCACTGATAGTCTTCTTTTTTATGTCTTGGGCTTAAAGTACTAAACCAATAAAAGGATAAAAGACCTTGCAATTACAGATTTCAAAACACAATGTCTGAGCAGAATACATGGAATACAATAGCAGATTGGGTAGGACGGCTCACAGAGCAGACCCTGCACATTTGGCGGAGTAATTGAAAAAAATGACTGGAATTTATATCAGCATTTGAAGAGTCCAAAGCAAAACAAACCAAAACATCCACAGACACATGCCCAATGTCTGTCTATGATGAATGCACTGACAGAGGGAAAAAGGTTACCGATATACTAATTGTAATATGCAGAGATTATTTTGTATTCATCTCTATTTTTTTCTTGTTTTTGAAACACACTATACATCCCAGGATGGCTTCATCCTTTGAGTGAAGGGATTTGGGTGCATACTGTCATACTTTTTTTTAAAGTATATTTTTATTATTTCCATCTCTCTCTCTTGTGTGTATGCATATCAGAGCAGGTGACCTCAGATGCCAGAAGGTGTCAGGCCTCCTGAAGAGGAGCTCTAGGTGGATGGGAGTCAGCTGATCTAGGTACAGGAAATGAGCCCAGGTCCTCTGGAAGAACACAAGTGCTCTTGATGTTGGCCATCTCCAGCCCTCAAACGCTTATATTAATTATGCATTCAGAATTAACATTTCTGTAGTGTGAGTTGTCTTATGATGGATGGGTTTGCTATCAAGTCAAGCACCATGGCAAGACGTTACTTAATATAAACTCAAAGACCCCCTGGCTCAATTGGTCCAAAAACCCCTCAAATCTTAAAGCAGCATCCCAGTTTAACAGATCTACTGTATATATTTAAAGTGTACAGTTTACAGGTATACACCATGAAACCATGACCACTATAAAGATAATGAGCATACCCATGGCCAAAAGCTTTCTTTATGGCCACAGTGGCCTCTCCCCTGATCTCTATATCCAGGAGCCATTCATCTATTTCCATTATCATAGATTAGCTACCTTCTTCTAGTACTTTATACAAATGTAACCAGATAGCACATATCCCAGCTCCTTCATTATCTGAGATCCACATATGCTGTTGTATCCATCACAAGTTCTTTCTTCAGTAGGAACATCAAAGTCCAAGTCCCATCTGCTCCAAACCATGAGACCATCTCAAAAATATCATTCCAGCCGTTTTCATTGCTAAGTAGTATTCTAATTTATGGATGAATGCCAATTTCTCTACCCATTTGCCTGCTCATGAAAATCTGAGTTGCTCCAGGTCTTGGCTACTACAGATAGACCAGATGCTGCCCTTTTACACACAGACACACAGACACACAGACACACACACACACCATTATTTTTTGGCTATAGACTTGGGAATGCAATGGTTAGAGCCTATACAAGGTACATATATAATGTTTTCAAACACATAAAGATCTGGTTGAGTAGCATATGGGTAGAAGATATGTTTCACATATGTATGAGATTCTCAGCACAAATGAATGAAAAGTAAATGAATGAAAAATAAATATATAAATAGCAAATAACACAAAGTTTAAAAATGCTAACAAATCTATCATGAAACTGTCATCAATATCTCAGAAAAAAATAAATTGCCACACAGAGTAAAGCAGACTTGTTACTTGGGTTTTCTTTCTCTTTTAGATTTTTGCTTGCAAACTTTTGCTATCAGGAAATAATAGTAAGAGCTGTCACTGAGTAACAAGGGAATAAGAAGTGTGTACAATTTTGCTGTCATTATCATCTCTTCCTTAAATGGTCAGCATAGTAGGCGTTCATCCTATAGTTAACTGGTTTGTTTCTGTTGTTATAAACGTAGTGGCCACTGTTTTCCCTGATGGAGTTCTGCATATGCATCTAGTCTGCATTATGGTTTGGATGTAACAGCTGCTCACCAGCTTATTGTTTTGGGAGGTTGTTGAAACTTTAGGAGCTGGGGTTCTCACTGAAAGGCAGAGGGCACCTGTCACATCCCCTAGAAGGTTATGTCCATGCTCCTTGGGTCCTCATCCTTCTGTTTATGTGCACTATAAGGTGACCTGACCAGCCTGAGACCATGATGGACTGAACCCTTGCAGCTATCAGCTAAAGTACACAATTCCTCCCCAAGGTGCTTTCAGGTATTCAGGCAGAGTGATGAGAAAAGCACTGTGGACCTAAATCCTTAACCAGATAAGTGGTTTCAAAATAGTTCCTCTCAGTGTTTGCCTTGTATTAGTAACTTCTTCCAGGACACGTAGAGACATTACTGGTGGAGATGTAAGTTAACCCAGTACAGAAGCACCATGAAAAGAAGAAATAATTCATCACTTGTGAAACGATTCCAAACACATAATTTGTTACCTGAATGACATGGGCTTTGCTGTGATATGAACATGGGGTGGGGTGTCAAAAAATATTCCTCTCCTTGAGAATTTCTGCACCATGTCTAATCAGACCACTTATGTGAGTTACTGGTCTTAAGTGCTGGCTTCCAAAACAATTATAAACCCAAGATTCCGACACAACACACTGAGAGCTTCAGCCACAGAGGGCCACTCTATGAGGCTTTCAGCCACCTTCCAAACCATCAAGAGATCTGATATGCTTGGGAGCCACATGGCGCTTATCAAACCATCTTTGCCAAAGACTTCTTGCAGACTTCATGTCCATGGAGGCCTGCTACCACTCTAATTGGGCAACTGGATTTTAAAAATTGGAGGCTAAATGAAATTAGGACTCACTGTATGAGCTTAATGTGCCTCATCTATCAGCTGGGCTCCTCATAAGACTTGTTCTCATTATTCTCCCTTCCTTTGAACACAGAAAGAAAGAAGAATCTATTTTTATGGCAATAAGCTAAATGTTCAAAATGTCTTTCTTTGATCATCTCCTTTTAATTTCAAACATACAAAAGCAATACCACAACTGCATACATACCCAGAGAAAATGAAATTAGTGTTGAAGAGATGTGCACTCCCATATTTGGGGCAGTGCTAGTTCCCACAGCCAAGCTAAGCGCCCATTAATGCATGGAAGGATAAAGAAGATGTCCTGTCATTTGCAGCCACATGAATAAACAAAGAAGACATTATGCTAAGTGAAATAAGCTAGATAGAAAGACAAAACCACCTGATCTTAGACACAGAATCAAAGGTCAGAGAAGCAAGGAACATGGTGGCTATGCTAAACCAGGAGGACAAAGTTTCAGGCAGCATGGTAACGGTTATGCTGTGTTAGATACTGCAAAGGTTTCCATTAAACACACAAAGTCATGCTGCATACAAGTGTGACTTTCCAGTACTAGTGGTCAATCACTAGGAGCTGATGTTTTAAAAAATGATAAAATTTAATTTCACATGTGTGTACAACAAGTTATATATATATCTTGATCCTAGAGATTGAACCCAGGGTCTGTCATTCATCAAGCACACATTGTTTCAGTGAGCTGATAACAACTCCTATTCTAGTCATTTGAGACGTGAGCTGAGGCAGCAGCCCTTGGGACCTATCTTCTTGTGTCAGAGCAGCATTTAGTACACACATTTTCTCCAAGTTCTATTTTACTGTATCTGGCAAATTTTACATTTTGCTTTCATTTACATTAAGGTAAAAAAATCTTCTTTGGCCCTGAATTTTATTTTCACTTCACCGTGGTCTGAGAATTCTTTGATTTCAATCCTTTATTTAAATATATCATGGCTACTTGGCTAAGGAAAGGAGTGCCTGTGGAAACAACATGTGTCTCTCAGAAGGACCTGACCTTGCTGATTGTAGTGAATTTTTTAAAATTTTGTTGTTTTGTTTTTTTAAATAAATGTTACTTCATTAGGCTGGTGATTGGAGTTACTAAAACATCTTTTCTCCTTCTTAAAATTGTTAGTCCAATCAAATATTGAGAAAAGGACATTGAAATCTCAGACAGTAATTAAGCATTTACTTAATTTTAAGTACAGCTTCATGAGTTTTCCCTCACATTTTACAGTTACGTAAGCAGAGCAGAGACACGCAGTCCTGACATGCTCTGCCATGGGCTGACATCTTCATAATTATGAAGTACCTCCTTATTCTTTGATAATTGTCTTGGTTCTAAAGACTGTCTTTAAATATCACTACACTTGCTTTCTTAAAACTGGTATTAGCACATACTCCAGCCTTTCTATATCTTTTTCTTCTTTTTATTTAAGTGGATTTCTTATAGGAAGCATATAGTTGGATACTAATGTTTTGCATCCAACTTGACACTTGTCTTTTAGCTGGGAAGTGAGGTTACCTACGTGTATCATGATTTTTGAAATAGTTAGGTCTACATCTGCCATCTTGCTGTGTGTTTCCCCTTTGTATATAACCTCTGTGTTTCCTTTTTCTTTCTTTGTACCCTTTCTGAAATTAATTTTTTATTGGATATTTTATTACATTTCAGCTGTTATCCCCTTTCCACATTCACCCCCCAGAAATCCCCCATCCCTTCCCCCCTCCTCCTGCTTCTATGAGGATGTGCCCCCACCCACCCATCCAATCCCACCTCCCCACACTCTTATTGCCCCACACTGGGACATCCAGCCTTCACAGGACCAAGGACCTCCTCTCCCACCTATGCCTGACAAGGCCTTCCTCCCCTACACATACAGCTGGAGCCATGGGTCCCTCCCTATGTGCTCCCAGACTGGTGGTTTAGACGCTGGGAACTCAGATTGGTTGGTATTGTTGCTCTCCCCATGGGACCACAAATCCCTTCAGCTCCTTCAGTCTTCTCTCTAACTCCTCCATTGGGAACCCCATGATCAGTTCAATGGTTAGCTGTGGGCATCTGCCTCTGTATATGTCAGGCTCTTGCAGACCTCTAAGGAGACAGCTATATCAGGCTCCTGTCAGCCTGCACTTCCTGGCATCCACATCAGTGTTTGCCTTTGGTGACTGCACATGGGATGGATACCCAGGTGAAGCAGTCTCTGGATAACCCCTCCATCAGTTTCTGTCCCACACTTTGTCTCCGTATTTGCTCCCATGATGAGTATTTTGTTACTCCTTCTAAGAAGGACCAAAGTACCCACACTTTGGTCTTCCTTCTTCATGAGCTTCATGTGGTCTATGAGTTGTATCTTGGGTATTTCGAACCTTTGGGCTAATATCCAATTATCAGTAAGTACATACAATGTGTGTTCTTTTGTGACTGGGTTACCTTACTCAGGATGATATTTTCTAGCTCCATCCATTTGTCTAAGAATTTCATGAAGTCATTGTTTTTAATAGCTGAGTAATACTCCATTGTGTAAATGTACCACATTTTCTGTATTCATTCCTCTGTTGAAGGACATCTGGGTTCTTTCCAGCTTCTGACTATTATAAATAAGGCTGCTATGGACATAATGGAGCATGTGTCCTTGTTATATGTTGGAGCATCTTCTGGGTATTCGCCCAGGAGTGGTATAGCTGGCTCCTCAGGTAATGCTATGTCCAATTTTCTGAGGAACTGCCAGACTGATTTCCAGAGTCTTCCTTCTAAATGGCATTAGAGAAAACTGAAAAAAAAAAACTGGCAAATTTTGGGACATAAACCTTCTATCTGTTTGCCTATAAACTACAAGTTTTCTATTCTGGATGACAAAAAATGACAGTCCTGTCTGAGAGCCAGTGAATGTCTCTCCTTTGATGGTCTACAATAAGAGTTCTCTCCTAGGCCTTGGGTAGTTTCTCACATGCTGAACCATGACCAGTACTCAGCTGAAGGCTATAGGATCCTGTCTGTGATTCTCTGAACACTGATTCTCAACCTTCTTAATATTGTGACCCTTATATAGTTTCTCATGTTGTGGTGATCCCCAACATAAAATTATTTCTGTTGCTACTTCATAACTGTTATGTTGCAACTATTATAAATCATAATGTCAATATCTGTCAATTCTGATGGTCTTAGACAACCCCTCTGAAAAGGTCCTTTGACCCACAGGTTGAGGACCACTGTTCTAGAGCACACTTTGCTCACACACTCTTAGATGCCCTGGAACACCAGCTTCCCTTTGTCCATTCAGGGTCCACTTCATCTAATTCCCATCTTATGGGGGGTTATCATTAATTGTTTGACATCTAATACTTTTCAAATAATTATATCATATGATAATCTAGTTTGTTTTTAACCAGGTGGAAAGGCAAGCCCCGTATCTGCACTTGTTGAAAGTCTTACATAGTTTTGTATATAAAGTAATAAATGCTTAGAAAATGCATAGTAGTAATTTCATAGCAAATCCATAGTAGTAACTTGGAAGGAGCAAAGTGCACCATATGTGAGACCAGGAAATGGTCCACCACACGAGAGTTCCCAGCACAACAGCATGGGTACATTACCTAGCTCCGTCACTACTGTCCATACATGTGTCTTACAAATGGAAAAAACGAGTTTTCAGATGATAGATTTACTTACAACGATTAGCATGGAGAGTTTCCTACAATGAAGAATGCTTAAGCAAAGACGTCTGATCACATAGCACAGTTAGCTCATCTAGGCACAAAAACAACAAAAACCTAGGCCTCTAGTTAAGGAAGTGAGCACAAATATAGGAACTATCTTCATTCTAGATCTTTTAAAAAAGTATTAAGATTATATTTGTTATAATGCTTCAAGTGAAATACTTCAAAGTCTTTTAAAAGTAGACTTACTAGCAAATAATGTCAAAATAGTTTACAGTACTACTTGACAAGAACAAAAGTAGTATTAGAATTGTTGAGAAAATATATTTTTAGTGGTTCTGTGTTTACATTTACTATGAAATATATTCCATTTTAAGTGATATGTTGCCTGAAAGAACAATGGGGACCTATGTATATTCCTCTTCAAAAAAGATGGATTTGAAATACTGAATCAGACCTAGACTCTATCTAATTTTAGAATGAAGGAAAGTGTTTTCCTACACATATACCTTCAGAAGTGAGATTTTTTTTTTTAAATCCAGTTGTGAACAGTAAGAAACTAGGCAAAATGGCCAGAAATCAGCTAATGTTATAGGTTGTTCAGCATCTGACACATTTCAAGACATAGTGAAGTGACCTTAAGTCGTTCCATAAGCGTATCCTACTGTAATTGCAATATAAGGAATGAGTGGTTATATTTACAATGACCATAAGCCTTTAGAAGTTAATGAACTGAGACTGACCTTGATCACTGACTCAGATCCTACAGCACAGGGCAGTACCTGCTCCCTCGCCTGCATTTGCCAACCTTTGCTACAACAGTAATCAATTTGCTGTCTTGATCTTTCAAGCATAGCAGGCATTTTTTGATCTACCATTAGGCCTCAAACTTGTGGCCTAATTAAATTACTGAGAAAAAAAACACTCTGGAATTCTAGAGTTTGGCAGGAGGAAAAACTTAACATAAATATTTGAAAGAGTGAGAATATTAAGATCTAATCTCCGTACGTTCAAAGTTGCTGTTAAAAAGAAATTAACTTCCATTTGATTGCTTTCTAATAGAAAATGATACAAACTCATCTAGAAGCATGGTGATTATAGACCAAAGGCAAACATGTGTGGGAGGGAGGGACAGAAAAGGCTGCAGTAACAAATCTGGTGTAGATACAAACAGACGCAGGGCTGGTGTCAGCATCATCAAAAGGACCTTGCAGTGTGGGAGAGCCACAGACGAGAAACTATGGTAGAGCAGAAGACCCAAGTTAGAGAGGGGAAAACAGGAAACCCAGGTGGGTAGGGGGAGACGAAGTATGAAAAGTCAAGCCTAGCAAATGAAACAAAGTGATGTGAGCACTGTATGAGTTAAGTTCTTCCTGCTATAAGGGCAGACAGTGTCACATTATACCAAAAAAAGAGGGGAACACATTAAAGCATTAGGAAATGAGTTACAGCAAGTTTTGGAAAGTAGATTCTAGCAGGAAGGTATGCATGTGTGTCTAAGATGGTTTAAAAAGAGAGAGACCACAGGAAAAAAAAGAGACTGTTAGGGGGGGGGGGCTAAAGAAACATTCAAGTGCTAAAGGGAAGGCAACCGACAGGTGAGCCTCCTGCCCATGCTGCCCATGTCCCTGCTCGGGGATGTCCGATGGAGAAGTCCTAGGCCTCATAAGTAATTTGTTCCCCACCTCTGGATTCTGACAGAACCACTAAAGATGTGCTCCTCTTTGAAATTTAGTTACCTTTGACATTTATTTCTCCCTTCCCAACAGCCTATTAGAATATAAAATAGTTATACTGGGGAATACTTTTTATAAAAAGCCTAGTCCCTGACATCCTGGGCACTGCAGGAGGTCCTGCAGCTAGCTGGTTTAAAAGTTTAGAAGTTTAAAACTACTCATAGTGATATTCAAGTTTCAAAACTGGAAGATTCTACAGGTGGTAGAGACAGTTCAGGAGAGGAGCCAAGAATGACTTGTTTGTGGGTGGTACTGTCTTTTCTGTGTGTGTGTGTGTGTGTGTGTGTGTGTGTGTGTGTGTGTGTGTGTG
>NW_021604658.1:2354317-2366564 GCF_004785775.1 Grammomys surdaster | reverse complement strand
GTGTGTGTGTGTGTGTGTGTGTGTGTGTGTGTGTGTGTGTGTGTGTGAATACTTCTTGCTTGGAAGCAAATTATTTACTAGTAGTGCAGCATGCTGGGCTATTTCTTCAACATCTAAGTGATGCAAATACCTTCATGTCTTAAGTTGACAAACATACATTGTCCTCACTTCTCACAAGGTGAAGAGCAGAGTAAGCATTTGACAAATAATTATCTATTTCACAAGATGAATGTATGTTCACAGGGCTGTAAGCTAGGGGACCGGGCTCTCTGGTGCAAGCACACTCTTACCTAGGAGATAGGAGGATTGATTCTGTGAAAGGTATCAGTTACACGAGCTCCTTTATGGTGTAAAAATATGACACAGGGGAATATAAGGCTTTGGATGTTGATATTCCGCCAGGAGGAGCTGGTTTTTTGCAAAGACAGAAGTAGCCATAATGGAGAAAAATTATCACTCAGCTTCATCAGAAAACCAAAAAAGCAATCCTAGGAACCATCTTAGAACTATGAGGTGTAGGATTCCACACAACCTCAGTTGGACTGCCAGCAGCCTGTCACTTAGTACCTGGGCTAGAGTTATTTAACATCTTTAGACCTCAGTTTACTCATCTATCAAATGCACTTTCTGTCTCTTTGAGTTCCTTCAACTATTATTACTGGAGGTAAGGAGAGTAAAGAGTTCTTTTTCAAATCATGCAAATGTCCTGAGAGGCCATGCTTAATGGTGGGCACTAAATCATCCTGTGGAGAGGATCTTGGCTTGTTAGGTGAATTCGTCTAATTGCATTGGATCCCAAAGGCTTACTTCTTCTCTGGGAGAGAAGATTCTAACTTAAGCACATTTATTACTAACAGGGCTCATTTTGAAAAAGTCCCAGGTAAATGTAGAAAGCAGCCTAGAGAGGAGTAAGACCCCAAGAGCAGAAACCATTACTGTGTGCCTTCTCCCAGGTGGCTCAGCTCAGACACTACCCATAGAGAACCAACTAGGGACTACGACTGTTTGATTCAAATACTCAGGATGGGGACTTTAGGTTCAGCTTCCTCTTAATGGTCCACGAAACTATTCTAACCAACACACACACACACACACACACACACACACACACACACACACACACACTGTCTGTCTGTCTGTCTGTCTGTCTGTCTTTCAAGATAGGGTCTGAAACTCCAGGCAGAACAAGCTGTCCTCTATCTCACAAAGATCCTCCCACCTTTGTCTTACAAACACTGGGGTTAAAAGGAGTGTCCCATTGCCAGCAGGGAGTGGTGGCACACTCCCTTAATCCCAGCACTCAGGAGGCAAAGGCAGCTGATTTCTGTGAGTTTGAGAGCAGAGTTGGTCTACAGAGCAACTTCCCAGACAGCCAGGGCTGTTACTCGGAAAAATCCTATTAAAAACAAAAAAAGTAAAACAAAACAAACAAAAGAATAATATATTGTCACACTGGACCTAACAGACATTCTAACAGCATACTTCCCTTTTGTATGTGGATGCTAATTCACAGGAACTAGAAAATGATGGGACATCCTTAATACAAAAACCATACTGAATATCATGTAACACATCTTTAGTGATGTAGATTACACTTCAGCATCCTGGTGTCTCAGATTACACATGTATATGATTTCATGGTACCTTTATCTCCTTGTTTTAAGTTCTATAAATTCATCACAATATTGATGTTTTCCAAAGTCACCATTTTGTTGCTGGATCAACAGCCAGACAATATGGACATATCGATTAAAACTTTCATTTTTTTTCCTGTTTTTTTATTTGGAACCTGGACAAATAGAGTATCATTAATTTTTAAGCCCCACTCTCCAAAGGACTTTGGAACAAAATAATCTTAATTGAGAACTCAGGAGAGTTCCCCCATTAGAAAGTTATAATCTGTAGTATGTCTTCAAACGTAAGGAGTTGAGATCACTCAGATGTTAAGAAAATAGAAGTTACCCCCCTCTTGTCCAATAGTTGAGGAGTCCTTAGTAAATTTAGTGCAGAAGAAAATTGAGTACTATTTACCATATGTGCAGGAGCAATTCACTCACATGATAGAAACACTGAGGGTGGCAAATCCATTTAGGACACTGTCATGTTTCTAGGTACTCAAGAAAAACTTGCTTAGCTAATGTAAGGAAAACAGTGTGATTGGTGTGACTAAGGTCAGAGAAAGATGTTCAACACTTGTGGAGAGGCTCATGTCTACACAATGTCAAAGAACGATTACAACAGTCCTTGGTTCTACCGATGTCCTAAATAACAAGAAAGGGAGGCACAGTAAGAGTGTGAGCAATACCCTCTCCTCTGGCATCTGGCAGGAGCCTTTCATTGTTTCTCCCACGCTGCCCCTGGCAGGGCACTAGGACACACAGTCAATTGCACAAAGAAACAGAGCCCTGGACTGGTTTACTTATTATTTGTCTTTCCAACACAAATAGCTGAAAGCTGCAAAACACTATCAGAGAAGTCTGCTAAAATTAATGCAGAGTCCAAAAAACCCACTGAACCATACCAATAAGGTCTGTTACTGGGATGACCCTGGTCACCTGCAGCATGAGAAAAAGGCATAAACAGTCTGTCAGGACATCTCCAAAAAGACACACAGCAGTCTGTCTTTGCTGTCCTCTGCAACAGTGAAAGCTATTCAAACGTTCATTTGTTGGGGATAAGAAGAGGCCTCCCTGGCAAGAACACTGGCAGTGCTGTTTCCGAGCTCCCTCTCCTAAGAGAGGTTCTCCTTCTGCTATGCCCTCTTGTTGAGGAGTCCTTAGTAAATTTAGAGCTTTGCATTCCAAAAGAAGTGGACCTGTCCCTGCACCAGGCATGGGTTTGTATGCATTTCAGTCACGTGACCAGAAAAGTTACAAATAGGAGCTTCAATTTTTACCTAAATGGTACAGAACCAGGTTCCAAGTTTCATTTAGGATGGTAAACTGTCCGTCCACATATAGATCCAGCTTCACACTCTATCAGACACACAGCCAGTCTGTAAATGTAAATCAGCTCTGCAATAAGCTGGTTACTAAACATAAATTTAGGGTTTCTTACTAGTGAGGGTAAATTTAGTTATGGCATCAAATGTGCGCCTTCCTCTTCTGGGAGAGTAATATAATTGGATTGTTCCGTCCCAGCAGACCATGCTGCTTATCTTTTTCTAGCCAGAGAAGACAAAACTGATGTTGCCCAGCACAAGCGACTAGTTAACTATCAGCTGGGGAGGATAAGTTCAAGCAGCCAGAGAGCAGCTCAGGCACCGTGAAACTGGATTTGTAGGAGTGGTGGGGTGGGGGGTGGCTGGCCACCGACCCGCCACACCCTTGCCTCTGCTGACATCGTCTTCCCAGGTGGCCCTCTAACCCATCACTGCAGTGTCTACACTGGGGACATCATCTATCTCTGCATTCAGAATTGTGCATACTGGAACAAAATGGAAGAAAATAAAATGTTTTTATCAATTGATCGAGCAACACTGTTTGAACGCACAGCACACTCTGTGCTGCCACTTCTGCCTTTTCAAGAATAAACTAGAAAATACTATGGTCTGTGGTAATGAAAGTAAGACAACTGTTTTACATTAAATGCAACAAGTGGACCTTGTAACGTGATCAAAATCCACCCCAGGACTTTTTCTAAACTCCAAATATCACCACTCTTGAAACAATATTTGATAAGAAATGTTTAGCACGCTTCATGTACTTCCTGTAATTATACATTTATGACAAACTGAGGATTGACGTGGTAGCCAAACCCCCGTGCTCATATGGCCAAGGCTGCAGCCTGTCTGTTGAGGTACAGATTCCAAAAGTGAAATAACATCCATTTGCATGTGGTCTAAGCTTCCTGCTAGGCAGCCGCCTGACTGAGACCTCTGATGTTAACTCCTAAGGCTTGCCATCCCTCAGCAGCTGCAATGTTCCAACTGTAGCTTTCTCACCCTTCCCAGAGTCGACAGAGCGGAGGGAGCTGGGTGGGGAGAGAAAGGCCACTTTATCAAAGTCAGTGCAAATACAAGGGATTAATTATGTTAAATGAAGAAATATGGGCACTTGGTTACTTTCGTGGGTCAGAAGTATTTTAATCTGTGGCTGCCAGTCAGTCACCTCTCCCAGACACCCCCACCCGCCATTTATATCAGCTGTAGGGAAACATCAAAGCTCCAAAAAGTGAGAAAAGCAGACACCAGGAAGGTCGTTCCCACCAGAAGCCCCCTTCAAGGTCACAATTTTAACCAGAGTGATCTCAGTGTTATCTGTTAAGAGTCAGTAGTAAGGCCCTTTTTAAATGTCTATATTTTGGAGGCTTAGATGTCTGAAACACTGGTAAACCTCAGCCTAAGGCAATTAAAAAAAAAGCTTTAGTGAGTGGCCAATAAAACTTTGGTGATATTTAGAAATGAAAGCAAAGGCTGTACTGTGGTGCTCTCAGTCAAAGCAGGGCTGTACTGCACAGACGTTGATGTCTAGGTTAGCTATGTATGCAGGCTATTTACTTCTATTGTATGGTGCACAGCAGCAGAGAGGGAGACACAAGAGTCTGCCATGACAGTTCAAGCAAGCTTCTCCCAAAGCAGTGCTAAAAGACTCCATGTTATAAACAGGGGGCCCAACAATGTCAGGAGCTTAAATGAGATAGAGTCATTTTAGGACTAGGGTAAAGGCTTTTACCAGGTCACTTAAAAATTCTTTCTAAAAATCTACTCAGAATATTTCTAATATTTTTCTGATCAAGGAAGAAAGAAATATGTTAAGAAGTCAGATCACTGAAACATTCAACTATTTCTGCAAAAGCAAAACAAAAGCAGCTTTAGACGATAAAAAGCAATTTATCAGTGGCAAGTAATTTTCCTACACTGAATTGAAATCTGATTATAGTAATAGATTTTGCATAACTACTTATAGATTTCATTTCATTTAATTTTTTACTTAAAGATAACAACCACATACTTTCTTTTACTTCTATTGTATAAAATTTCTCAGCTGGGCCGATTAAATCATGGGCACTCATCTATAGAAACCAACATACAGAGCATCGGAGTTGATCTACTCTAGGACTGTGTTGACAGTTCTTACGGCAGCTTTTACTTAGAAAATGGGAGTAACTCAGAATGAGGCACAGATGAGCCACGCTGGCCTTGACAGTACGATGATTTTCAGGTAGAAAGGGACACGTTTTAGGGAAAAATAAAATAAGCACAACATAAAGCACAGGACACAAGTGAAGACACAAAGGCCTCCCTGCAAAGCCTCTGCTGGGCCTCAGCCTGGGAGCGCTGCAGTCTGCATCGGCCTCATCCATCGACCCTCAGCCCAGGCAGGCCACACTCACGCTACACTTCCTCAGCGATGCACAAGGCTTCTCACACTCTCCCCTTACTGCAGTTTCTATAATTGTAACAATTCACTGAACGCGTAGACACAGCGTGTGGGTTTACTCACAACTGCTTTCAAGGTCAGAATAAAAAGATTTAGGAAGATGTTCCCTTGAAATCACCCCAGAAACTGAGCTCTCATTTCATGCATTATTCCTTATGTGCGTGTAAATTTTACTTTTTGATGATTAATTTCTGTTTAAAGTAACTCCCACATGTAGAAGGAATGTAAAAATAAGCCAAACACAACCTCTCAAAGCTGACAGTGGGGAAAGCCTCTCTGATATCAAACCACAGCAACATTTAATTTTGAAAATGAGTATAGGAAAACATATTGATTTTCTGTTCCTGTGTGTAATTCTTACTGAGTAATCAGAGGCTAAAGGAAAAAAAATACTACTCATAGTTTCGAACGTGAGCACTGTAACTCCTTCTTAGACTTTAAAGGGCACAGATTATGAACACATATTAATTCACAGCTTTGTTCTTGAAATGGAAACAGTTATGGCAACATATTTTAATTTGTTAAACTGTGCCATGAAAATATATAAGCTGACATATGAATTTCCTCTATATACACAGAGAGGCATGTATTTCTAACAATAAAATATGAATTCCATGTGAAATATCTGAGCTTAGAATCTGGTCATTTTCTGGCTTTTGTATTTTAGTTACTGTTATTTAAAAAAACATAAGACTCTCGATTTGAAAAGGCTAGGCTGGCTTCCACCATCTACATAGGATTCCTTTTGAAAAGCAGCCTTTCCCTGCTTTCCTGGACTGTTTTCCCTCTTCTAACGAACACCAGTGTCAGTTAACTGCTCTGTGTGTGACTTGAGTTCTCCTGTGAAGACTTGAGTGTTGAAAATACTTACCAGTCTGCTTGCAGATAACCTGATATTTGATATAATATTAATGTGATCTGCCTAATCTCAAAGATTCACTTCCTAAATTCTCAACAACTGTATCAGCTCCACAAATTCAGTAAAACACTTTGGAGAGGGTGGCAGCCCTGCTAAGTCTAATTTGGTTTTAAAAATGACTCAGAGATTTAGTTTAACTACATTATAGCGGTCGATGGTGGGTTAAATCAAAAAACAAATATCAAGCACAGAAAGTCATGTGCACACTCTATCACTCTCTGAGACATGACTGAAACCCTTGGGCAAAACATGGCACAACGGGAAACGCACTAACACAACGAGACATTTGATGGATTCTGCAGAGGATGAGAAATCATCTCTCAGATGTCCATAAGATGTGGAAACAAATCTTCTCATAGATGTTAAAAAATAAATAAATCAAACATATAAACAAAATATCCATGATTAAATAAAATTTTAGGTGATTGAAAGTGACTAGCATTTTACAATATTAATGCTAATGGAATATCATAGGCTCATTTACATACTTAACAGCTCCCATTAAAAAAGAAAAAAGGAGCTGTATGCAGGAAGGAGAAGTAAATGGAAAAGTCAAGCCACACATGGTAAGGAGTCAGGACAGGAGAGACATCAAATCAGTCAGAAATACACAAGAGCAGTTTCTAATGCTGGGTCAGGAAATAAGGTAGTTAGAGAAAGGTTGCAATCTAAAGAGAAAACACTTTTAGGAAATGGCAAAATTAAAACAGAAGTAGATATGTAAAATAGATGAATGAAGACAAGGTCTTCCTGCACCAAGGGAGTTGTTTAGGAGAAACAGTGTCCGTTTGTGGCCAGCGATAATACTTTCCATTCAATAGAGTTTGCAGCTTGCTGATTCATATGATTGCAGGCTGGCGCCCTGCTGGCGAGCCTCTCCACTGAAATTAAATCCACTCTCTTCAGTTATAAATTATAATGCTCTATAAACAACACTCCCATTGGGAACGGGGGGAGGGAGAGAGAGAGGGAGGGAGAGAGAAAGAGAGGAAGAGAACGAGAGGAACAAGTGAAACAGAAGAGGGAGGGAGGGAAAGCTTGCTTTCTGCACAGCCCACTCACTGTTTCATGTCCTGCTCTTCAGCAACAGACAAGGAGAGCAGGTCCTCCACACGGCACTCTTGTTGTAATTCATACACCGTTTGATGTGGCGCCCAGAAAGGAACATGGGATAGTAACGCAAGTCTAGAGGGAAAGCACTTAGAAGCCCATGAGTACTCGCGTACAAGGAGAGAGAGCCGGTTTCATATATGGATTTTTTTCAAATATATTATTGAATAGATCTTTGGAGTCTCCAGGGAGAGCCAAAATGAATAAAATCCTGAATTCTATTTAGATAAATCAGACCTCCACACTGGGCATCTTTTCATATCCAAATCAATAGGAGATAGATGTTCCCCTCCTCACAAGATGTACAAGAAAAGCAAAGAAAGAGGAATGCAGAGTTAAAAATAATCAATCCCAAATGGCTTCAGACTCAGAGTCCAGAGCTAAGACAATGGTCAATGATCTATCTGATCACCACAGCAGCCAGAGATGGTCATGTTTGTTGTCTTGTTAGAAATATCTACTTCAGAACTCAATACTCAATTAGAGTGTGATGGTATACTTGATTAGATATTGCAGAAACTATTTCTTCAAGAAAACGTTTTCAAATGGGGTGGGAGAAACAACCCGACAAATATTAAATCAGCCAAATACTCTGTGATGTGACCTACTGCTGTTTTGTCTGCATGCCACCAGTTCCCAAGATTAACCTGTATCCACAGACCAGATTCTGGATGCATATGAGACTTGTGCTATATATGCTCCAATGAAGAGAAAAAATAATCCATTATCTGCCAGCTAGGACCCCACGCTTCACACTATAAGACCACTCATCAACTATAAAAGACACGGTTGCAGAGAAAAACAAATCAGCCCTGCAATTTCTTCCCAAATGCTGAAGCTGGACATAAAAATAAAAGTGGAGGAAGGAGCTGGAGGGAGGGAGTCTGTGGGAGGGGCAACCTGTCAAGCACAGTTATAAGGGTGGCTTGGGAAAGGCGTCAGCAAGAGAGATGCCACCACAGGTGGGGATCCAGGAAGCAGGCCTCCACAAGCCTCGGGTTCCAGTTCTCCACCTCGTGTGTTCAGAGCAGACGCTCTACATTTAGCCTCAAAACAGCAGAGAGAAGAGATGTCACCTTCCCTGAAGCCGCAGAATAAAAAAAAAGACAGGAGACTGCCATTCCAGGTTTTGGCTGGAAGTATTTTTACCCAGTTAAACTCTAATCCGTGGATAGAAGACTTTAAAATTAATATCATTGACCCAAGCCTTAATCAGAGAATCACACTTAGCAACAACTCTAGGTTTTTTCTTTTTGATTTTTTTGTTTCTCTTCCTTCCTCCCTCTGTCCCTCCCTCTGTTCATCCCTCCCTTTGTCCCATCCCTCCCTCCCTCCCTCTCTCTCTTAAATGTGTCTGGCTGACTGACTGTCTGGTTTTGGCTGTGGCGCACACCGAGTAAATGATTTGCTGATAGGTGAGGTTCAGCAAATGCTTTTCTTCCTTTGAATGCCCGGTGAGCATGTTGGGAAAAGTCACTTAAGTCACTTAAGACAATCCCATGAAAAGTAAAACTCAATTCTGAAATAAGAGTATAAGTTAGAGTTTAAAAATAAATTAAATAAAGGAAACATTAAAAGATAAATGGGACAGGACGCTCTGTGGTTGAGGTAATCGGAGTGCAGAGGGGAGGAGGGTTCCTAATAAATGATTAAAAGGCCTTAACAAGGGCCTATCAGGTTGACCAGGAAAGCATTCCTCTGCCCCGCTCCTCCCCCAGACCACCTTTTTTACATTTGTTCTCAATGCAGATCAATATGGTTTTCATTTGCTGATTTCCATAATGCCGTATGTGATCTGCCAGCCTGACCTAATGAAGCTGGAAAGAGCTGAAGTCATTCGAATGTTCTCGCTTGCACGACTGTCGCCAGTTCTCCAAATGCCTGTTACCCGAGAGCCAATATCTCCCTCCTGCTTATTGACAAATACCAGAAAGGTTTGCCTTGGGGCAGACATCAGAATCCAGTCCTGGGTGGCAGATCTATGTTGAAATTCAAACTAAACATCACCCTTCCTCAGTAGCTCCCTTTCACCTTATCACTTTAACCTGGGGCTTAAGCCTGGCTAGATGAGGAAAAACAAGATTTAAGTGTGAATTATCCATTTCTAAATACAAATGCTGTTTCTTGATCAAACAATAAATTCACAAGAAGAAAACATGAATACTTGACAGAGGACCAAAGCCCAGGGACTAGTGACTGCTCCAGACCAAGTTTTCCAGGAGAAACAGCATAAGAACCATTGTTAAACTTTATGTAAAAACTAACAGCTAAGAGTTTTTTCACACCTTGCTAAACCCAAAGTGTGGTTTATGCATGAACCCACATTTTATAACCCTAACACGCACATGCATGCGCGCGCACACACACTCTAAAGGTAAATCCCTATACATTCTTCATTATAGGTTAACATGGGTTTGTTGAAGTCATCCCATGAATCACTTGTATGTTCTTCAGTGTCCTATTAAAAACCCTCTCATTGTTTGCAGTTCGCCTTCAAGGCTGGGAAGACAATTAATTCACAGGGTACGCTTCTGAAATGAATTCTTTTGTCTTTTGCAAACTAAAACCCAAAGCAAACGAAACTAGTAAGTGCACCAGGTCAAAACGATAGGTCAACATTACCACTTCAGGGATGGAGATGCATTTTAGTGTCAGTGTCTGTATTTATGACACAATTCACTTCTTCTAACTCGAACACGTTATATAAGAAGGTGGGTGATGGTGGCATTCACCTTTAACCCCAGCATTCAGAAGCAGGTGGATCTCTGTGAGTTCAAAGCCAGTCTTGTCTACAAGGACAAGCCAGAGTTATGCTAACATAGTGATTTCTTCTTAAAACAACAACAACAATAACAACAACCAAGGACAATAAAGCTGAAAAGCCAGTGGTGGCTGTTATATCCTAGAACTTTGCAAATCAAATCATATATATTGGTTTAAAAAAAAAAAACAATTCCTTGGATTCTCCCAAAGATGAATATATTGTGCTTCAGCCCGTACACCAAACATTAAAATCAGTTAGGTTTCCAAATATAAAGTGCGATCCAGTCTCAGCTCATGTCAGAAACACCCCTCCCTTCCTTCTTAGCTTCCATCCTCTATCCATCTGAGGTCAAGCTGTCTCCAAAAAAAAAAAAAAAAAAAAAAGCAGCATGACAAGCCTGTTAGGAGACCAGGGTGGTCAATGGAGAGGGGCAGCCTCTGAGCTTCCCCAAGTGGCTGCAAGTGTTACCAATAGCTTAAAGCAGACTAACAACAACGAGGCATAGAAAGTGGCTATTTTTAGAGCAGGGACTGTCCAGTTTTGGTGTTGGTTGCTCATTTCCCTGAAAAATAGTAGCAGATTCTGATATTCTGCCCCCAAATGGGAAAAGAGCAGCTGACATTACCACATCAACAAAAATGTACTATGAAAACTGATGAGCTGCTATCACGTTGCCTGTGAGGTTTAGGAAAATGAATCAAAAGGAAAAGAGGAAGGAAATCGACAGAAGATTGCAAAGGCACAAGATGCCAGTCAGCCAGCACTTGGGAGGCTGAACTGGAGGAGCTTGGGCTTGAGGGGTTGAGGACAGCCAGGAGCAACACTGGGTCCAGGGATACAGAGGATATATTATACGGTGGAGAGAACTCATTTAGGGAACCTCTGCCATCTCTAAACTAAGTGAATAGAACCTCTGACCTTCCCATGCATGGCTCAGCCCTGGTGCTGCATCACCTCCCTGGACAAATAAATGAATGTGCAAAGGGTGTCTCTGTGTAGCTCCAAGTGTCCTAGAACTCATTCTGTAGACCAGGCTGACCTCAAACTCACACAATTCTGCTTGACTCTGCCTTATGAGTGCTGGGACTAAAAGTGTTTGCCACACACAGCTAGGGAAACAATGTAAAACTAAGAAAACAGAGAGGAAAAAGTACTGTTGCATATGAACCAGGAGGAAAAGTTCCAGTGGTGCCCTTGAGACCAGTGGGGCTGGAGCTAGGTTACCTTAGAAGAGAAAGCCCCGATTACCTTGATCAGAGAGGGGCTTCTAAGGGGAAGCAATGGTGTCATGAAGGAAAGGCCTCTTATTCTGTGAAATCAACAGACGAAGAAAACACTGACAGTTCTTTCCAGAGCTAAGAAGGCCAGGAGCTCAAGAAAATTGTGCCTCGATATAGAAGGACAGAAGGTGTTTTATTTTATCTATTCTATATGCAGCCTAGGCTATCCCAAAACTTGTAATCCTCCTGCTTCAGCCTCCCAAGTGCTGGAATTTTGGAGTGTCTACCATGCCTGATCAGAAAGTGTTTTTAAAAATGAGTTAGGAAATGTATGAAGCCCATGGGGTATTAAAACAACAACAACAACAACAACAACAACAACAGCAAAGTTGGGTCATCAATCAATGGTTCCCTGAAGAAGGCATCTATTCTAAGAGGAGGCAGGCCTGCCTCAGTCAGGCTCACTGTCACTCAGCACATTGTAGGGAGACAGGATGCTGTGAAGGACCCATGAGTTTGGAAGCTATAGCTTCCTCCTGTTACCTTTTTCCCTGAAAGAAAACTTCAGTATTTTACTGCCTTCTTGAGTTTTAAACAAATAAACAAACAAGCACAGGGGGTGAGGCTGAGGATATGGCACTGTAGAGTGTGCTCCCTCGGGGTGTGGTAGACCGTGCTCCCTCAGGGGTGTGGCACTGTAGAGAGTGTGCTCCCTCAGGGATGTGGTAGACTGTGCTCCCTCAGGGGTGTGGCACTGTAGAGAGTGTGCTCCCTCAGGTATGTGGTAGACTGTGCTCCCTCAGGGGTGTGGCACTGTAGAGTGTGCTCCCTCAGGGATGTGGCACTGTAGAGT
>NW_021604658.1:2313272-2354307 GCF_004785775.1 Grammomys surdaster | reverse complement strand
GTAGAGTGTGCTCCCTCAGGGATGTGGCACTGTAGAGTGTGCTCCCTTAGGGATGTGGCACTGTAGAGTGTACTCCCTCAGGGATGTGATTCTGTAGAGTGTGCTCCCTCAGGGGTGTGATTCTTTAGAGTACTCCTTTAGAAGTGTGGTGCTGTAGAGTGCTCCCTCAGGCTGTGATCTTGGCAAGGCCAGGACAATGCTAGTGAGGTTTAGGGTTATCTGCCTTTCTCCTCTTCTACTGCTCATATGATGTCATGGCCAGCATTCTTTAGGCATGTGTATGGCAGCCACATCTGCCTGGTTTTATAATCCTCGATACCAGTGGTTCTCAAGCTTCCTAATGCTGCGACTCTTTAAAAGGGTCATTCAGCCCCAAAGGGGGCTTCAACCATTTTTTGAGGATCTCTGACCTTGTTGGACTATGTTGCCTGTAAGGCTGGTACTTGCCATACTTCATACAAAAAGAAAGGGTTCCTTGTCTTGTAGGAAGACAGAGAGCACAGGAATCCTGTGGTCTATCCCATTAGCTCTGCATCCAGAGGTGCTAAACAGTGGGTCTGTGGAGGCAATGAGGAGGTGTGTACAAGTTCTTAACCCTTAAAATAACAGTGGTGATGTAAGATTTAGGAAGGAGGAGGAATCATGAGTGACAGCAGGAACAAACAGTGTTTGCTGTCACTGTCATTCTCAGGGACACACTAGAAGGGCGGTGAAAGCTGATGGTCTAGAGGTGACCCCACAGAAAGCTCTTGCTTGAGGGTCACTTCTGAGATTCACCTCCCCCCCCCCCCTTTCACCAGGCTCCCAAAGAACTCATCTACAAAAGGAGGTTTGAGCAAGGGTGAAGCATCAGGATCAGGAGCTCATGGGAAGGATTTATAGTCATGGTCAGTGAGTGAAATGAAATCATGAGGTAAGAGACATATCAGTGATACTAAGGTCAGGACCAGGTCAGGATGTGTTAAGACAGAGGAGGCCTGTCATGGGATCGAAGGCAGCCTCATGACTCAAAAACATTTTGAACTTGGCCTCAGTTTCCTTAACTCTAAATATACCTGCCACCAAACCTAATTATTATCAATTACACAAAGAGGAAGCAAAGTCTAATAACCCATTAGGGAGCTGGGTGTCTCTGCAGGGGCAGATACAAGGCATATTGCAGACTTGCCCCTTCTTTGGGGATGGCACTGGTGGTGCTTTGCAGGTAGAACTCCGTCTCATACATCTACGACTGTTCCCACTTTCCAGTCCACTTGGGTGGTGGTTATTATTTTTAATGTATTCCTACTGCAGTAAGTCATAAATAAGCTTACCTATTCAAATGACCACAATAAATGATGCGAAGTAGCACACTGGCCCGTAAGCAGCAAAGACCCAGAAGGCAACACTTAAAACATAAACTGCCAACAGTGACCTGCTCGGGTTTCATAAATCAGAGCAGCAATGGCCCTAAAGAGTGGCAATGAGCGCTCCAGTAATTGCAGCCTCCTGTCTAGAAGCATACTGTAAAAACAGCCACAGTAAGCAATCCTCCTGGCCAATCAATAGACTCCTATTAACCTCCTGGCCAATTACAGGATGATTGCCTAAGCAAACAAAGAATTATTGGCTGTTTAGTTGGGACTTTATTCAGGCCCTTCTCTTCCCCCTTTTCTCATTCTGTTCCGCCTCTCCTACCCACCCCCTTTCCTGTTAGGAAAAAACATCTGCAAACACCTGATATTCATCTAAGTCCCTGCAGTTGTACAGTCTTGTTAAATTGTTACCACCTTTTCCACAAGCAGTTTTGGCAATTAACCTCATGGCCAGAGACTTCAAAGAAAACAACTGTTGAGTTTAACCTCTCTGAGCTACCACAGATTCTTTTATGATTTTTTTCCTGAGACACTTTCATCCGCAGAGGAAAAATGCAGACTGATAAAATTAATGTTTATATTAATATTTGCTTAATTTATTAAGAAGGCAAATGCCACAGACGCTGGGCCACAGCAGGACTCACCCAAGTCTCCTCTCTACCACAGAATGGGGCTTATTTTAATTTACATCCCCAAAGCATTTGTGTCCTCCCTCTGCTCTTCCATGAAGCCTACGCTTGCTGGAACTTGCTGATTTGATACATTTGACCCTCTCCTGCCCTTGTTCACAAATCTCTCACATGTTTTTCAAAACTGTTTAAAAGTTCAGGATGAAAAATGCACGTGAAATGAACGCTAAGAACCCCAGTTGCCATTAAAAATCTATTTTCATTTTATATTTTTACCCTTGCAGATACACTTTTTACCTTAAAAGCAGAGCTAATCCCCCATTCTCATGGGAATAAACTACTTGCAATAAAGATCAAAATATACGACTGGGCAAGCAATACAATTCTTCTCCAGTAATCGTGGAGCCTGTGTATTTCTATGCAATTTATGCTGTGTAACCAGCCCTGTACAGCTGTGGACAGCAGCAGCTATGGGCCTATTTTACCAGCTGAAGGCAGGTTTGTGGAGGCGTGTTAACTCCTTCAGGCCACAGGGTGCATTTAGGATTTTAATAAAAGTGATTAAATAGTTAGTAGATCCTGAGAACTGCGGAAGCCTCCTCTCTCCCTGGCAACGTGAAGCCCTGGAAAATTGCCACTCTTATGAAATCTGAAGAGCCCTGCTAATGATGTGGAGTATTCGGGTTGAGATCTTGACAAGGAACATGGGGCTGACGGAACAAATGTGTAGCAAAGTTGAAAGAGCTTTTGTTTGATATTTATGGTCACCAACATGATATGTTTATAATTAGTTACACCGAAGCTATACCGAACTGCTTCTCGAAAGATAACACTCTGTGGTGCAATACCGTATGATCTGGCCATTTGATTAAGAGCTTCCATAGAACAAAACAGCAGGTACTACAAGAGCACCAAGCCACAAGCCTTGAAGAGCAGAGATGGAGGCACAGTAGTCTGGAGGGAGTCAGAACAATGTAGATTCCCCATGAAGCTCCTTGTTCACTGTTCTGTGAGCAGTCAAGCATGGCACTGAGCCTATAGGGAGGCTGGGAGAACATAAGACAAAAACCACTGAACTGTTTTAAAACGGAACCATCTATAAAAATGTGAATCCCCTGTCTCTCTTGACTAATAGAGGGTCTGGCAAAAATGGGCCTACAAATCCACAACAGCATTGTGGGATGGACAGGCAGCATGCTGGAGCCCCTGCCACTTAAGCCTGACCTACCCCGCTCTCGCTCTCTTATCCATGCTTGAAGAACTGTCTAGCATATAACATTCAGTACACACTAGGTACGCAAAAGGGAGTCTTCAAAAGTTGCAATGCCAAATCTGAGGAAAGCTTGAGATGATTAGGATATTTATGAGGCAGAGAATATACCAAGTTCTGGACACAGTAGGATGTGTGAGGCACGTAATAAGTTTTCATTTTTGTTTTATACTTTTTTTTGAGACAGGATCTGTGCTGTCAAGTTTTATGTCAATCTGACACAAGCTAGAGTGAGTCATCAGAGGGGAGGGGGCTCAGTTGAGAAAATGCTACTATACAACTGGGCTGTAGGCAAGCCTGTACAGCATGTTCTTAATTTATGTTTGATAGGAGGGGGAGGGCCCAGCCTACTGTGGGTGGGACCCTCCATGGGCTAGTGGTTCTGGGTTCTATACAAAAGCAGGCTCATCAAGTCATGAGGAGCAAGCCAGTAAGCACTAGCCCTCCATGGCTGATGCATCAGCTCCTCCCTCCAAGTTTCTGCCTTGCTTGAGTTCCTGTCCTGGCTTCCTTCAATGATGAACAGTGATACAGAATGTAAGCCCAAAAAACCCTTTTTTGCCCAGCTCGCTTTGGATCGTGGTGTTTTATTGCAGCAATAGTAATCCTAACTAGGATAGGCTCTCACTCTGTAGATCAAGCTGGTCTTAAACCTCCTGCCTCAGTGTCGTGAGTCTAAGGAGGAAATACATGAGCCGTGATGCCCAGCTCTATACTCAGGACTTGTTTCCTAAAACCTCAGTGTGTCTCTGCCTAAAATTCCCACAGCAGTCAGAATTAGATAATGCTTCTTATGAAATCTGGTAAATAACTAGATTTGTTTGGGAATAAATACTCTTAGCCCTCAGGTGTGTTGGGAATGTGAAAGTCTCTCTTCAGACAACTGGGCAATAGCTCTTCTGATCCAAGGAACCAGGTGAGTGACACTGAAGACCAAGTACTGAGAAGTAGGTGCCCATTAGCTCTGCCTTGATAAAGATAGGGCTGGAGATAAGAGAGCTTGCTGCTCTTCTAGAGGACTCAAGGCTTGTTCTCGTAGACCATGTTCAGTGACTCAGAGCTACCTTTAACAACCATTCTGGAAGTTCTAATACTCTCCTGGGATACCCCTCCAAACACACACACACACACACACACACACACACACACACACACACACACTTGTCATAGGAGCACAACTGTGCAGTTTCCTTTCCTTCAATTGGGTTCCCTTAGTAATAGTGTTTCTCAGTCACAGTTCATACATTCTCGATATGTGGGGTCCAAATTGGGGGCTTGGTTGTCCATTATTGACAGTTTCATCTTTGCATTGCATTTGAGGAAGGAGAAAGCAGAACACTAGTGTACAAGCAGTCTAGAATTCAATCTATCCCCAATCTCAGGATTCTCTCTTTTTCATGTACTTTGGTTCCATATGGAAGTCAAAAGACAGCAGCCTCTACGCCCACTCAGCCAGGGGAGCTCAGCAGTTGAGGGCAGCACTGAGGGGCACCTGGGAGTGCTGTGAGGCTGTGGGCTGCACTGTGTCAGTGACTGTGACATTAGACAGTATGCCTTGGAAAGCCAGCTTCCAGGAAGTCCAAACTGGTACAAGGAAGCCGCTTGAAGGTGAGCCTACCCAGCTTCGTGGTGATTACACACAGGGGTCAGTCTCTCCTGGAAGAAAAGTCCAGCTGCTGGAAAAAGGACAAAAGTCAGCTCCACTGGAGGATATAAGGTTCTGGAACTCGTAAGTCAGAGGCAGGTGGATCTCTCTGAGTTTGAAGCCAGCCTGTTCAACACAGAGAGTTCCAGGACAGCCAGGGTTTCCTATTCAGACCCTGTCTCAAAAACAAAACAAATACCATTCAGAACCCAAGAAGATAACAGTTTTGTTGGAGGAGTAGCCTGGAAGAAGTCAGAGAAATTGGTGGTCTGTGCAAACTAGTGGCCTGGGTTCAAATAAGTCAGGCAAGAAAAAAATGTCTCATATACATAAAGTTCAATCAAATTTAAAACTTCCTGTCTGCTCTTGTTAAAAAATTCTTTCAAAAATCAACAGAACTCTCTAGGGAACACAATTTCTGATTGTTCTCATTGTAATATGTAGCAGTATGATTTCCTTTTAATTTTCATATTCTTGGTCAACCCTCAGTCAAGGGGAGGGCTATTTGTGCCAAACATTTAAGCACCATTGTTAAAAGCAACATTAAATGACACAAGGGCCTGGTGCTACGCTATACAGTTGAGTGAACTCCTGCACAGATCAGCGAGATGGCTGGAGATGCCTCTCTCCGTCTGTTTTTCATCTCCAAAGTCTGTGTACTCAGCAGAGTGTGAAGAGAGCCTCTTTTCCCCCTCCCAACCCTCTCCCCAAGGTCCTCCCCAGCCCCCACGTCTCTCCAGAGCCCTGCAGCAGAGAGCAGGAACTAGAGCAAATGCTTTTGTGAATTAAGAGATCTCGTGAGCGTAAATTTGGTCAGGCTGCTCCCTTCTGCAGGCCAGACCCTGCTGCTGCCCCAGGATGTGAACTGTCAGTTTGCATAGCTGGTGATGAGTTGCAGAGCCATCAGCAAAGGTGAGGACGGCAGGAGCAAGAAGGATGCAAGACTGGTGGAAATCATTTCACAAGGAAAATTTCAGCCATCAGTGGGAGGAAGCTTTGAAAAATGCTGCCATTTCCGAGTCAGAATGAAGGAAAAATTAAATTACTGCCGGTGAGGCGAGCCAAAGATGCATCTTCCTCCAGGGAGAGGTTTGATAATGGTAAACACTTGACAGCTGGCCTGAGTTGTTATCTTGTTCTAACAGTTGTTATGGTCTAAATGAATATTTCTGATAAGGGAAGAGAAGGAAAAATTTAAACACTTTCATATTTTTATATTTTAAAACATACAGTGCTGAGCCACACAGGTTTGGGTCACTTTATCCCCAGCGGCTCCTGTCAAGGCTGTACTGACCTGGGACTAAAGTCTTACCAATATCAGGATCTCAGCTCATCTATATAAAGTAATTCTTTGATATAAATCAACTTACTAAGAAAATATCTTTAACCTCTGGCTGCCTCAACAGCCAGTAAGAAGCACTTCCAAGGGGGTATAAAAATGTCAAGAAAATAAAGTTATTTAAAGTAGCTACAGGTGATACATTAACAAACAGGCAGAAGATACTGTATTGCTGAATGAGTTCTGTAAGCTACTGACAACTGACAACCAACAGATTTCAAACTTTCAGAGATTTTATTTCTTATAAAAGAATTAATAACAGAAAAATAACAGATTAAGGAATCAACATTTTGAATGTTAAAATCAAAACAAAATGAAACAAAAAATCATGTTTATTGGGTCACTGACAATTCCACAATTCCCAAAAATGTAGAAATCCTGGAGGGACGTCTTGTTTTAAAACTCTTGCTCTGTTCCTATATATAGCAAACGAAAACAAGTCTGAGTTACTGCCCCAAGTCTTCCAGCACAGGATCAGCCACAATATCTAGACATCTGTGGAAGCTCACTGAACATGTGGAGTCCCTGGCCTTCCTTATACGAGTTGCTGTTATGTCTTCAGAAAGAGAAGCAAAGTCCTAAGAGTGCCCTCAGGATCCTCAATCTACTGAAACAAGAACAGTCCCAGTCCTAACTTACCCTGCCTTGTACATTCCACTAGACTTGAGATGGCCAGTGGCCAAGAAACTAAACAGGGTGGGGGGAGGGCGACACAGAAATGCTAGAAAGGAGGAGCTAGGAAATCATGCATGGAAGATTAGAAAAAAAATTAATTTTCATGTTTTTCTTCAACAAAATTTGATTGTTAACTGCCTAAAATAGAATTGGCATAAGTAAGAGAATTCATTATTTAATATATAGAAAAACTCCATGGAGTCCCAACTTGATGTTCCACGCTGAGGATTTAGTCTCTAGCCCAGTAGTCTGGGTACACTTTGTATCTTTTTGTGACCTACACTTTAGCGGGCATTGACAAGCACTATGCTCTGTCCAGAGGAAAACTTTAGCCAAAGTCTTTCCCTTAAATACCTTTGAAAACCAAAATCAAAGAATGTATCGTTACTCTATATTACTGGGAAGTCAGAATTTTATCCCCACTCCCACTCTGAGACCCTGACCTGCCTTAATATGAAAGTATATAAATTGATATTAAAGTATGGTATTTTAAGAATGTTTCAAAGTAAGGTCAAACTGGTGTTAAGAACTCTACTAGTGAAGGCTGAAATAACAGTCTGGCTGAGCAATCTAAGTGCAGCTGCCTCCAATTACTAAGCACATCTTAGCCTTGCTTTCTACTATGGAAACAATGCAACCAATGCCTGCAGTCAAAAAATAAAGTCAGAGAACTTACTAACAGGGCAAACTGGACAAGTGTCAGGATGCTGTGGCCATCCCAGCCAGACACTGCTACCTGACTCTCACCAATGACGAAGTCAAGGGTAAATGCTGGAGAAAATACTTCTGACAGCAATCTCCAAGAACCTGTAAGAATATAGAGAGTGCAGACACTCCTACCACTTCAAACGAGGCTCACAAATACACTGATAGAAACAAAACACGATAAAGCATACAGTCTATCACAGGACCCCAACAGCCGCAACACAGGGCCATCCATACCCCTATTTTCATACCCCCATTTTCAGCCTCCAAATTCACATGTCATCACTTCCATTTTGTCCAATACAGTACACAAAACACTATAGATCATCCAAGCACATTATTTCATATTGACTGCCCCTTCCTGCCTTCACTTGCATTCCAAAAATCCCTCATGACAACACCCTATCCCCCACAAATGAAGAATCTTTGGCTAGTACAACTTGTATTCCTGGAAACATAAAAACAGAGGCCATTTAACTGAATGTCAGATTTTTTATTTTATACAAAGGCTGATAATGTCCATCTCTTCCATTCCTAAAATTCTCTAGTGCCAAAATCCACTTCAGTCCCCCCTTACCAAAACTAGGACCCCGTCACCTAGTGCCATGTAAAGACAAACAGGAGGCAAGGCACCAGCTTCAGTCACTCCTGTCTGAGTGACATTTGGTCCTGCTGATGACTAAGCCTGTCTTCGTTGTCACACTATACACCCCTCTAGAGTCTTTTTTTCTACAATGAACTTAATCCTCTAACTTCAAAAGCTGGGCAAGAGGATTAAACGAGATAATGCATACAAATGTTATGCTCACTTCTTTCTCAAGGCTGCCCAACCTTCTGACATTGAAACCTGACAGTGCCATTGTCTAAAGTGGGGTTTCTATAGCTGCAACAAAACACCATGATCAAGCCACTCAGGTGTAACCTGTGGAGTGCCAAATGTTAAACGCAGATGTTTCACAGAAAAAAAATGTATATAAATTTTGTCCAAGAATTATCTACCTGGCTATTAATTTAAATACCACAAACTAGAAGCTCTCCATTGACTGTACAATGAGAAAGTTCATTTCTCTGGCTTTTAACATTTCTAACTTTCAGAAACGGCCAAACACCAAAAGACAAAAGAATTTGGAAAAAGGAACTTGTATGTGGCTTTACAAGCTGTGACTCAGGGGCTTTGGTTATCTGGTAACTGTTTGAGTACACTAAGCTCTTAAATGGACGTTCTTTCTTAACGTCTTTCCCACATGTATTCCATCCTGTTGCTAGGATAGTCCACATTTCCAAACCTTCCTCTCTTGTCCCTTATCCCCACACTTCTAGCACTTCCCATCCAGTCTGGTCCTAACCTCCACTGACATTTGGATCCCACTCCTCATCTTCCCTGCTATGTATCCAAGGCAGGCCTGTCCTTCCACCAAATTAGTCCAGTATGTGAAGCTCTCGCCAGCAAGAGTTCTCCTCAATCTTCATTTTCACCTGTCAACGTCCCCCGTTCCTCACAGTCTAGCCCTTTTCCCACCGAGGAAACGCTCTGATCAACCATTCTCTCCCTTGCTGAGAGAACTCTGTCAGCCTGTTCTATGCTGAGAGAGATCTGTCAGCCTGTTCTATGGTCACCAGGATTTTGTTGCCACCCACTGTGCCCTCTTCTCTTTTTAGTTGCCTCCCAGAGCAAGGAGCACGGCTCTGTGACTCACTGACCTGTGCTCTGCTACTCCTATGACACTGAGAAAGCTCATCAGTAAAACCATTCACACCTCTGTTCAGGCTGAATACACACAGGGACTCCTTTAATGGGACCCCTACATCAGCTTTGCCAGCAAAAGGCCATTATGGTTCAGGTTACAGACAAGGCTTGCACATACCTCAGCTGATATAAGTCCAGAATAGAAAGAAAGGGGCAGCCAATCTCCCTCCTCTCTTAATTTTTTATTGAAAACAGATTTTTTTCATATATTATATTCTGATTACGGTTCCCCTCCTCCAAAGCTTCCCAATCCTCCCCACTCACCCTGATCCCACCTTACATGCTCTCATTAGAACAGAGCCAATCCTCTCTTGAGAAAGGGGAAACTGAAGCAGAAGGCACGTGTGAGCAAAGACACAAACCCCACAGATACAGAGATGGTACTGGGAACCTCTCAGGCCAACTGCAGCCACTTATAACCTCCTGGCATTACATCAAAGAAGGGAGGGTCTTTGTGCTTGCTCTCTTCAGTCTCTGAAACAGTCTTGCTAAGTAATGCTGGCTGACCTCAAACTCACAGCGATTCCCCTGATTTAGCCTTCCAAGTGCTGGGATTCCTGGTTTATACATAGATTTTTTCCCCCTTAATTTGGATCAAATGACCTATTACTCCAAGGAAAAATGTGTACTCTTTAGATTAAAAAATATATCCATAATCCAGAACTCAAAGCACAAGCAACTTATTTGAACTCAGCCTGGGAGAAAATAACAAATAAAAGGAATATCACTTTATTCTTGAGAATCTAAGACTCAAAAGCTAACATGTTTATATTATACTTCAGTTGCTTTTTTTTTCTAGGCATAATAATTTAATGAGTGCTTGTAAGCAAACTATAAAATGAGTTTCCATGTAACTACCAGCTGGGTAAGGGAATACACACTTTCCAGCACGCAGGATGGAGTTAGGTAGCTCACTGAGCTCAAGGCCAGCCCGGGACACACAATTAGATCCTACCTTAAAAAAAAAAAAGATCATGATGAAATTAGGATAATGACTGATACATATATATAAAGTCTCTTTTCCTTTTAAGCCTGTAGTACTGGCAAAAGCATACTGGTGAAAACATGCTGGCGAAAGCATATCAGCAACGACAACTTTCCATTCACTTTTGTGGAATAAATAATATGGGCATGAAAAGAATGTTCCAAGGTATGGGATCCTCTGAAAGTCTTCAGGGGAAAAAAGCCCCAATAAGAAAAGCTGCTGGTTTCCCATTGAAGGCATAAACAGTCACCACATGTGCCAAGAGGCCAAAAGAAACAAAAGCTCAAACAACATATTTCAAACTTCAAATAAAGAAGTCTCTTATGCCAACAATATTTCTTATGTGTCTCATAAACCATACCTATCATATAATCCAAATTTTCTTCAATGTCTCAACACTTCCACTAAGCAGACCATTACTTTGTATTAATAATCAAATACAAAGACACACAAAACTTTTTACTCAAAGAGGCTAAAAAATGCTGAAGAAACCGTAGACATGCATGTGGCATGGCTAGAGCCCTGTTCTCCATGAGCAGGCTCAAATCAGTACTGTGTACCTAGGAAATCAGTACTAAGTACCTAGGTAGCTTCACGCTTTCCACCAATACTCAGCACTGCTATCTGTTCTTTCTACAGAATGGATGTGTCCAGCTTCTAACAGACTTCCCAGGTTATTAGAACTAAGGTTTGTGGTTTTGTTGATGTAGAGATCTGAACACTCATGTTAGCTAATATGATAGCTATTACCTGCTTATGGCTACATGTAATTGCAATAATATAAACCTGCTCTATCTGGTATGTGGCACTGTCACAGAGGACAGTGCAGACAGCAGAGTGCTCTCATCATTACAGAAAGTTCCAGGAGACAGTGACACCCCAATTACTAGTTGCAGAGGTCACATCTTAGCACCACTGTCCCAAAGGGCCACTGATAATGCCATGGATTCATTGTCTTTTAAGTTTTGTACACTGAGAGTAAGACTGTTTATTCTCTACCACCTAAGCAGATAAAGACATGCAATAGAACATCGGCCCTGAGGACTCAAAACAAATCACCACGACACCATGCCACTGCAAAGAACCCATCTCCATTGTCCTAGTTTGGATTATGATGTCCCTGAGACTATTTGCTAAAAGCTAGGTGGTAGCACTTTCAAAAGATGGAGATTTTATGTGATGGGCTTCCCTGTAAACATGTGCTTGAGGAGATCCTGAAACCCTGGACTCTTCCTCCTGTGCTCCATAGCACAGGAGGATTTGTCCTGCCAAATGCTCCTGCCAACAAAGCCAGCCTTGCCATAGGCCTAAAGCAAAAAGTACTGAATACTCCACAACTGTGAGCCCCAGTAAACCTGTCTCTTTAGAAGCTGATTTTCTTGGGCACTTGCTCTAGGAATGGAAATCCAAGTGACAGAACTATGCACAGAATATGTGCAGAGCTGTCTTGGTAAGAAATGGTATTTTACATTTTTGAACAAAATCAATACCACTATAGTTTGGGACACAAGTTGCTCAGATCTGCTATGTACATATGCCATTTTAAGTAGGTATATGTACTTTTACCTAAAAAGTTTTACTGCATGGCAAACATCTGACCAATATGTAACTGGGTCAAGCAGACCCAGGCTGTGGAAACAAGCACTGAGTCCTTTGAGCCTTGGTAGATGCTTTCTAGTTGTGTGCCATTTGAGCAATATACTGGATTGTGTGCTTTCTCTCAAATAAGAAGCAATAATTAGGTCATCTTCCCACATCTGGAATTCTAAATAAGATGCTACATATCTGACATCATGTGAATAATATGTAACATAATCAGACATACTGGCAATGACTTTAGAAAAACAAAACCTACCACAATAATGCCAGTATACCAAGTGTTTAAAAACAGTCTTATTGACATATAATTCATGATTGACACATTTAAAGTACACAGTTTCCTAAGAACTGAGGACCACAGCATCTCATTTACTTAGCACTCACATGAGCCATACTGAAGGTTCGTAGTTATGAGGTTTTTCAAATGGAAGACATCAAGAGACATTTATATTGATGTCTGGGAACACAAGATCTGGTATTCTGACATAAGCACCAGAAGCAAATGGATGCCAAACACCCTATATTCATGTTCAGGCTGAGAAACCTTGTTCTAGAGACAAAAACATGACAAGACATGCTCTCAATCTTGAAATGCTTACAGCTGAAGCAAACTGTAGCCAGGATGCTGGTTGGGGATGCACAGAGTAAGTGATGCTTGTACCAAAAATATTGGAAGCCATAATACAGGACGGGATGACATGGGTAGACATACAGAGTGTGTTTGAGTCTAGGATGAACCCATTATTCAGAATAGCAAGGGGGAGAAAAGGGAAGTGGCTTTGTACATCAAGTCTGGAGCTGACCTTTGCTTGGCAAGCACTTTATGTAAAGAGCCAGACAGTAAGACTAGCTGGGCCATATGGTGTCTGTTAACACTGCTCAACTCTGCAAGTGGAGGATGGCCACAGATATGGACAGCAAATGAATGCCAACCCTGTGGCTGCTGTCACCAAACCTTCAGAGATGAACATAAACATCTGATCTTACAGAATTGTCAGGTTTTATGAAACTCTTCTTCATTTGATTTCTTTTCCTACCCTGTAAAAATATGAAACTGTTTTTAGCCCCTGGGCTAAATATGAACTGGTGGTGGCAGTAGCTTGCCAGCCCTTGCTATAGTGTGCACACAGGATTTCAAGGTGATAACTTCACTAGTCAAATAAACACAGCAGTGCAGCTGCCCTCAGAGCTCTAGAAGCACCGGGTATCTCGCTGCTATTTTGTGCTGAAGAACAAATGAGCATGACACATGACCCGTCATTATCTTCTCTGTGATACTTACAATGAGATGGTATGCTACTCAGGGGAATAAAAAGGCTTATTTCAGGCCACTGTGGTGAAATGACATTTACCTAATGCAGATACAAATTTTGTGTTAATTAGTGGGCACTTGACATTGATGTGATCTGATTAGTGGGGCAAAGTCAGCCTTAAACTAGCTCCCCAGAACTAACATAGTATGTCCTTGAATTGTGAGAGTTAGGGAAGTGTCAAAAAGCACCAGCCAATGAGAAACCATTCAGAATCACCTGCTATAGTCTGAGACTAACCACTTTATAATGAATGACCTATATGAATCTGACACAGGGCACCTGGTGTCACTTAATAATCTCAATGCTCTTATCATATCATACGGCCCAGTCTTTATTAGGGACACAATGATTAAAAAAATGGTATTAGATGTTTATAAATTTAATTACATTTAATTAATTATACATAAGTATATACTCAACTAATGTTGGCTCCCATTAACTTGTAATGTAATTATACTATTTCAGTTTCTTCCTCTTTCTAAAATGTGCCTCCCATGATGGTTTCTCCAACTTTGTAATATTTCTCTATAACTCTAGAACCAAAAAAAATCCAGAAATTTGTCTAGTCAAAATTTCTCATTTTAAAGATTCATTTTCTTTGCAAATATATTGAGTGCTATTGCCCTTGGAAGCTAGAAGAGGGTGTCGGGTCTCCTGGAGCTGGAGTTGTAAGTGCCTGTGAGCTCTTTTACATGAGTGTTGGGAATCAATCTCAGGTCCTTGGTAAGAGCAGTACATGCTCTTAACTATTAGGCCCCATATTCTCATTTTAAAAATGAAATAACGGGCAAATTCATAGAGGAGGTAACACAACCTGGTATAAAAGGTAGAGGCTTAGTTTGGAATGTATGGTGGGGGATGAAGAGAGCAGTTCATGAGTTACGGCTGGATAGCAGGAGTAACTTGCAGGGTTCTATAACACACAAAAGTCACTGGTCAACAGTGACTGGTTGAAAATATCAAACTAGTAAACAGGATTTTGAATGCTGCCCACACAAAGAGATTATCAATGAAAGAAGTGATGGATAAGGTGGTTAAGTCAACCTGAGCATTACATGGTGTGTTTACTGTAAAGAAGTGATGGATAAGATGGTTAACTCGACCTGAGCGTTACATGGGGTGCTTACTGTAAAGGCCATCTCCTTACCTGTTTGTTACCATGACAACTAACCCACATTTTTTTCTTTCAAACAAAGGTTGTAGACGGAGGCCTGTATAGTTCTGGATCTTGTCTCTGTCAGCCTCAGTGGTAGTCATCGAGGCACAATGTTTCTCAAAGTTTCTCAGAACATCAGATTCCTCATTTATAAATTAGAGATTAAATAAAGAAGTGCCCAGGGAACACAGACCACTGTTCTTAACACATATTTTAAAAAAATAACACATGTTCCGTGTTACTACCAATCTAATATTGATACTGTATATCTCCCATTTCTCAAAAGAAGACGTGTGTATATAGCACCTATGTTAATTCCTAACACTGCTCCAACCTGTACTTGCCTGACTAAAGCTAATACTACTTATTTTCCAATTAAGGCAAACTTTCTCCCCTTTGTGAGTATAACTCCCCTTTCTTTGCTATATGCCTCAATTTTAAGAACGTTGTCGTCTTTAAATGTTTTCTTGTCTCCAACTCTACTCCAGGGATCATGGAGATCCGAACTATGTCTATGACACACTGCACTAAAGGATATACAGTAAGGAATAAAGGACAATCATTTTTGAAGGTTCCAATCTGTCTTCAGGGAAAGGGAGGTTACAGAAGGCATCCTTCCAATCCATTGGCTGATGAGGCTGGGAAACAAACTATTTCCTCTTCCTTCTTTTCTAGCTGGGTTTCTTATGGGTTTCCTGACCCTCAAGACAGATTCAGATGTCCATGAAATCTTACTATGCCAGTCTGAAGCCAGGAAAAATAAATAGTAGTACACTAAGATCTCAGATTGGAAGTACTTGAGTGGAAATTCAGTTTAGTACAAAATGACCAATTCTTTCTTCCCCAGAGCAGAGAATGAAGCAAACTTGCTCAAATTTGTATAGAATTCTGCTGCCCTTGAGTCTGCTCCTGGTGTTATTCTAGAAACTGGATTATTTGTCCAGTAGCAACTTTTCATCTGCAGGTTAACAGATAACCATAGTTTTGACTTTTCCTCCAGACCTCCCCCACTTGACATCATTTACCCTACACTCAGACCTGGCTGACCCAGCCTTTACACTTGGGGAGACTTTAATCCTGCAGACAGGCCTGACTCTGGTAGGAATCTACTTGAACCTGAAAGGTCTCCAGACCCTCAAGGCATGTCCCTTTTCAGTTTAACCATAGGCCTACCTGCAAAGCATCTTTCACGTTGATGATTCTTCGTGTGCTCATCAGACTGGATCAGATTTATAGCTTATCTGAGCCTTGGCTATCTGACAGAGTTCTCCAAACTCAGGAGACTTTCTCTATGAAAAAGAAAGACAATCAGAAGCACCACCTGCTTTGGAACTAAAATTCTTTAGGATGCATAGTCCTACCCCAGGGTTGGGCATTTTCCTGTCTGTGGTAGATAGTGTCTCTTCGTAGTGGATGGGAGGGGTGGACCATGCCTTCTATTGATCTTTCCTTTGTCTATCTCCACTAATACAGGTGCATTCATCTTTCTCCTTAGAATACTGCCAGGCTTCCAGGGCACACACACTCTTCCCCAGGTGTAGCTATAGGTGAAATTTTGACCATTCAACAAAATCTTCAGATTCACTGTGCAAATGTAGCACAATTAATCTCTATTAGCATTGACCTTGCCATGTATGACAATGTTAGAGAAAATTCCAAAAGAAAACAGAATTTGGTGTACATTTGGTGAGCAGTAGGTACGGGGTCACCCACCAACAGACTTGAAATTACTGATTTATGAGATGCCCAAAGGCCAAGTTCAAGAAATGGCACTTATCTGAAAAGTTCTCATTAGTGTTCTCAAGTAATTATGGAATGGTGTCATTAGTCATTGGCATACTGTTGTTACCCATGAAGCTTTGACCCAGTCAGGCTGAAAACTGTCAGTGGACCAGAATTTGTTTCTTTCTTTTTCCTTCTGTCAGCATTCTTTCTTGTAAAAATACTAAGAAGGGAAGGTGATTATGGGCATCTAACATCAGATTTAGTAAAAATCACTAGAGAAAATATGAGGAGAAGTGTGATTTAATGATCTGAGAAAGTAGGCGAAAGTGTCAAGTCTAAAGAATTTTAAACCGGTTATAGATCGAAGCATTCAAACTTCGTTGGGGATGGAGTGGCTTGGAGGGGAGCAGGCAAGGCCTCTGCCAGGGGTTAATTGCAACCCTGCATGAAAAGCAGTTAACAAGTGAGAATCAGAACACCCAGGAGGAAAGGAGAGCCGGCTCCATCGCCATGAGAAATAAACAACAAAGAAGAAATATTTCCTTTGGCTACCACTACCTCCTTTTCAAAAGCTCAGAGGGGCTGTAGGGAATGCCAAGGACTGGGTTTCTCTCAACTCCCTCTGAAGCATTTGTCTTCATTACCACTCTTTTTAATCAGGGTTCCTTCATGAGTGTTGCTGCTCAGGCCCTGAGGGGCAGCTCTGCTCTGTGATAAATCAGAATCCACACCGCAAGTCACTACTCAGCACTCTCAGGGAAAGAAAAACAGACAAGTGCCCACCACAGGCTGAAAAGGCCCAGAGGTCGCAAGAAGGAAAGGCCCCGGAGCAGGAAAAGGCTGGGGTGGGGGCAGCAGGATGCCAAGGCAAACAGAAATTGGACAGACTTAATTACAGGAGTTTGGAATATCATTTCATTTAACTACAAAATGATCATGAGTTTGTTTAATAGATTGTAATTTGTAGCCTCAATAATTTCATACCTAAATCAAAACTTGGTAGCCCCAAGAGAATGAAACCTTGGATAAACTAGACTATTACCATCAAAACTTCCTTCTTGTCTGTATTCAATGACATCACTAAGAAAGAAACCATTATGTCTTAAGAACCTTCTAGTATTTACTTGTCTTAAAGTTTTAAACACATAGTATTTTCCCCCACTGAAAAGTATCTTGGAAATAACTCAAGTTAAATATAATTGGTTAAAGACCATTGATGATTTCTTTTTCAAGTTAACTGAGCTGGCTGGTTGCAGATCATTTAGAAGAATGGTTCTCAACCTTCCTAATGCTGTGACCTTCAACCTTCCTAATGCTGTGACCCCTTAATACAGTTCCTCATGTCGTAGTGAACCCCTCACCATAAAATTATCTACCTTATAACTATAATTTTGCTACCTTCATGAATCATAATGAAAGTATCTGATATGCAGGTATCTGATAAATAATTCCCAGGCTGAAAACTGCTGTTCTAGAGCCTAGAATCCTATGTCCCACACAGAACCTCAGGTCTTATGAATGGGTTAAAAGCTGAAAAACTACCAATTATGGAGTAGTAGCAGGCACAAAGTTGAATATGAGTTATCTATTAACCTGATTCCCCCCCCACCATGTAGCCCAAACTGGAACTCACCCTCATAGTCCTCCTACCTTCGCCTCCCACATGCTGGGATCACAGACATGCCCTAACCTGCCAGGTTCTAAGGCCCCATTTCTTTATCTCTAAAACATACTTCATTTATTTGTTATGCATGAGTTGCTAAGATTCCTCTAAATTCAGGGAAATTCCAATATATGAACATTTTTTTCTAGGTGTCTTAATGGGTTCCAGTGCTAAAAAGATTTATGTAAATACTGAAAACTAACTTCCTTCAGTTTTAGAAGGAAAATAGATTAATATAGTGGTAAATCCTTCTAGGGTGCTAGAATACAAATTCTGCTATAAAATCACCAGACACAGTGATTATACAAATAAGCAAGCTAAAAGTTAAGGCCATGAACTCCAAAATAGATGTCAACTTTCCTAAGAGAAATTTGAAACACTCTTAACCTATCTGCCTGTTAAAGAGTGTACACAAGTTGGGCTATTCACAGGTAGCCCTCAGCCAAAGACCTACTGTTTAAATGTCACCACACCTGTGCAGGAGCCAAGAGTCACTATTCCAACTACACTGTACCCTGCTCCTTCATGTCTGTAAGGTTTCATGGGGGTGACATTTCTTACATGGCTGGGCGCCCCATAGACTTTGCCCTTTACACCGAGGGGATCTATTCCATGCCAGCCAACTGTGGTTTAGAGGCACAAGTATGTGTGTCATTACAATTTTACTGAAGACCCTACAACAAACAGCAAAGGACCCAAAATCACGAAAGCAAGGCCACCTTCAAATCTATATCAAACAACCAGCCTCTGCTTTCCTCTTGGGAACTGAAACTCATATCTGTTGTGATTCTGGGATGAAAAACTCTGCCAAGATCTTAGGATGCTGGGGAGGGTGTAAAGCAAGCACCATCTAGTCTCCACTCCAAACTTGTCAGGTTTTAAAATAGCAGGTAAGCAAAGGTCCTCGAGGGCAGAGGTGACATGAAAAAACCACATTATGGCTAGAAGGTTTTTTTGGTTATTCATGATGAACTGGGAAAAGTGGCAGGGTTACAGAGACTAACACCGTGGGACCAATCTAGATATGGTGCTCCAGGCAACAAGTAATTAAGAATCAGTTGTGTGGTTATTTTGATGAATGGGGTCTAAGGGTTGTATTGATTATTCTTTTGGATACAAGAGAGTTAAAAAATGACAAGGAAATTATAGTGAATAGTTTCTCATAATTAACTGGGACGACATTTTGTTTCTGGCTTTTTAAGGAGCCCTGGGAGTCAGAATTCAAATACTTGTGTGATGATGATTAAGTACTGATAAGCACTCGAAGGAACATTATCCAGGGGTGCCAGAGTAAATTAAAAACTCGTCACATAAACTTGGGTAAGGTGAAGGCAGTCTTTCAGATGTGTCCCAAGTGTATGGCTACAACTTGCAGATACCATGGGCCAGCACCAACATACCTCCATGAGGGAAATGCCAGCTGTCTGTGGAAGGGCAGCAGTCAGTGTGGGTGATGAGGCTGTGCAATGTGGCATCACCTCTATGAACAAGACCAACAAAGCATGAGGCACTGCTGGTCTAAGCAGAGCGGCACATCCCCCTGCCAGCAGACGGGGATTTTCTTTTTCATTTCCATCTGCAATCCTGCCTTACACAGCTGAAACGTCAGCTATGAGCAACAGCAGAGTCTGGCTCCTGCAGACCTCTGAGAGATTGGGATGAATCAAAGATCATTTCTAAAATATGGACAAGGAAAGACATTAAAAAAGGAATAATAGTTTTTTTAAAAGTCCATTGGTGAATAAAGCGTGGGCTGGAAGCCCTTCTCCAACAGGATCCCTATGAACAGCACAGCCCTCTACACTGCCAGAGGGCTTCAGAGACGTCGAAAACCCTAGAAGCTGAAAACCCAATCTGGCTGTTATAAAGCAGCCTGATTCCGACATATTCTCATTCTTGACAAATACCCACCCACCGACAGGACTGGGAGACACATGGCAGCCAGGCCAAGTTGTCAAAATTGATCATTATAAAACGTCTATCTTCCAAAAGTACAACCTTTGCTCACTGTGATGTTTCCTTTGGAAGAGCGATCTTTTGAGAGCTATAAAAAAATGGTTGTAAAGGATGAGGTTTGCTTGTTTTCTAGTTTAACAACCATGTTAAGAATGGAAAGGTGAATGGTGGCCTCTGAATGGTAACCAACAAACAAGAAATGAACCTCTGCTTCAAAGAAATTTGTAATTTTTAACACTCCCCAGAAAATTTCCTAGGCCTTTAGCTCCTTTGATTTCCTTTCTTCATCTCTTCCCTCAGGTCCCCAGCACAGTGCTGCAAGGCCTAGTCAACATGGAAAGTTCACAGCTCGTCGTCTGATCTCATGATTCTCTATCAAAACAGCACTTTCAAAAGTGCTTCCTGTCTAGCTCTGCACTTTCGTGAGTGTTTCCTTGGCTCAATCAGCTGCCAAACCAAATCCCTTCGGTGGAGAACTGGCAAGCACTCAATCCAGCCCCGTCCCCTCTCCACCTTGGGCCTGACATCCGGAAGTGACTTAGGAAGCACTCTAATGGTTACCAAATTTTTGGAAACCGACTTAGCTTTCCTGGGCAAGCCATGTGTTTAGGGAAGATGGAATCACTAATCATCACTTGACCCTGTGACAGACCAAAAGTTGCCCTTCCCTCCCCATCCCCCGGGAATAAAAGAAGAAGAAAAGAAATGTACCAGCTAGCACAATGATGTAGACGCACAATCATGCTGGAGGAGACAGCAGACACACTGCTTTCCAGATGTTTGACATGATGGTGCACAGGCAACACAAAGAAGTCGAGAGGTTCTGCTGCAGACTCTGCAGACTCACTGGTCTGCTCTTTTTCTACATCCTTTCTTCAAGTGCTGGGGACTTTCTATGGCTATCCAGTGACTCAGAACAGAGAAGAACTGAAGATCTGTCCATCATTTCTCTGTCTCTGAAATAAAACTGCATGGCTGTATGCAGCAACAGAGGCAGTGTGATTTGCCTGAATGCCTCCTGGTGCCTCACACACTCGGCACTTCACTATCTGTGTATCACCAAGTCAAGCCTGGACCTAAATGAGGGTCTCACATCCACTAATCCCACCTCCTGCTTCTGAGCCATGCATAGAACCTGAGTGAACGCAAAACCAAATCCACTCAGGCCTCCTGTAGGACTGCTTCTATGTGGTTATCCTTGCTCATACTTCTACTGGTGGACGGCTTCCAAAAGAAAACCAGATTTAGCTGTCAGTCTTAGAGTATCAGTGAATCTCTAAGATGAATGAGTTCTTTAAAACAAAAGCTGAACTTGGGGTAATTAACGTTCCAATTCTTTAATCACATTTTCCAAGCTCAGAGGGAATTGTGGTGCTTGTTTGAGGAGTGTCTTCCCCAACGCCACACAAATGTGGTGCAGGTTCTCCCTTCAAAGGGGTAGCTAACAGAAGGACTTCCCCTGAACACAGTGTTCAGGAGTGTGCACCTTAGCCTATCCTTTTTGGATAGCAGAGGTTGTGTGTGAATATGCAATTATCAATTTAATTCTCGCTTTTGTCTCCTTTCTTCAACAATAAAGCAAAAAGAGAAAGAAAGGGAGATGGGGTGGGCGTGGTAAGGGAGGGAGGGAAGGACATTTAAGCAAGTTCTGAGCATGGGTTTTAGACCATGGTGAACATGCCAGCCTTAACACTCCTCAATCTAAAATGCTCAGGGTCAGAGTAGCTTGCATTCTAGAATATATATGCAGGCTTAATTAATGAAAATTTCCTACTCAAAACCTCCTAAATACTCCGATACCCCAACGTTTTGAGCATTACACTGGCAGATTTCAGATTAGGGTTGAGCCTACTCTGCACTATGGCAACTTGTTCATTTCCATCTCTGAGAAATTCAGACAAATGGCCTTGGAGTCCCTGTGAAGCTCAAGTTCCCCTGGATCCCACAGGGCTTTGCATCCACTGTGTTGCCCATCACCAGGATGTGATATGGTTGACCGGTGCGATGAGGAGTTAATTACAAGTAGACAATGTAGCTGGCTGCCATTCATTGTACGGCACTACTGCATCAGGACAGAGACGATCACCAAGGTCTCCCTGTCATAGTCATCCGAGACAACGGAACACTAAATCTTCCATCAACCCAGGCCCTTGCATAGAGAGAGAGAGCCCAAAATAGATAATATTTAGCAAAAGCTTACCCAGAGAGGTCACTAAGTGTACAAGAGGAAATCTAGCGGGTACTGAACTTTGTCAGTACAACATGGATCAAATATCACCCATGAAAATGTCAGAGTCGGAGAGATGCAGGACGCATGGCTGCTCAAGAGGACTGACCCATTCTCTGAAGACCTGCCATCATATAAAACTTATGCGCCTGGGATAAGGGAGGGTAATACAGGGTGTTTTACTGACTGCTTGGGAAAATAGCCCAGAAAGAAATCCTAACACATTTGACAATCTTGGGGCTGTGTAAATAACATGCTTCTGCATCCAAAATGATAACATGAATTTGTATTGCCTCCCATAAAGGAAAAGCCCCAGTCCTGAAAGAGTTAAGAGAGACCAAAATTAGACACAGTTCATGTTAAAGGTTAGAAGAATAATCAGTCACTTGAAAAAACACTACATAAACATTTTTCCGGATGCAATTTTCAGTCCAAGGATACATTTCCCAGTAGAAATCAACAGCTAAAAAGGAAATCATTTCGTCTCTGTAAGTGCCAAATTGTATCCTGATTTTCCCTGGTCTGGCTCAACTTTCAAAACCAGTGGTTCAACTTCTGCAATCTTTCACCCAATGACTATATAAACACATCTTACAAGACAGACATAATCCTTGGGTGGGCCAATTTATGTTGGATTATGAAAATACTTAAAATACAAAATCGTATAATGACTGTTGCCCTTCAGTTTTTCACTAAAAAAAAAAAAAAAAGGGTGGTGGTGGTAGTGGTGGTGGGAAAGACATTTAATAAAAGGCTGTGGTTTGCAAGAAGATAACGGGCCACAATCACTTCCCCTTCTTTTTCTCCCCCTCAGAAGGTAAATAATACTAAAGAACAGTGTTTTGGCCTGGTGATAGTCTGGAGTCTATGAATACAGTTCTGATGCACGCAAGGCAGTCACCAGCACAACTGGAATGAGTTAAGCTGCTTGCAACAGGCAAGGGGAAATTTCACCCTTGGAAGTATGTTGGATCTTCTGTACTTGGTCAGAGGTTACAGAAACATTAGTTTTAAGGATAAAGTAATCTTAAGTAAAAACCAAAAGATTCATTCAGAATTTATTACGGCTCCACTCCACACATATCTCACATAGACACCACTCCATAGCACCAGCCGAGCAGAAGCTCAAGCCCCTAACTAGAGAAATCATAAATTTTAAACATTCATGCAAAGGTGAACTCTGTTTTTCTACTTCTTTCTTGAAATTCTAGAGATTTTACAGGCAGCCATGAAAGCACACTGAAAAGCTCACCCCAGCATTTAGCATGGGGAGGGCAAGAATTTTAACTTTTCTTCCAATGGATAAAGTTATGTAAAAGAAGACATTCTGGAAGTCTTTGGAGAGAGCATAGAATAAATCATAGCTGTAAGACCTGGAAAAGTTTGGTTGGGCATAAAGCAAGTTTTACATCTGTGCCTGTACATTTTTGCCTTGGGAATAACAGATCTCCCAAGCCATTCATGGAAAAATGCTGTAATTCACCTTAACCAGGAAAACTTAAGAGTTGCATTTGCAACTGTGGTATTTCATTAGATGTTACTGAGAATTACATCAAATATCCAAGAAACTGTATTGTAAAAATGACTTCAGCAAAAGTCACCAAGAGCTACAACAAACACCTGAGTGAACTTTTGGCAACTCATGGTGTACCTCTATGAATGTCTGCTTCTGAGAAGACAGAGTAGTGGAACTGAGGCAGCATGCACATCGGAAAGGAGTGCATACAACAGTCCAGTTTAAGGTCATATGCTTAGAGGCTGGGGCCACTAGAGTCTCACTCACAGAACTATCTGAGTACATGTTAGGGAAGCACTTGCCATCTCCACAGGATAGTTCTGCCTAAATCCACAGAGTGTTTGAGTATTTTCATTTTGAGGCCAGCCTGGGCAAACACTATGAAGCAGTCTTCAGAATAAAAAGTAATGAAAATAGAAAGGCTTTCCAACTGCTTTCCAAAGTCAGAGTCTTCCCTGCATAGGAAGACATTCAAACTAAAACCTAAAGGTAGAGTTTTCAAACATGCCTTTTTGGTTCAAATATTTTGCATTCCTTTCTCCTTTAAGGCACCCGCACATGAAAGCTGCCATTATTTAAAAGTGAAGAAAGAAAAGGGAATTGCTCTTCCTTTTCTGCTGGATCTGCTATTATCACCTGTATCTGTTTCCAGGAAGCCAATCTTCATTAGGGTTAATCTGCCTACTAAATGAATAAACAAAGGATTTCTCTGTCACTTGGAGGCCAGGTGAGCCGATAGCATCTTCTAACACAGAAAAGCATCTGTACTTGACTGCTGAGGAAATTACCTGCTGCAACCCCACACCTGAGGATCACCTGGCAGGCAGATCAGTGATGCTGAGCAACATACAGAAAATGGACTAGAACTATGATGTTTAAAGCATTAAAACCTGCCCTTGTTTTAAAAACGAAGAACAACTTCATGTAAGTTTTCACTAAGGAACATTAGACAAAAAAAAACCAAGTAAAATCAAGGTTATTTCCCATTCCATTCCACTTCTACCCTCCACCCCCAATAAACCAGGGCATGTGAGAGCCACACCTCAACAGCAACACACTGCACAATATAAAGAACCGAAATAAAAGACAAAGGTCTGCATCAAGTACTTGACAATAACCTTCTAAACACTATGACATTAACAAACTAAGAAAGGCGTGCTGTTGAATTATCATTCCTTTGCTAGACTGATTGATCCTCATCAAGAAACCGACATGACTTTAGTAGTTAAACATGACAGAACAAAGAACCCAAGACCAACCATTGTTGACTTATTAAATTATTAATAATATCATCCCTTGTTTCAACTTGTGGAGCAAAATCTTATTGCCCTGAGAAATGATTTTGCGATCTAAATAATCCAACAGGAAACCACTGGTGTTAAATAAATAAACACAAACAATGTGAAAGAAATGAGGTCAAAGATACCTGACCTGGCTCCAGACTGAGTGTCCAGATGTGTGAGGGAGGGGATACAGACGAAGATACAAGTTAACAACAACATCTGATAGACTGAAAACACCATCACAACCAGTCGTAAAACCTGCAAACCAACCATCATTAGAAATGCTTCCCTGGAATCAGGAGGGCCAGGGTGTGATGCAGAACGAATTAAGAGCAGGTCTGTCTGTCCATCTGTGTGTCTGTGACAATCCACCAAAAACAAAAAATGCTACCCTTGCTCCAGGGCCCCCTAAGTTGCTGACACAGGTATTGCTTCTTTATTTAGCTTCTAATAATAGGCATGTAGACGAAGAATCCAAACTACTGGTCAGGTTATGCATGGTTCTCTGGAGGGACCAGGAACTGAAGAATGAGGCAACAGAGGAGAACGGTCAGTCAACATTTAATGAGTGCCTACTGTGTGTCAAGTCCCCTGTGAGAATGACTGGGCTTGCTCAAAAGTGATAGAAAACAGCCTCGCTCTTCACATATACTGTGTAATCATTACTTATGAAAGCAGGAGCCTTTCAGCCACACAAGGGCATCTTAGAGCTTTCATACTGCATGTGCAAGATGGATATCAGAGACAAGAAAAATGTTGAGAGGAGTGTTCACCTGGAGGACATCATCGACGGAGAAGCTGGTGAGCACACTACACTTCAGGAGGTGCACAAGAGAAAAAGCAGAAAGGACAGGCTCAGAATATGCAGTCTTTCATGGTCTTCATCTGTCAGGTCAGGTTTTCAAAGATAAGCCATTTAAACATAAATGCAAACTGCTTGTGATCTCCACCAGCCATGGCCTGCACTGTAATACTGATGACAGATGCTACACATGAATGTCACATATGTATTCTGAAATCTATTTTCACTAAGAGTGATTTTGGAGTATGTGGGGAAATTCAGCATGTCAGTTTAAGGAAATGGGTAAGGTTTCCCTTTTAAGACCCTAAAAACCATATGGGAACAAGATAATGTTTGTCCTAACCTGCCAAGATTCTGTGGCGCTCATCCCGGTCCGCACTTCATTCCTGATGCTCACTCTGGGGCTTGGCAGGGTGTGGATGTGTGAAAATGCATGTACTCGGAGAACTCCCTCATGGCTTCACATCTGAGGATGCTCCTCATAAGGCTATTCGACCCAACAGCCACAGGACGCTTCCAAGTCCACTATACTTTCCTTTAAGCTAGTTTGGACACAAGAATCAATAGAAGACTTTGTTACCTGGCTTAAAGCCAAGAGGAGGCTCCTGTGCTTGTAATTCTCAAGCCACATCACACTCTGCTAACTCTTCCCTTACTCACCAAGCCATTTCAAAAGCATCAACATTTGTCTGATTAGAATGAGTAACATACATGATTTTTAGCTATTTAAAACCATGACTGTATTAAATGTGGAGGAGAAAAAAAAAAGGACACCTAGAAATGCTAAAAATCAGAGCTGGAGAGAAGGCTTGGTGGTTAAGCATGTGTTTCAAGCACCCATATAGACAGGCAGCTCACAACTGCCTTATAGTAAGTCTTGCTCCAGAGGACCTGATGCCCTCTTCTGGCCTCTGATGACACTGCACTCATGTTCAAAAGTCTTCCCTCCATCAATACATACAAATAAATAAACATAAATTGTTTTTTAAAAATAGCTATGAGTATCCAAATCAAAAAATATTAAGTGTATATTATGTAGAAATAACTTGAAAAGTATAAAGGTAAAACAAAAATATATTAGTAGGGAGAAGTTTTACTTCGATTTTAAAATCTGGTATCTTGTTAAACAGTTCAAACCAGTTGGGAACCTGTGATCCTTCTGTTTTTGCCTTCAAAGTATAGGCAGTGCTGTGAGTATAGGTGCACAGTACCACCCAGCTCACACTAATGAAGGATGTATTGTGTGTGTATGTGTGTGTATACTCAGAAACGCAGGACACCAAGGGTTGTTGATTATATTAATGACATTATTAACATGTCATTGAAAATATAAAATTCATTCATTCTTAAATTTAAGTACTATTCTGAGGAGTTATCACACAAAGCTATAGCCTTGAATCTTGTGAGTTCACAGACTATACTGTACATTGGTTTTGATTGTTGTTGTCCTGTTTTATTTGTTTGTTTATATTTGTAAATGAAATTATTTGGCATAAAATGTTGGAAAATAAATGTCTTCTTCACTGTCATGCTATCAATTGCTGGCTATTTATACCTTTAGATGCACTGAGGATTATCAAAAATCTAAGTATGGTATTTTTATAGGGAATGCATTAAAATTCTAATTAAGAAATATCTGCATTAAAAATGTAGTCTGTATATTCAGAATGTACTATATACATGTATATTACTTTGAAGAGATGTGAAGGTTCATTAGTATTTATTTCTATTTCCTTATTGTGCTCACTTAGTTTTTACAGCAACATGACACAAAAGACATCTGAGAGGAGGAACCTCCAAAAGAGGGTGAGAGCAGGCTTGGAGGACATTTTCTAATTCAGTGAGTGATTGAGGAGGGCCCTGTCCTTTAGGGGTCACTCCTGGGCTGGTGGTCCTGGGTTCTGGAAGAAGGCAGGCTGAGCAAGCCATGAGGAACAAGCCAGTAAGCAGCACTCCTCCATGGCCTCTTTGTCAGTTTCTACATACAAGTTCTGGTTTGAGTTCCAGACTAGGCTTCCCTCAGTGAACTGTGATTTGGGATAGGAACACTAAATACACCCTTTCTTGCCCAAGTTGCTTTTGGGCAATATTTCATCCAGCAATATTAATTCTAACTAAGGCATGTACGTTATTGGGCTGATTGGATTCTAACTCACTGTGTAGCTCAGGCTGGCCTTGAATTCATGATCCTATTTCAACTTTTTAGTGCAAGAACAAACTAGCATACAATTATAAGCTATATGTAGTTTCATTATATAGTCTCTGGTTTCTTTCTCAGGATCATTTCTAAGAATAATGGTCTTCTGGTGCTATCATGATAAGATCATAAACAGAGTATCTAGACTTATATGGAAAAAGTGATAATATGACCAGTTAAGATGTTTTTAAAAGTTGATGGTCTTGAATATTTAAGGTAAAAAATATTTTGTCTACAAATAATGAGTTTTGTAGTTAAATCTTTCGGTTTTTAAAAAATTTATTACTTCTGTATGGGACTGCATGAGCTTATGAACCATGTGTATACAGATACCCACAGAGACCAGATCCCCAGAACTGGGGTTACAGATGGATGTGGGTGCTTTGTGATGTCATGTGGGCACTGGGAATCTAAACCAGATCCTCCACAAGAGCTATCTCTCTAGCATCCTCTATGTTTTATATATTAATACATTATCTGGAACATCCACAGTAATTATATAATAATGCTTACTGTATCATTAGTTTTCTTGTAATTTTTAAGAATTCCTAACAGATCTCCCATTGAATCCAATGTGGTTTAGTGTAGCAAGTTTTCATTAGGAATCCATGATTCTATTCCTAATTATCTCAGGTAACTTACAGGAAGAAGTGCTAATCTTACCAAATGACCTTTTAGCATTGAGAATACATTTTTCTTATTGTACCAACTAAAAGTGATATAGTATAGTAACAGGGAATATGAAAAATCCTATTTGATCATGGTAGACAAAACTTTTATCTTTTAAGATAAGACTTTTATCACAATGTTGAATTTGGTTAGAACTGTATTTGAGATTTCTACATGAAGATCCATATGGGATTGGTGTACAGCTCCCTTTTTTCTTTTCTAGGGCTGTAGCTTGTTTTTAAAAGCATTGCTTAGAGTGAATTAGGGACACACTGTTGTCAATAGGTGCTGAAAAGTTCCTCAGAGCTGACACTGTTTATTATGGGACAGGAAAAGGCCACAGGCTGTGCGCACAGAGGTGAGATAATGGCTTCCGCCTCACTTCTCTGTCGGTCTCACTCAGCCTGAAGTGCTGTGTCTAGAGACTCCCAGCAAAGCATCATTTAAGGGCAGAGAATACTGAAATTACTGTCAGACTGTCAACACTCAAGGAGATAATTTCAAACCTATGCTGAACTACTATAGGGTTAATGTAGACTAAGAAACAAGACAAGTAAGAAGAGACCAACCACAATGTTTATCTCAAAAGCTGGCACCAGAAGCTCAAGAAGGCAGTCCCTAGAATGGATGGACATTCTAGAGCTCACCGTTGCCTGTGGTTTTGCTGCCATCAATGAAAGCTCACCTAGTCATGTGTGACAGCACGTGCTATAATCCCAGGATGCAGAAAGCTGAGGCAGGGGGATAGGGAATTCTTTTCTCCTGAGAGTCTGAGGTAGAGAAAGAGATACATACATTTTCAAATTGACATTTTAGAATGAAAAGACAGCACACGATCCTATACTACTGACCACTTGGAAGGTTGAGGCAAGGGAATCATTCAGTGCAGGTGTCATAGGCCAGCAGAATGGAGGGACACAGGAAGGAATTGGCAAATTGAAACACAAAACAAAAGAAACAACAAAATATCAAATAAAACAGTCCTAGTTATTGGTTACCATAGGCATGGCATGCGTTAAGGAAAGATGTAGGGTGAAAAGATAGGAGAAAAACAATGGTGGACGATTACCCAACTTCACAGTAGATAGAAATCTACATTTTGAAGAAGCCAAACAGATCCTCAAGAAAAAGCCCATTAGAAGAGACAATGGAATTCTAATAAGTTTCTTTTTTGAGCTACACATACAGATGTGTGGATATGTGCATGCCAGTGCAGGTGTCTGCAGAGACCCTTGATCAGATGTGGGGAATTGAACCCTGGTCCTCTGGAAGAGCAACCTGGGGCCATCCTGAGCAATCCCTCCCAGCTGCTAGCTTTAGTTTGTGGCTGTACTGAGGATTGAACCCAGGGCACTGTGTAAGTTAGGCAAGAGCTTAACACTGAGCCACCACCTCAGCCCAGTGCTAAACTTTTGAAGACCAAGGACACGGAAAGAGTCTGGAAGGCAGAGAGGAGACAGATGTGGATGGGCACACTCCAAATGCTATCAGACTCTCATCAGAAAGAGCAGGGTAAAAGGAAGCCGCAACACATATATTTCAATGCTTTATTTTTTCCCACACATACCTGTACATATTTGTGGGATACAGAGTGATGTTTTGATATGACAAGATGTTTTGAGTGCTGAAAGGCAAGAACTGAGGACTGTGAACTCATCCAGCTAGAACATCCTCCAGGAATTAATGACACATTAGGAGCTTCTCAGATAAAGAAAAATTAGGTGAGTTTACTCCCAGAATACCTGCTCTAGAAGAATGACTACAAAAGTTCTCCTGACACAAAGAACCCAGAGGAAGGAGCCCAGTTGGGGGGGGGGGGGCAGGGAGGCAGACAGTGAGGCCAAGGTTAATAAAAACCTCTTATGCTTCAATTTCTAAATTACATGTGACTTCACTCTCTGATGTCATTCCAAGTTTATATAAGGAAATTTAAAAGATAACTACATTAGAAATAGTGGAGGAAAGAGCCATAAAGGTGAAAATGTTACCCAAATTGGTGAATAATGAATAGTAGATGGTGAAAAAATAGGTATTTATGCTATAACACCCATAACTACAAAGAGCTATATAAAGAAATGCAACATAAACACTAGCTAAATACATTGCATCTGCATGCACTAAGTAACAAAGCTGTAGTCATGGGTAATGCACACAGGGCTGGACGGAAGAGGAATGTGCACAGCTTCACTAAGCCTCATGCAACGTCTCGAACTCCCATATTGCTGATAGGAACAGAAGGCAACAGAGCCACTATGATGGTTACGCAGTTTTGTGAAATTAAACAGAGTTACAAATCAATGTCAGGCAAATGAAAACCTTTAGGTGGTTATTCAGAGCAGTGTTACTTCAAACTGAAGACAAGAATGTCTGAATGTCCTCCAATAGGTGAAACAACCTTGGTATATCAGTGTTAAAGAACACCAATCAATAATGAAAAGGAAAACTGGGGTGTGTGTTCCAGAATTAAACCTATGGTCCAACACATGCTTAACACATGCCTCCCTCTCCCCAGCCAAAAGAATTAATATATGGAACAAGTTAGATTTACCTCAAAGGTATTATGTTCAGCTATTAAAAAAGAAAAGGAAGTATCAGAAAACATATATGGTATGGTTTAATTTATAACACACTCAAGATAATAAAACTGTAGAAATGCAGACTAGGTAAGTAGTTGCTATGGACTAGGAGAGGTGGGGAGGGAAATGATTATTGTTATAGGAAGATATGTATAGTGCGATGACATTCAAGCTAATTAATCATATGAACCTACACGTATGAAAATAATGTTGTGTGCTCTGTAGCCCAGTGCCAACTTCATTTCACCTCTGTAACACAGCACTCCAGCAAAGGGAGCAGAGACTCTGCTGAGGGCACGTGGTTTATACTTTACACGCTGCTAGGTTCTAACTGTCCTGGGACTCACTCTGTAGACCAGGCTGGGCTCGAACTCAGAAATCCGCCTGCCTCTGCCTCCCTAGTGCTGGGATTAAAGGCATGCGCCACCACTGCCCGGCTATCCTGAACCCTTCTTGGCCACATAGTTTAGACACTATGGGCTCCACAAAAGAACAATCTTTTGATCTCCAGACATCAGTTTTTAAGCACAGCAAGCTACGTGGTGTCCTTGAAAGCTTGAAGCTGGTGCTGAAGAGCTGAAGCCTCTGGATTGCAGCTCTGTTACTAAATGTGACACCTGCAGAGGTGGCAAAGAAAGATCATATCCCAATGTCAGCTCTCTGCATCAAAGAGGATCTTTGTTAAGGAAAACAAAACTCACCTCCTGCAGTCCTTCCAGCCTGGGGTAGGCATCACTCCTTTGGGAAGTGTTCAATAACTTCCACAGCACCAACTGCTGTTAAACTTTATACAGGAAGGGTTCATTAAAATTGAGGTCAGGGTACATAATTTGTAGTATATGCATCAAGAAAAACAGTACATTCATTAAACAACTGGTGTGAAGTAGGTTTGTGGAATAATAACATCTGGAAGGGTCATCTTTAGGGACTGAACTTCGTGCCTTCTTTTGACATATTCAGTTCCAATACCCTCTTCCATTTTGTCTTTTCTATGAATTTCACAAAATCTTCTAAGGACAGCCATGGCTCATCAGCAACACCAGCTAGCATACCAAAGAATACAACTCATGTATATCTTAGATCAGCAAGGGAAAGAAAACAGCAAAACATAATGGCCAATGGTGAGCTGGTATGCACTTCCTTTCTTTCTTCATTATTTTGGTTTTTGAGATAGTGTTTCTTTATGAAGCCCTGGCTGTCCTGGAATACACTTTGTAGACCAGGCTGGCCTTGAACTCAACCTCTCTGCCTCCTGACTGCTAGGATTCAAAGATTAAAGGTGTGTGCCATCATAGCCAGTGAACTGCTATATATTTCAATGTTCAACTCCAATGGAAATAAAATAAATATCTAAACTAAAATGACTTTCTCCCCCAAAGGTAACTCACATATTTTTATTTGAGGTTAACATAGTATAAAAAAAACAAATATACATATGCTAAAGTTTATTTATTTATTTATTCTAAAAAGACAGGGTATCAAGAAGCTCAGGCTGGGTTGGTATGGTACTATCTATGTAAGTGAGGGTGGCCTTGAACTCCTGATTCCCTGGCCTCCACACTCTGTACCATCATATAAAAAGTGCTGGGGACTAAACTCAGGGATTTCTGTATTCCAGGCAAGTACTCTACTAACTGAGCTGCATCCCTACTCCAAATTTTGTAATACACACACACACACACACACATACACACACACACCCCTCTTTTACTAATAAATAAAACTAAAATCCTATGCATATGTTAGAAATAAACTCACCACACTAGCCCAGCTTTTTTCTGTCTCCACAAGTCCAGGACAAACCAAAGTACCTCCTCTGTTGCATTTTGCCCCAACTCTGAACCCACGAGGTGTAAGAGGCCTGTAGGTTTTTCCTCTGGTGTCAGCACAGTCACCGCTTTTCCTGGCTTTGGTTTTCTACCCACTTTGGTTTTATTGAAAACCTCACACATGAAACTAGGCTCCACCTAGGTTCGGCTGTGATCATTTGGTTTAAAAGAACTGGAGGCCTAAAGGAAGCCAAGTTCAGATCTGGGTTAAACACCTGGTTGGAAAAGCAAGCTGGAGCAAGGCAGTTTTCCAAAAAGCTGTACCCTATGTCAGGGCAGTTTTCAATAACTATTATCAAACACTACCCAACTCATTGTTTTATTCTCATGAAAAGGGAGAGAAGAAAGAGATGGAGGGAAGAACGACTCCATTGAGAGCCATAGCTGAGCCAAGAGTGGGAGCAAAGCTTTACAAAGCTTCAATTTCTCAGCTACTCGTTATGATACAAACAGGACTTACGCTAGTAAAAAATGTTACAGGGGTCCCCTCAGAAGCTCGGGTCAAGAGGACTTAACTTACCATTTATTATTTGTATTTATGTGTACACAGGTATGGGTATATGTGTGTGTAAATTCAGTGCCCAAGGAGACCAGAAGAGAAAGCTGGACTCCCTGGAGCTGAAGTTACAGGTGATTGCAAGCCACCCAACAGAAGGGCTGGGAATCAAACCTGGGATTTACAGAAGAGCAGTAAGTGTTCTGTACTGCCGAACCATCTCCTTAAACCTAAGCTGTAAGTCTAAAATAGGGTTTTTTCTTTTCTTTTTTTTTTAATGCACAAAAGAAACATTTAATTTCTCTAGAGCCTAAGACGTCTTAGAAGAATAATCTGGAGCACTTTAAAGACTCTTCAACAACATCCAATTTGAAGGTCATGGCACTAATATGAATCCTAAGTTACCAAGACTTTAAGATAGTCTAATAACCCAAATATGAGATTAAGTGTAGATATGAAGGACACAGATCACAGTAGCATCCAAGTTTCCTGAAGGTGCCCCTCGGGACACAGCAATCCTATGATAACCTTCTTTCTCACTTTCATCTCAATTGGAATATTTTCCTTTATTCAGTTATATAAAGTGAAGAAACATTCTAGAGATTGTATTTTAAAAATGTTTCTTTAAACAAAAGCAAAAATGTATGACTTGACTATTCCTTCTCAAAGTTTTGCCTCTCCCAAACCTAGAATAAAGTTCTTAGCATCTGCTAACAGGGATGTGTGGGTTGGGAGGTGGAGGGTGAGAGAGGACACCAAGCCCACCCAACTCCTGAAGTTTCTTCAGAAAAGACAAAACTTTCCAAGTGAAATAGTCATTTTGGTAAATGAAACCAGTTGTAAATTTAGACAAGTTTTTTTTTTCTTTCATTCCAATGTATCACAAGAAAACTCCACACTGTGTTTTAAAGGCCATAAAGCTTTGGCTTAGAGTAGGGTCAACAAGAGCTAAAACCACTAATACCATATTCTCACCAGCAAGAATAAAGGGCACTGACGCCTTGGCACCACTGGGATCCCACTCAACAGCCTGCCTAGGCAAAAACCATATGCCAAGAACATGCCAGGAACAGAGTTTTACAGCCCAGGGAAAACCTATCCATTTAGGGACCATAATAAACATCCAGCATCCTCAAGAGACTTTTCCTTATGGACACAAAACAAGAATATCAAAATACGAAGACAGGCACTGGGGATGGAGAGAGGATAAACAAGGTTGGGACAAAGACACAGAAGCGCAAGCAGTACGTCAGGAGAGTGGACGCTGCTACCGTCATCTTAATGGCACCCTAGATTTACTTTTTGTAGGATGATAAAATTGTATTTATGTTTTAAAACGAGTATGCCTTGAGTCGAGTTTCTTCTCATTTGAAGACATCTTCACATGACACAGGGATTAACTCTGGCTCTAGGACAGAACTGCCCAGGGACTATCCTACATAGAGCAGCCACATCTCTGATTTCTCAAGGATTAGCAAGGACAACGGTATAGATTGTATTATACACATATAACGCACAAGAAATGGAAGATCATCATTGTGGGATCAACCTTTAGTGAGACCTTTACGTGTCTGAACTGTGAGCCAAAGCTTTTATTTTTTTTTTGTTTTTTTTTTTTTGTTTTTGTTTTTCAAGACAGGGTTTCTCTGTGTAGCCCTGGCTGTCCTGGAACTCACTCTGTAGACCAGGCTAGCCTCGAACTCTCGAACTCAGAGATCCGCCTGCCTCTGCCTCCCAAGTGCTGGGATTAAAGGCATGCGCCACCACTGCCCGGCGAGCCAAAGCTTTTAAACGTCATATTCTAATAATCATCACAACACAGGAGACAGACATTTAGTATTTTTTAAAAAATATTTATTTTATATATGTATGTATGTTAGTGCATGAACTTATTTTCCAAGTGCATGCCTGGTGGCCCTGAGGCCACAAGAGAAGGTCAGAGCCTTTGAGACTGGAGTCACAGCAGTTGTCAACTGCCATTGGTTTGTATTAAGAACTAAAATCCTGAACTTCATCAGGTATGGGAACAAAATCAAACCTATACCTAATTACAGAAATCACATATTTACAGTACAGATCTGCCCATTCTAAAAGTGCATTCATCAACAATATTTTCAGTGAAAACCTGTGTAAAGACACTCAGTAGAAATAAATGATAATTTCTTTGAATTCTCCTTTCAAAGGAGGTGGTATTATGGACTTAGTGCTCCTGAATCACGGCTCCTGAAGAATAGAACTACCAACAAGGCCACTGCCTCGTGGGATTTTACATGGAGGGAGGGAAATGTGCAGAGATGCTGGGCAAAGCCTGATAGTGTTTGCTATTATGTGCTATTTGCATAATTATCGTGCATAATTTAATATGTAACACAGAACTAAGACTTATAAGCAAGGTACTAATATCTTATGTAATAAGCCAGCCCAAATCAAATTTATTAACATGAAAAGAGATAATAAAAACTTAAAAGCTTTAAAAAAAAACAACCAGTGTTTTCATTTTTAAAAGGACATCTACTAACTTGCAGTGTTTCCCTATATAACCCTGGCTGTCCTGGAACTCCCTCTGTAGACCAGGCTGGGCTCAAACTCCACCTCCCTCTGCCTCTCAAGTGATGGGATTAAAGGTGTGTGCTTTCACACCTTTTTTTTTTTTTTTTTTTTTTTAAAGATAAGGACTCCTGCATCCTGGGCTGGCCTGGAACTCACTATGAAGACAAGAATGACCTTGAAGTTCTGAACCTTTTACTTGGACCATGCAGTTTCTTTGGTTCTGGGAATCAAGCCCATGGCTTTTTGCACTCTAGGGAAGTACTTTACAAACTCAGCTACATCTGAGGCCTCAGAAGGTTCTTCATCACAATTATTCTTGAAACTATATTTGTTAAAGTACACTACAGTGGGATTTGCACCAGCAGTAACAATGGCCGATGAAGACATTACCACAGAGCCCTTAGGCTTATTAATATTTTGAACACATCAACCAAGCAGTTAGCCTTTTGCAGATATAAGAAAGTGGAGAAATTAAAACTGGCTAGAAGTTGCCAAACTTCAATGAAAAATGAATTTATGTCTTAAGTCTAGTTTCGGTTTCTTTTTAGAGGGTATTGCTCAGCAGCCCATGCTGGTAGATAGACCAAGCTGGCCTTGAATTCAGAGAGAGATGTCAACCTCTGTTCCTAAATGCTGAAATTAAATTCACACACACAACCCAGGTACTCTTTCCTACTTAGTTTCTTTCTTAAGCTTATTGAAAAGCTAAGTATTATCACATATCCTGAGGACGAGGTAGAACAGGTCTGAATAGACAGTACAACAAGACAAAAAGCAACCATCATTTTAACATGTGAAAACACAGGTCAGAGGATGGGATCCAAGTGGCTAAGAGCTCTGAGGTCTTTGCAGTGATGAATATTGTAGGGCCTGGCAGTCCACTGGGACTCCCCACTCACTTGTTATTCTACAACTGAGGATCAAGGTGTCAGCTCCATTTAGAGTCACTGTGCATTTGGCTTTTTTGAAAGCTTTAACACATATTTTGAAAAAGCAATTAATATTTCTCAGGGAAGCAGCATCACTGCCTCCTTTGCCCTTAGCTCTTGCTAGAGAGAATGAACTGTGAGCTTCAGACACTGCTATTTCTTTAGTTTGCATTGTCTCACTGGGTGACAGAGAAGACATGTGACCTTGAGTGAGCACTACTTCAATGGGAAATCTTTTCTGAGTGAAAGAGTGTAAGAGTGCTAACTGGAACTAGGAACTGTTCCTAACTTAAAAGTCTCCCTGTGACCTGCATGTGAACCCAGGTGAGCCACAAATATAGGAGCCTGACATCATCAGAATGTTAGGTTTGTCAATGGCTGTCTGAGGTGGAACTGATATGACTTTTTCCTTCTAGGATACACACACTATATAACACTGAGTATAAGTATACTGGGTGGCTAAGGCCATGAGAAATTGGGTAACAAAAATGGTGTGGAGCTGGAGAAGTGGTGCAGCAGTTAAGAGCACTGGACCCAGGCTTTCTTTCTAGCATGTATATGGTACTTTACAACCCTGTTACTACAGTTCCAGGGGATCCAATGTCCTCTTTGGATTCTTTGGGTATCTTCAGGCATCAGACATTCATGATGTGCAAAGACATACACTAACGGAAAATATCCGTTCACATGTAATAAAAATAAAAGAATATTTAAAAGTAAGAAAAGTAAGTGTATGTGTGCATGTGTGTTACACACACTTCCTAGGTCGGTCACACACACACACACACACTTGATTATTTCAGGAGTAAAAAATTGACTGTCTTGATCAACACACTAGCCAAGATTCTAGAGGATGCAAGGGAAGTCCCAGAAGAATACTAGCTATAACCAATCCAAATTATTGGTTATACAGAATAGCAGGCAACAGTCCTTTCATATATCTTGACCTTGGCTGCTTTTCTTGTAAAACATAATAAAAAAATCTGTAAGGACTTAAAAATTTTTTAAATTTTGTTTTACACAGATACTACATATATGTAGTTTAAAAGACTCCAGGGGAAGGGAGATTTCCACATCTCACTGCCACACAGTGGTTCCTCAGTTCCTCTTCTAGAGGTAACTCCTATTTGCATCAGATGTAAAAATTTGGTTCCAATGTTCTATCCTGAAATGTTGAATTAATTAACTTTTACTGTTATGTGGGAACTATTTAGGGGTTAATAGAACATAAAGAAGGCGATGATCCAGTCAGTCACTTTAATATTTGATAAATGCAAATGTTTAAGAAGAGAGGAAGAAGCAACCAAGGCAGCAGAGTAACACGTCAGGCTGAGAACAGAGCTCACCACAGCTGGCTGGTGTCCTCTCACTTAGGACCAGGTCCTTCTCATGTTATAAAATCAGACACTGGGGTGTTGGAGGAGTGGGTAAAGGGGCTTTCTGAGACTTTTGCATGCTGAAAAAACCATGGGTAAAACCAGTCTTTGGCATGTATGCATTCTTCATTTGAAATAACATGGTCTAGAGAAGATGTAATTGGGGGGCTCTGCTGAAATGTCAAGCTTAACTCCCAGGGTTATGTTTCCACATCTATCTGTATGCATGCAAATTTCTCTTTGAGTCAGTGTCCCCATGTTGTCCGTCTGAGATTGAGGAGACAAGGGGACACCATTGTGATTTTCTTGGACAAGTCTTAACCATGAGCATTACAGAGTAACAGGTACTTTCCAGATTAGCCCAGGTTAACAAACAAGATTCTATACATTACAAAACCCAACCACACCCTCTCTTGGTGTTGCCCAAAACAAAAGCATAAAGCTGATAAATATAATTTTGTAATTCTATTACTAATTCTGGAAAGTTCTTTAAAAAAAAGTTTGAGATAAATGGAACCTGGATCAGATTTCCATGTCAGCATACTGTGCTATGATGTTGAAATGATAGTTCTTGGAATCCCTCAAGGAAAGCTGAAAGTCAACTTAACATGACCAGAAAAGATACATCTATTACTTTATTGGATGTTTGCCAGCCCTGACCACAGATCCTAGAAAGCAGAAGTGTGTTAGAGTCAATGAGGTACAAAGATAAACCAAAGATGCTAAGGCTCCACTGAGTGCTCTAAAACCTCAATTTTTATTGTTGCTTGCAATAGGAAATGGTCTGTGTAAATAAGTGCAGTTTTTCCTAATTTAAAATTTTTATTTATTTATGTTTATAAGTGTTTTTCCTACATGTGTATATGTATACCATATATGTTCCTCATGTCCTTGGAGTCAAAACAGGGTGTCAGATTCCCTAAAACTGTCAGCCACTATATGGTGCTCTGAATTGATGCCAGGCCTCTAAAGGAACAGCAAGAGCTTTTAATAGCCAAGCTACCTGTCCAGCCCCAGCACATGCAGCTTTAAAAGAATGATATAAAATATAACTTGAAACATTCTGCAATTTGTTGTTCACAAAGGAACAATGACCATAGTACAAAGGCAAACCTAATTAATAAAAGAATATAGGCCAAGTGAGTTTTCCAGGCTTAGTGGTGTAATGGAGCTGGAGACTCAGTATTCCAAACTTCTAATCACTTGATGGTAATTGGGAATCAATGACTCAGTTCAAACCATCTTTGCTCTGTGGCATGTAAAATGTGTGAAGAGATTCTTATTCTCATAGATCTTCTTGTTTAAAAAATACACATATTATGCACGTATTGTGGGGTGTGGAAGTGGAGGATAACAGTCTTTTCTCACCATGTGAGTTCTGGGGATCAAACTCCGGCCTTTATCCACTGAACTATCTTGGTAGCCCAGAGCGGTTACAAGGCATTGCTTACCCTTTGCCCAAAGTTGAATTGTAAGGTAAGTAATGACACAACAGACAGAGTCCACACCTGCATCTCCCTCTCCACCCCTTCTTTCTGACTATGCTTCACTATTTCATGAGGCCCACTGATCCTGTGATCACTGGTAATCCTCACAAAGCCACAGCACTGGTCCACAGAACAAGGAACCCCATCCTTATCCTTGTGGCTGCCCTTGGATCACACCACAGAGTCTGATTTCTCAACTCACTTTTTCAGTGTGACACTTGATGATACAGAGAGTGCCAAATCAAAAGTATTATTAAAGCCTCTATTCAAATCTAGATATTTGGATCAAAGAAATTTGAAAACTTCACAACTACAAGCTGCTCATTAAAGTCATAACTTGTGCATGTGTCAAGATGGTTCCAGAGCCGATGCGTAAGTGTAAACTTGCTTCTGCACTCGACAATGTTCTAAATCTCGTGTAATCTTACACCGCCACCCAAAGCCTCTGAACTGCAATGAAGAACAGTATAGACAAAGGCTAGTTTTGGGGGTTTTGTGGGAGGTTGTTTGTTTGTTTGCTTGTTTGTTTTTGGTCTCCATGCATAACTGAGCTCCAGTACTCTGAATGTGAGCTTGTCACAGAATGCCCAAATAATGATAGGTTCAGATCAAGAATTCCAAGCCCTCCAGACCATATTGATTACATCTCCATGGAGAACAGACCCTCCAGCATAGTTTGTATCCACCCTAACAGGGATGGCTTTTAAGTATCTGTGACACTAAGAATTTCATTCCTATAAGTGCCAGAACTAGAAAGCCAATGACCAGTCAGGCCTGTCAGTTGTTGCCCGAAGCAACAAGGACAAGATGGGAATTCACTGTTCTGGAATGTCATCTGCCAGCTGCGGTCACACATTTTCACCACCTGAATAGCTGATTCTCTTGACTCCCACATGGCTCATTTCAGCATACACGGTTTTGAAATGAATATTTGATCAGGTAGGGCAGAAAGAGATTTGGACTTATCTGAAGTGTCACCATAATGCACTTTTAAGTAATTCCAAGTATCAGGAGCAAGGTGTCTTAGGATTTATTCTTGGGATATTTGGGAAATGGACCTGTGATCCTAATTAAGGCAGATTAAATGAGATAAGACACATGAAGACACTTAACACAATGTTGAGCATCTTGATGCTTATGAACTGCTTCTGATAGTGTTTCCTTCTTTAGATTGGCAACGATCCTACAAACCTACTGTGAAACAAGGGTCTCTTCCTGACAGGGCGACTTGAAAATCAGCTCCTCTTTCCAATGTCCAGTTATCAAAACTGAAAGCCATCACCCAAACCTGGAAAAGAAAAAGACAGTAGGTGCATTCACACCTGGGGGGGGAGAG
>NW_021604658.1:2310443-2313172 GCF_004785775.1 Grammomys surdaster | reverse complement strand
GGGGAAAGGGGAAAAGGGGGAGGGGGAGAGGGAAAAAGAGAGGGAGAGAGGGACAGGGAGAGGAGAGGGAGGGAGGGAAGGAGGGAGGAGACAGAGACAGTGGTGCATTCACATCTGTGGAGAAAGAGACAGTGGTGCATTCACACTTGGGGAGAGACAGTGGTGCATTCACACTTGGGGAGAGACAGTGGTGAATTCACACTGCTTCTTTCTAGCAACAGCTCTCAGAATTGTGCATTGATGACTTCTAATAGCTCAGTAAAATTCACAGCCTTCATATATTTCTTCTTACCTTGTAAAAGTCCCTCGCTACCATGTTTGTAAGGCTTAGATGGCTACTGGCAACTACCAATCCCATCGGTGAAGCTGCTCCATTTTTGTTTCACTCTTTTCATCAATGTGCTAAGTTTGAACTTGTTTTTAAAGGCCTGGTTCTTTCATCTAGCTTGGTGTGCTCCCTTCAATGACTGCTTTTCTTCATTTCTGAGACAGGGTGTCTCAGTTACTTTCCTGTTTCTGCAAGGAGACATCATGATCAAGGCAACTTATAAAATAAAGTGTTTAATTGCGGGCTTGAATACTGTTTCAGAGCGTGAGTCCATGACCATCATGGTGGGAAGCACTGCACCAGGCAGGCATACAGGGCGCTAAAGCAGTTAGCTAAGATCTTATTCACAAGTTGGAGACAGAACAGTGGGACTGGGTCTGGTCCGGGCTTTTGAAACTACAAAGCCCACCCCCAGTGACATATCTCCTCCAACAAAGCCACACCTCCTAATCTTTCCTAAACAGTTTTACCAACTAAAAGCCAAGCATTCGAACATATGAGGCTACAAGGGCCAGTTTTATTCAAACCATCACACAAGGACTCATGTAGACAGGACTGGCCTGGAACTCCCTAGTCATGGACATATGCCACCATGCCTGGATCAGTGAAATATCTCTGGTAATATACTTTATCCTTTTGACTCACAAAATATCACTTCAGTTCTTTTTCAAATTACATCTATTTTCTTCAGAGAAAATTTTATAATAACACAAAGACCCTCTAACTAAGATCATATGTAATAGTGAAATGATAATTCTTTATGCCAGGACTTGGACAGTCATGCTAAATGACACTATTTCTGTTCAACAGATTCATGGAAATCCAAACAAGTGTGATAGGGACAAACAGAAGTAATGGGGAGAAATAAAATCAACTTTGCACAGTGAAAACTACAAAAATTCTAGTGCGATTAAAAAACATTTAGGTTTCTGGATATGAGTAAGATATAAAAAAGTACTTCATGTTATAGATAATGAAGACAAAATGAAATATGCTAATATGTTAGTATCAGGAACATTAATAAATACATTTTATTAATGATATGGAAACACATCAGGTAACAGGGAGATGGAAGAAGGGTCCAAATAAGGCATAGCTCTGAGGGGCTGGAGAAATGGCTCAGTGGTTATGAGCACTGGCTGCTTGCTATCAGAGTCTATGCATTTAACAATCTGACTTTTTTCAGAGACACAGGCTACAGGCTACAGCCACCCCTCCTGCTACTATAACTACAGCATGCCTGGCGACATTCAACATCTTAAAGATGGCAGCTACCCAAAAGTACAGACATGATGAAACGTCAAGCAAATGTTGCCTAAATTTCAGGTCAATTACTCAGTGTGTGTGTTTGTGGGAGTACATACATAGCAGTGATTTTCAATAAGTTTTTGTCAGAATTCCTTTGTATTAATCCACATACTGCCAACAGAAGCTTCATTTATGCACCTTACACCAATCAGCATATAAAACACTTAAATAATTTCTAATATTAAGGTTAACAAAATCTTTTATAACAGTTATTTTTATGCTGCCAGGGCTGACCTTGAACTCCCAATCCTCCAGCTTCAACCTCCTAGGACCACAGATACATGCCACTACACATAGCTAAATCCTTATAGATTAAAACAAATAGCCTTTCTTGAACCATGTCAAGAAAAGCTGTCCACACCTAGGCCTGTGATGGAAGGGACAGATCACTAACACCATCTTAAAAGTTGGATGATCTGTTGATGTGATGCTGACAACCTTAGCTTCAGCCTGGAATCTAACTATCAGTTACTTTTCCTTCCTTATGACATTTTGGTCCCATTTTGTACCAGGAAGAAATACATAAAAGTCTACTTTACCACATCACGAATTTGGTCATTTGAAAAGAACTGCATCTTTCTTGAACACTGAAATACTTTACTATATGAGAAATTATACTAGTTAATATTATCACACATTTAACTAGAAATCTGCTTAAGTATTGGGACCTAAAGGGAGGACAGTGAGATACAGGGTTCTCAGTTTTCTAATTTTCAGTGGAAAGGCCTAATTTTATTATTACTTATTATTATTATTTATTTATTATCGTTTTCCTAAAAGTGAAAGAAATGTTGTATATTTTTTAACAAATCATCAAAATACCCATGTACTGACACCTGGTCTTTAAGGGAGAATGGTATTCTTCAAAAACACTTGACAAGTCAAAATGCAACTCTAATAATCAAATCATTATTGTAGTTGCTTTCTATCAATGCAATAGTTAAGTGCATTCATTCTTGCATTAACTAGTGATACACTTACAAGAATCTCAAATCATGAACCAAAATGCTTTAAGTATATGCATGAAATGATTCCAATAATATAAAGTTTCAGAAAGGCAAAGCTAATTATGGTTACTAGGCAGTTACCCATA
>NW_021604658.1:2162084-2310433 GCF_004785775.1 Grammomys surdaster | reverse complement strand
TCTGTGCAGTAGAGTCAGTACTGACTGAGGTTATCTGTGCAGTAGAGGCAGTACTGACTGAGGTTATCTGTGCAGTGCAGTAGAGGCAGTACTGACTGAGGTTATCTGTGCAGTGCAGTAGAGTCAGTACTGACTGAGGTTATCTGTGCCGTAGAGGCAGTACTGACTAAGGTAGGACATGGGCAATTCCTTTGTTGATAGAAATATTATACTGTTGGTCTGAGTGGTCTTTATATGATTGTAAACTTCATTGGGCTATATGATTAGCATATGTATACTACACATAAATCATACTGTAAATTTAAAAGTGCCTCCAACTTGACCCAAAACAAGTCAAATTTCAAAGCTGACCCAGACTATAAACTTAGCTCAATTCTTCCTTTAATAAAGGATACATTACCTAGGGTTTTGTTCGTTTGTTTGCGACTAGGTCTAGCTATGCTGTCCAGGCTGACCTCAAACTCATGGGTTCTAGCAATCCTCCTGCTTCACCCTCACAGGTAGCTGTGGGGACACACACCTAGGAAGTGTTTTAATTCTGAAATCACTTATTTATAGGTAGAGCTGTTAAAGGAGTCACAGCCATCCTTGTTCTTGGCACCACAAGCTTCCAGAACTAGTCTTTTCTCAGAACAACCGGCTTCATTTTGATGACTTCAGCCTTGTTTGGCCATCGTCAAGCACATGCAGTGGAGTATCAGGAGCCAAGGGTCCAGCAGGTTGTCTCGAACACAGTTTAAAACAGCATTGCACTAACAAGTTAACACTCATGTCACTAAGATCAACGGTCTCACTGTTGGTGTGTCACACTGCCACAGGCCTCCGGCTACATGTTCATTCCAGTCTCCTGCTTTTCTCAGGATCAAATTTATATTTTGCTTTGTTTTGACCTATTCTCTAAAATTTACTTTTAAATTCTATACAGATGGTAGGTGTTCAAAGAATGAGAGTAGATGTACTGCCCACACTTGACCATCTCTAATTTAAAACACCAGTCTTAATAACTGAGTTTGGTACTTCCCTCCTTGGAAGGGCTGCTCACAGATCAGCGCTGAGCCTCCTTCTCAATTCACCCTTCTCCTTAATCCTCTTATTGTTTCCACACAAGCTTTGAAGATCCAAGAGACAAGCCTAAAGTTGTAGTCACGTCACAATCACGCTCAGTGTCTGGGACTCTGTGACTTGCAAGCCTTATTGTTTATTCAGAGAACCACCTTTGTATTGTTAAAGAACATCATGTATTTTAAATTTGGGGATCACCTTAGGAAATGACTTGAATACATCTCTTAGAAGTAAAGAGAATCCAAATTCTGTGTAGGAATTCTCATTTTCCACTTGAGAACTCAGAGGATAAGCTATGTAGAAAAAACGACTAACTGAAGATTTTAACAGAACTTACAGACCATGAATATAAATATACCAGCTTCTCCCAGTCAGTTGTAGCTTTGCAACCGCTGCCTCACAAGGCTGCACCAGTAGATCTTCTCTCTAGCACCTTAGATGGTTTAGGTCTACCTGTGAGCCAAACGGCAACTGTGGATCAAGTCACAAGCTCGGTCTCCTCCACATGGAGAGCCGGAATATCTGTCCTTTAATCTCAGTCTTTTCAATTCTTTGTTGGTAAGAATCAATCTCTATGCAAACCAGGACACACTCAGGGTGACCTGGATCTCCAGAGGATCTTCAATTTAATTATGTAAATCAAGAAAAGATAATACCACACTGTCTTTAAAGTGCTATGGACAAACCAAGGCACACACAAGCATGTGTCTGTGCTTCCTGCCTTGGGAGGGCTGAGGCGGGACGGCTGGACTGTGGGAAGAGGGAACTAAGTTCAAATGAGACACCAATTAAAACAGTAAAAATAGGTATAAACAATGAAAAAAATTCTTAAATATTTAAAGCAAAAAGAATTTATAAAGAAAATGTGAAGAAATTAACCTAAGGCTTTGTTAAAAAATATTTATGATTCAAAAATACAGCTTCTTAAATTATTTGGGTGTGTGACTATAAGCAATCAGTTTAAGACCTATTTGTTTTGGGTAGCTTGTACCTTAGGGTAAAATTCCAAAGACTTTGTTCCAGAATGGTGCTCTTTTTCTTAAGATGGAAACATTTCACATTCAAAAATAATGTCTGCTTATCAATCAACTGTGGACTCAATGAGAAATATGCACATGTTCACAGATTTTCCCTGTGCTTAAACCACTGAAGTTAACAGGCTTTTAGTGTGCATGTGTGTGTGCATGCATGTGTTTTCTACATGTATTTCTACATGAAGAGATAAAATGGCAATTAGTAAATGGCAAATTGTGAAAGAAAACTCTTAAGCAAATTGGAATCCTATCTGGATTATCTCTTTTGGTTTGAACACACTGTCCTTTTTGCAGTGCCACTATCACACACAGACAGCTAAAATAAAAAGTCCACATACAAGGTTTTAAAAAATTCTTCCTTTATTATTTTATTTTGTGTATATGAGGTTTTGGCTGCATGTATGTCCATGCATCATGTGTGTGCAGTGTTCACAGAGGCCTGAAGAGAACACTAGATCCCGTGGTACTGTGAGATGCCATATGGGTGATGCAAACTGAACCCATGTCCTCAAGAAGAGCAGCAAGGGCTCCTAACAGAAGAAACATCTTTCCAGCTCCCGATTACAAGGTTTAAATAAGATATTTTCATTTTATTATCTGTCAGAGAATTAGATATAAATACAGATAGATATAGATATAGAACATATTAAAGTTTATTTCACTATCTTCATTAGGTTATTATATAAAAAAAGGATTACCACCACAAAGTTAGATAGAGAAGGTTCTATCCCAGAAACTGAAGGCCAGCTAAAACACATGCCATTGGAAAACTGTAAAGACATCACATGAAGCAGTATAAAATGGAAAAAGAAGTGCAGAGCAATGAAGCCTGAAGAAGGAGCTCCCACGCTGGGGATTTTCTGTAAGCTATAGTTCACCAAACTCCAAAGACACAACTCAAATGTGTGGGCTACAATGAAATCAGTACTTCCTGGTTCAGGGACAATTTCAACAAATTTATTGCCTTAAAAAAATAGAATCTATTAGAATTTACCCATAAATATCTTTCCACAAAGAACTACGCTTAGTCTCACTGTGCTAAACACTGGCAGAACAATCTTTCTGTTAATAGCAGTGGTCTGATTCAAGAAGACGGAGGCTGGATAAGAGAATACTATACACTCAATCCAAGTAATGGACAACACAGACTCTTCATCAAAAGGGCCAAACCATGTGAGGTGGCCCAGGAGAACTACTCATGGCAATCTGATTCAGCACAGCTAAGGTCTCTTTGCTCAGAGCTGGAGAGAGCTATACATGTTCACTGTCCTGGCTACTTCATGAAGAAAACATAGATTTCAAGAGGGAAAATAGGCCCAGAATAACAGGGCTTAGCCACCCAAAAATCCTTTCTCTACACAGAAGGTTGGCAATTTCAGAGGTTCAAGGCCACAAACAACAACTCACAAACTCTTAGGCTTTGACAGTGATGGAAGCAGATCAAGTGTGAAAACCTACTACTCAATGCTACTAAAAAACCAACTTAAATTCTGTTTGTGCTAAACAAACAAACAAACAAATAAACAACAATATCTAATACAATGGATTAAATGGTTCACTGAACTTCTTCTGTACTCATGAAACAACCTAGAGCAAAAATTATTTTTATGACCTCAGGTTACCATATCAAATATGCCTAGTACAAGGTAATCACTTTATCAACACACATTACTAGTACCTAATAGTTTGAGAGCAAAATTAATAATATTGTAGAGTTTAAGAATATAATAAAGGCTTAATAAAGGCCTCATCTTATCCAGCACACTCTGTTAGCACTGGCATATCAACACCACCAAAAGAGATCCACTGATCTCAAAAGTCGTTTGATGATCTGACGCAGAAATGCCAGTACAGCACTCACCACCTCCCTGCCTGTTGCATGCAACAGCCATATTTTTCAACTTAGAGCAGAGAACCAAGCATGAGCTTTCTAATCCGAACCCTACATTGAAGTTAAGGTATAAACCCGGGTATAGCCAGCTCGGTAAGATCTGAAGTACAATCAGTGAACCAAATGAACAAATAACTCATAAGATAAGACAACAGACAAGGCCTATGCATGTTGAGCTAGAGCAGGCAGCAGTTCTGTAAAGGTTTCCTCTCTCTTTCAGCTTAAGCCTCAATCACATCACCCATTTGTGGAGATTGTGAAGCCACCAAAAAATTAAAATTTGCTCTAATTCAACTCTTTTGACTACTGTGGAATTACTGATGAATCCACTTGTAGGAGACTTGGGACACAACCGTCCTGTGAGATCTTCAGACGTTCCCACCACTGAGATGTTCTCCCTTTCCTCACTGATCTTAGACATGAGAAAGCTCATTACCACAAACAACTCGGGAACTCACCAGGCTGTGCCGAGAACATCTCTATAATACAAAGTATGAAGCCATCACCAAAAAATTTGACAATGGTTCCTGTTCCAGAAATTAATGTGACACATGCACAGGCTGATCACAAGGCTAGGGAGTATCTATACAGGACACAGCAGGGTTAAGGTGATGAATTTCTAGGCTTCACGCCTTCCACAGTGAAACTAGCAGAGGAAGCGTTTGGACTGCCTCTGCTGCCACACATCAGGCACACTGACACTCCACAGGTGAGTCAATTGAATCCACAGAGTGTATTTATGCTCTCTGTCGAGATTGCTGCTTGAAATTTCAAGTGCTGAAAGGCAAGCAGTCATCAACCCTGTAGCCTTCGATACTATGTTCATTACATTTAATCGAGGGCCAGGTTCCACCCTGCACCCCCCACTCACAAACACTAGGAAGGTTTCAGTGCCCAGCAGTTTTCAGTAGCAAATTGAAGCACACTGCTGTATAAAGACATAGAAAACTCCAAACAACAAAAGAAAAGAGGAAAGAAAATGAGCATCATCCTCTAGAACGTATAAGAAAATTAATTTTAAGAGCAAAGAAATGCTCTGTAAGCATCCTACCTGAGGCAGCATCGATCACTGTGGAAACTCCCCTTCTATCGGAGACTGGACGGGATGACCCTGGCATGCTGACTGGGTCAGAGCGGACCGGCTGGATCCTGCAATGCAATTTAATTTAGTTCACATACGTTACTGGCAAGGAAACTGTCACTTCCTACAACAGACCTTAAATCATGAATGCTGGTATGGCTCAATTTATTAAAGAACCATAGCCTCTAATATCAGACAGAAAAAGGAGCTACAGTCTCAAACTCCTACACAACAGTAAAGCTCTGAGAGCAACCCATTCTCACCTTCTACCCCTACTCTACTACTTCTTGCTAACTTGTGTTGTTTGGTGGATTAAGAAAGGAGTTGAAAAGTTAAACCTGAAGTTAAAAAAAGGAATAGAACTGGAAAAGAAGCAAATGAATATTTTTCCAAAGCAAACATATGAACAGCTCTGACACTCTTCAGTTTCATGAACAGCATCAGAACTGAGTTCAGTAGAAGACAGCAATAACTTAGAAGGGAGGGAGGGAGGGAGGGAGAGAAGGAGGGAGGGAGAGAGGGAGGGAGGGAGGGTATGTGGTCTCTTTATGTAGTCCTGTCTGTCTATGTAGACCAGGCTGGCCTCAAACTCATTGAGATTATACTGACTCTGCCCTCCAGGGGTTGGGAATAGAGATGTGCACAACCACATTCAGCCATAATTTTAAAGAATTGAGACACTCATACTAATCATTACTGATGGTTACTTTATTGAGAAGGATAAGACAGGATAACAGGCTGTGTTGTGACACAGAGGTCAGACAACGCAGCTACTAACATTCATAAAATTATCAATAATAATGTAATAATCAACTTGAACCTCAGCAAAGTGGCTTATTAAACACAATATCAAAATGCTATCAAAAGAAAGTGATATATAAATGCTGAGTCCCCACCTGCTTTAGAACAACTACTATTACAATAATAACTACAATTGTAAGGCCTGCATGCCAGGCGATGTAGAAGAACAATACATGTATGCACTTCTGGGAAGTCACACGGTGAGATTTCACTGCATGTATGCACAGTGATATTTTAGGAGCAACAGAAATGAAATGTAAAACATGAGGTATATTTGCAGATATAATTACTCATGAACTGCCACTAAAGAGAGCTAAGATTCAGAATGAGATGTCCTAGGTAATAAAAGTGCAGGACATGAAGACGAGAAGACGGAGGTCAATCAGATCACACTACATTGCGACTTGGCTGTCACAGTTTATGCAAGTCGGAAATACACTGTTCACAAGAACAAATACACTGTTCACCACACAACAATTTCCCACCAAAAAATTCATTACTGCTCACATCAGATGGGCTTCTCTTAGAGGCAAGGCAGGAGCTGGATTTGCTCATCTATGCAGACCAGGCTTGGTCTGAACTCAGAGAAATCTACTGCATTTCTGCTGGGCTTAAAGGCAACAGTACCTTTAGAATTAGAGCTAAATGGGCAACCACACCCAGTACAATACCAACCTTAATGGTATATGAAGCAAAGGACAGTGGAATGAACAAAAAGAATGCATTGTGATTTTCTTTAAAAAAGGACTTCACAGTTTGAAAGAAACAGTAAAGTGAATGTCCTGCCATATAACCAGCGAGGCCAGAAGGACTGAAAGCATACACAGTGTCCATGGTGCCCACAAGGGGACAGCGTCTCAAATTCCCAGATATACTGTGGGATATAAATGGAATAATTCAATGAACATGTGTTACAGGAGAAAAGAGAAATGAAGAAAAAGCCTAGTCCAGGTGAACTATATCACACCTTAAATTCCAGCATTCAACAGGAAGCTGAGGCAGGAGGATATTCATGAGTTCAACACCATGTGGACTACGCAGTGAATTCCAGGATAACTGGAGCTACAGAATCAGTGGCTGAACAAACAAGCAAGCAAATAAAATTAAAACATTAATTAAGAAGACAGCCTGGATTCTGACTTCAGTGGCAGATCTGAGGGGTTAGTGAAGGCAAGAGAACCTGGGGATGAGGGAAGAGTTAATGTCTACATGGTTAAATGGCCAATGCTTTGGAGAGCACCACAGGGAATGTCAGGAGAGCATTTAGTGAGCCCAATCTGTATCTCTGTCAGGAGAATTAGCAATCAGTTGATAAACTTTGCATAAGATGTTCTTATGGCCTTGTACTCACAAACCACCGGTCTTGAATGCTGAGACTGTCGATGCCTACAATTACACTAAGTCAAAGTTTATCAACTGATTGATAATTCTCCTGACAGAGATACAGATTGGACTCATTTAAGGTAACCCACTAGCACCTAGCCATATCCCAGTCTGACTTGAACAAGAAGATAAGTGGATATTATATTACATTAAAATGAGCCCTTCCAGGTGGATTTCTGAGTTCGAGGTCAGTCTGGTCTACAGAGTGAGTTCCAGGACAGCCAGGGCTACACGGAGAAACCCTGTCTTGAAAAACCAAAAATAAAATAAAATAAGCTCTTCAGCACATCCACATGTATGCACACCAAGCATAAACTGACTGGCTTTTTAAAGTGCTTTGTTTCAGAATTAAAATATGTGTTGCACTGATGAGCTCCTATGTGGTGACAACAAATGACTTACGGTGTCAGCAACAGGACACTGTGTCAAAAGAATTGTGAATACTGAGAGGACACTTATTTAAAAAGAAGACTTGAATCCTGTCTTGCAGGTAATTTCCTGGTTCCCCTCTCCTACCTGAGGCTGTTAAGATCTAGATCATCCGTATCAAAGTCCAAGAGCGGCTGTGGTGTGTCGCTAGGTCCATGAGATTGCAACACAGAAGAACTAGATGATATGACTGTGGTCTGGCCTGAGGGGTGGATGGTTTTGAACTGAAACTGTGGACCCATCCATAGGCGTCTGTGGGGTCCAGTGTGTGTCACAATTTCAACCTGAAAAAGAGACATAGTCACGGTTTCAAGGTACTATGGCCTTAACACCCACTTTCCATCTGAATGAAATAAAGATAGAGCACCCAGAGAAAAATACAATCAACATTATGACCTACATGGACATTTCTGAAATCTCTTTACTGGATTTCATCAACATTAAGAATAAACTGAGGGACTTCCGGTCTGGGCCCGAGCATAGAGCAGGTCACAGGCAGCAGCTCCGTATCCAACCCCAGAAAACCGAGAGAAAAAGGGACTTCCAGGAGCTTTAACTCAGGCAGCATCCCAGGTAAAAATGAATCACCCATGATGTTGGCAGTTAGAAGTTCTAATCCAGATGCTGGCCTCCAAACTTATACTACTCAGACCTTTGAAGGGCCACTGACAAGAACATCAAACAGCTAGAGATTGACATCACTAATCTGAAGAAATCCCTCGTTTCGCCGTCTGAAGAGACCTCCTAAAATTGCAAAGATCCTTATTGGACTTGATTTACTCTAGTACAATAGAAAAGACTGTATACAGCTCCTGACTGTGTACAACCCTCAAAGAAGAAGGTTGCCTTTACATAGACAAGACAAGGAGGGTTAAAGAGAGCATGAAATAGGTAGTGAAGCCAAAAAAAAATCAGAGAGAGAAAGAGACAGATGAATGCTGGTACAAGAATTGATTTGCAGCCTCTCCAAGGTTGTCAACCCTATTTCCTTCCATCTTGGGACCATTATTTGGGTTCTTTTTGCTTATTTCTTCTGGTCCCTGGCCCTCAAATAGGCGGACTAACTCTGTGATATGACAGATAAATAATTTGGTAGCAAAACCTACTCAGATACATTATCATAAGTTAGCTATGGAGGACCACGAGACTCAAGATGAGGTTGTTTCTTTATACAGGGTGTTTCCAAAACCCATCTCCACCCAACCTAAAAGGGGGGACTTCTGCCACTAGACCAAGCAGAGAGGGGCCACCCAGAACCCCTTCTGACAGGCGATCTGAATTCTTGCTTAGGCTGCGAGGCTAAGCACTGCAAGGGAATATCAATAAAAGATAAAAATATCTATCTGGGTTCCCTGAGGGACAAGCCTGACTGCATAGGGGTTGATGTCAAAAGTATCCCCTCTCCAGGAAAAAGACATCAGGACGGGTATGGCCCTCATGCTTCACTGGACAACGACAGGGGGACGGGAGCCATTACAAGGTCCCCTTCAAATACTGGAGGTCAGGCTCTATCCCTGCCTTCACAAGTTTAGAATTGCCACAGCCCTTCTATACTTAGAGAAGGGAGGAGATGTCAGGGGCAGCCCTGCTTATACACTGTAGGCCTAAAATCAGCCATAGGCCTAAAATCAGCAATAGGCCTGTCATACATGTATACAAACACCAAGTCTTGGGTCTCAGTGGAAAAACATTGAAACAGATGGCTATAAGCTAATGTCAACAGGCAGCTTTTGTGGAAATTTATAAGCCTGAGTAGTCATAGACCTTGTAAATAGGTAGCCTTGGCAGACAATACCAACTTAGATAAGGACAAGCGAGTCACAGGCAGAGTCATAGTGACCTGTCCCCTGAACCTTCACCCAGCCGATACCCGGTTCTGAAGATATCTGTATTCCCCCAGAACACCCACACTCCAGTGTCATTCCCTTCCCCACATCCTGCCTTTCTGTGTTTATACCCCTGTGTGAATTAATTATGATTTGAGAAAAAATTTTTTAAAAAATAAAATAAATGAAAAAAAAAATAATAAACTGAGGAGGCTAGAGAAAGAGCTCAGTGGTTTATACATGCACTATTCTTGCAGAGGACTTCAGTTAGTTCCCAATATCCACAACGGGTGCCTTATAATGGCTTACAGCACTAATTCTAGATCATCCAGCACTCTTTCTGAATTCTCAGGGCAGCTATCCTCAAGCATATAAGCCCCATACATAAGCAACTTAAAATAAAACCTCAAAACAATCAAATTGTTCCCACAAGAGCCATACTATAACAAAACCCCAGTAACAGGGATGAGAAGTCTTTTCAATTGTTGGTCAGAGTTTTTAAGAGCCTCACAAAACATTTGACTAACATGAAGACTAACTTTCATGTACTAGAATCTGTCATGTGAGCTCCAGCTATTCAAACCAGCTATGACTCTATGAACCACAACAACGACCAACCAGCATGGTACAAAAAATTAAGGACACACTAGTGGCACATTTGCCTTGGTGTTAAGCAACTGCTTGCAACTTGGACTAAGACTTGCTTAAAAAAGGAAAATGATCCCTAGTCAACTATCTGGGACTAAAACAGTCATATAATTTTGAGGACTACCAATGGCCTCCACTTTACTAGGCCAGCACAATCCCTAACTGTAGTTTCAACTAACTTACCTATAGGTAAGTAGGTAATACCATTACAGAAAAGTATAAAATATTAAAATACAGAGTTGTGGAGCCAGTCACAATGAATATATATCTGCAACATATCTCTACATCAAAGCTCAGGGATGATTATGGAAGAGGGGACAGATAGATTCTAGGAGCCAGAGATACAGGAAGTTTGCTGTGAGACTGCGTCTCCTACAAAGGGTATATCCATGAAGTCTCACCAACATGGCTGCTTAAACAATACCTACACAAGGAAAACACCAATACTAGCCATGCTAGTATGGAAGGGGAAGTATTCGGAAAGCCTCAACTCTACAAAAAACACTACAAGCAACTAAGGAATACTGAGGAGAAACAGTCTTTCACAAGAAAGAGCACACAAATGATTATCCAATACCAAATGGTCAGCCTCGAAAACATACCAGCAACATCATACAGATTGAACAGGTTGTATTTATATCTTTGTGAATAAAACATGTACTACTACCACCACCAAGAACAACAACAATTAAAGAGAAAGAGGCCATGAAGTTTAAAGAAAATGGAAGGTGGGGAGAGTTGTACATAGGAGGGTTTGAAAGGAGGGAAGGGAAAGGGGAAAATAGTGTAGCTATATTATTATCTCAAGAAAAAATTAACCAAAATTGTAGAAATATACACACATTAACACACCCACAATATACACACCACATCATGTATCCAAAACATAAAAATTCCATGAAAGCAAAAGGAGCTGTAGAGCTGCAAACCTGGGTTGCCTGCCTCATGGAACCACCATCAGATCCTTAGGGGCTGACACATTTGTAGATTCAGCTAAGTCAGTATTTACTCCACGTGGGCATGCAGTGACAGCAACTAAGAGCAATTCTTTCAAGTTCTTAAAAACTGTGCAGTTATTCTTGGCTCTCCAATGCTAAAGAAAAGTTCCAAATAATTTCACAGATGAAGCTGTTCTCCCTGAATAATATAGTAATATATTGATGTTGCTTTCAATTATTCTTACATCTAATTTTATGTAATTGTTATTTATGTGTATGTATCTGTGTGAGGACCTGTCACATGTATTAAAGTGCCTAGGGAGGGCAAAAGATAAGCACAGGATCCCTAGGAACACAGTTACAGGCAGCTGTGAGCCACCTGATGCAGGAGCTGGGGACTCAGGTCCTCTGGAAGAGTCAGTGCTTTTAACCACTAAGCTGTCTCTCCAGCCCTCACATCTATTTTTAAATAGAGGAGCTACTATGTTTTCTCTCATGTAACTGACACTTGATCAAAATGTTTTCTCAACTGTCATAAACATTGACACAGGAATTTATACACAGTAAAACAGTAATTCAAACTTTTATGGTGTGGGAGTTGCCAGGATTATACTCAATAGTGTGGAAAAAAAAAGCAAATTGAAGACAGGGGTAACCTAAATATTACTACAAAAACGATATTATGAATAACAGCTTATACAAATCTTCAGCAAAAATCAACTATACTTTTGCCAGACTTGACACTGCTGCATTCACCTCTGTGAAAAGGGTTTATGAAGTGGCTTCCCATAGTCCTTGAGTCCTTATCTTGATTTTTTTTTATTTAATTACATTTCTCAGATTACGACAATTGAGTCTGACCAAAACACAACTAACAAGGTTTGGAGTGTGACTGTGACTGTGTGTGTGTGTGTGTGTGTGTGTGTCTGTGTGTGTGTCTGTGTGTGTGTGTGTGTGTGTGTGTTTGAGAGGGTGCAGGCACCCGATCTAATGACAGGGGTAAAGACACAGATCAAGGACAGTGATTTCTGTTTCTGGGATTTGCATTGAGCAATGTAAATGAGGCCACAGATAAAGAACTGTGTGTATTTTAAGCTCAAAACCATCAGTGTCACAGAGCCGAGAGGTAAACAGATGCCTGTACAATCTCACTGAGGCGATAGCCAGATGTTGCCATGTTCACACTCCTGTTGTGTGCAGGACAAACATATTGTATACACTTTCACACTGACAGCACACATTATCCCTGCTTCTAATAGAAAAGCTGAAGTGAAGGACAGTGGTTTCTTTGCCAGAACTCTTGGACCAAGCTTGTGCACAATGGGATATTTTGACTTTCGATCACAAAGAGAGGAAGGGCCTCAGCATGTGGGGAGCTGGACCACTGTTTACAGACCATCTGAGAACATAGCTGTGGTAATGGAATAAACACACGCTACATAGAAATGGTTCATTCCTCCAGTTTCTAGAGCCACTTCCGCTTTCAGAAAACCACAAAGAGTTCCACTTCTCAGAGGCACCTGTCTGATAAAAGCTGTCACACTGGTAATGTGATACAAGTCATTATCCTCCCCAATGATGTCAGACTGGAGACAGACACAACAGCATCTGTAAGAAAGTCACTGTAATTACTCCACTGTGAAATCTGCCCCAGTCTCTTCTATTTCAAAGTGCTTCACTTGAAGACACAGTCACCTGGTCAGGCCAGGAGTGGCTGGTTGAAGCTGTTTTAGGAATGGTTTAGAGGCCAATAATAGCAGCATGGCAAGGAAAGGGATTCCAGCAGGAACTATGCACAAAATCATGCTCCACTCCCCTTACAAAAAGCATTTGGACATTTTGTATGCACTACGTCAAAGCAAACATTTGCATGAGCTGAGATAAATGTCAATATAATCCAATATGTGGAAACTTACAGCAATATTTCTGAGACATTATTTTCCCATTAATTCACTTTACATCCTGATTGCAGCCCCTAGATTCTCTCAGTTCCCTCTTCCCCTTCTCCTCTAAGAAAAGGGAGATCCCCCATGGGTACAAACCAACCTTGGCACATCAAGTCACCATAGGTCTAAATACATCCTCTCCCACTCAGGCCAGACAAAGCAGCCCAGTTGGGGGAACAGAATGCACAGGCAGGCAACATAGTCAGGGACCCACATGAAGTCCAAGCTCCACATTTACTACATTAATTGTGAGGGCCCTAGGTCCAGCCCATGTATGCTCTTTGGTTGGTTGTTTAGTCTCTGGGAGCAAAGAGTGCAGGTTAGTTGACTCTGATGGTTTTCTTATAGAGTCCCTATCCCCTCCTGGTTCCTCAAACCTTCCCCCAACTTGAAACATTCTTAATATGGAAATACTCATAATATCTGGTGACCAATTCTCTCCATTTTCCAGTAAGGAAAAGAATAAACACAGATTTCTGTTCTCTCTTATCGTAGTAGCCCCAATATATTTACCTGGGAAAGCCATTCTTCATCTTCCTGTCCACTGTGGTCAGAGGCTAAACTGTCATAGGACCCATGTCGAGTAATGGGGCCAGGACTTCCAGGAGGAAGTGCTACAGGAGAAAGGGAAAAAAAAGGACTTAACCTTTGTTCATTGGAAATAACACAATCAGCTCAAAAAGATTCTATAACATAAAACATAGGAGCAATCCAAAGAACTAATGATCAAGCAAGTTTGTAGAAACATTTCCCAATTAGCAGTAAATGCTGGCCAGACATTTTGGTAAATGCTATTCAGCCACTCAGAAGGCTGCTAGAGGGGATCTCATGAGGTCAGCTGGAGCAACAGAAAGAGGCCTCATTAAAACGAAAACAAACAAGAGCTGAGGAAACTTAGTGATGAGAAGACTATGAAAAGAGCAACTAGATCCACAACCGACAGTTCCCTGAGGTAATACAACCACCTGTTAGAAGGTGGCCAGCTATGGATTCAAAGAACCCAGAACCCATTCGTTACATCTACAGTGAAAGCATAAAAATGCATGACATTTTATTGAGAAACACTTTAAATCACAGCAGAAACTCATTTATTCAAATATTGTCTTTCTCAGCTATGTAATTTCTGTAATTCTTCAGCACTAAGATATAGTTGAAACTAGCCTGTATTCTTCTACAAAGGGAACCTTTAGTTAGTAAAAGCAATAGACACTTGTTTCATTTATTGGTGACTGCTTGTTGAAAACAGTTTTTTTTTTTTTAAATTCAGCCCAGGCTGGCCTCAAAGTCACTATGCAGCTAAACTAAGCATGATTTTTTAACTACACAGGATCTAACTGTGTACCTGTAGCTGGTCTGGAATTCATAGAGATCCTCCTGTCTCTGCCTTCTGAATGTCATGCCCAGGCTTGACTTTTTGATGGGATTCCGGCATCTGAACCAACACTAGGTTTCTGCAGTGCTCGGAAGGGCTTCCTGCACGCTAAACAAGACCTGCACAGACAATAGGACATGTCTAACAGTCCCTGAGCTTCTATCTGGCCACAACCACCTCACTGTTTGTCTTGACAGTACAGTCACTCTTGGTTTCTATGCATCTCTCTCCATGCCTACTTTAAAAAATACTTCATTTACTTAAAAGCACTTTTAGGTTCACAGTAGAACTTGATTTCTCCCTTCAGAGAAAACAAGCAATGGGGTTAACCAGGAAACAGAAAAAAAAGATATGGGGTACAGGGGAGGGAAGGCAGGAGATAAGCAATAAAGAAGCAAAGATTATGACAGGAAACAATTTCACTCACACCCAAAATTTCCTTAGACTAAACTGCTAAAAAGAAAACAAGCAATTTAAATATTCTTCCTACAGATTCCATGAAATACTTAATACATATTCCCATGAACAGTAAAGGCAATGTCAATCTTATTTTATGATGCCACACAGAATATAGAGAGAACAAAATCATGAAGAAACCGATTAGGAGAAGAAGGAACAGGAGGAGGAGGAGGAGGAGGAGGAGGAGGAGGAGGAGGAGGACGACGAAGACCACAATGAGGACCAACTGACCAACAAGGTATGGCCCAAGACAAGATTTTAAAAAACACAAGTCCATAAAATTTTATCTGAACTTGTTTCAAGAAAAGAAATGAGATCTAATTTAGTGGTTATAGCCAGACATAAACATAGTGTCGAAATGTAAGGTTTGCTATAGTCCAAACCATTAACTGCTAGCTCTTCAAAATCATGGCTCTCTAGCACAGGCATGCTGCTGTTTAGCACAAAGACCAAATGATCACAAAGTCACACAGCCACATCTTTTATGATGGCAAACAAAGAGTAACATAACAACTTTCCATTATTTTCCATTGTTCCAACATTCTTTTGGAACTAATTCTGTTATATACTGTACAGATGGTAAGTCAACTAACGTTTTCAAGAACAATGTTTCTGAATCATTCATCATCTTTGTTTATTGTTTGTTTAATTCTTGTCACAGACAGAACCAAGAGGAACCCTCAATTTCCTGTCCTCCCTTAAGTGTAAGGCTGAAGCTTTGTATTCTAGAGTAAGTGAAGGCAACAGAATGGTTTGACACTTACTAGGACTCCATGAAATTGTGGACATTATGGTGGCAGTGATGGACTTAGGGCCTGGATGGAGTGGAACTACAGCCAGAACAACATTGGGTCTAGAGTTGGCAGTTTATTGGCTTACTGTACTATTGTTATCTGGTTAAGGGTATGCTTGGAATTTCCCACAGGGGTGGGGGAGGATGAGGAAGTGGGGTGGAGGAGGAGTCTCTCTGTCCTGTCTGCTTTACAAAGGAAGTAGTAAATATTCCAAATATACAACTCAGAAATGAATTCTTTGTATATGTGAAAAAGTGACAATAAATAAGTTTCCTTTAAACTGCCAGAAGAAAGACAAGGAAACCATGAATTTGAATCTCCTTCATGGAGATTTTAAGGAGGCCTTTTGTTCACCAGTTTGTTCTGGAAATATCACAATATAGAAAATTAAAATAAAGTGGGTTTTTTTTTCATATTAAATGAATAATCTGGGCTGGAGAATCTTCTCCTCGAGAAGTCTGGAGTTCAATTCCCAGGACCCACGTGGCAGCTCATAACTGTCTTAACAGGGGATCCAACACCCTCATACAGACATACACACAAGCAAAACACCAATGTATATAAAAAAATAAAAATAAATTTATTATAAAAAAATAAATAAGTATCCTTTTTTCTCCCCTATACTTGTGGACATTTTAAACATTCTCTAATTCCAGCAGGGAGGATATTCAACATTTATGTCTTAGGGAGGGAATTAACACAGGAGACATTTATGTCTTAGAAGGGAGGTCACAGGGAAAAATAACTGCAAACGTTGAATCTAGTAGGAAGAAAAAGAAAGTGAAAAGGGAAGTCTGACTGAACCAGGACTATATGCTTTTAACCACTCCTTAGGATTAGAAATGACACTAATCCTGTGCTGAGTGAGTGATATGGAATGTGGTTGGAGAAGACAGAATCTCAACTACTTGGTTAGAAACTGCACCACTGCTGAATGGAGTTCAGAAAAGCAAGAACAACACCTGGTTTACCACCATGTCAAGATGTTTACTTGGGCAGGCAGAGCATTACATGCATGTGTGAAAGAAACAGGTGAAGTTCAGAGGAGCACAAAACAGAAAGCAGAGACAAGAATGGGTGCTAGGGAATACTATGTCTATTAATAACCAATAATCTCATTAGAAACTGGGCCATGTAGCTGATATCAAAAGGGATGGAATGTCACCAAATATCTCATGTTACAGCTTTTTTACACAGAATTCAGATAAACATTAGAAAAGATTACATTGATTCATTTTTCACATTTCTAATAATGTGTGCATAAAGAAGAACTATTTTAATTTTAAAATGAGAGGCTTTTAATTCATTTTTATGTATGTGTGTATATTTGAGTATATGTATGTATGTTAGCCTCATAAATACAAGAGTCTACAGAGGTAGGAAGGAGTTTAGAAGTAAGAATAGATTTTTAGGAACTAGAGCTGTAGGCAACAAGAGACACCACGTGGGTGCTAGGAACTGAAATCAGGTCCTCTGCAAGGGCAACAAGCATTGTTATAAACCAAGCCATCTCTATAAGCACCAAAACTGAGGCTATTCTTGATCCTACTTGAAGTTGTGTATCTTGCAAACCCAACTTGAAAGAAACAAGATACCTACCAACTATCTGAAGAAAAATTGTTAGCACTTTTACAAACATTTATCAGCCTTTTTTATTTTTCTAGATTTATTTTATTTATATGAGTGTGTTGCTTGCATGTATGTATGTGTAACACATGTTGTGCCTGTTACCTTCCCACGGAGGTAAGAAAAGAGATCCCCAGGAGTTAGAGTCACAGTTGTAAGCCACCATGTAAAGCTGGAACCTCTCTCTATGAGAGCAGCAAGTGCTCTTAACACCATGCAGCCTTTCTAGTCTTTTATCAGCTATTTTTAGATCATAAAGTAAAGGAGAAGACACTTCAAGATGTACAGCTCCCCGCTTATACCCCTATTATTGTTACAGGAATTAACAGTGCATCTTAATCAAGCTACCTGCAAAGGGAATACTGTCAATTTATTTTCAAATAGCACCTAGAAATTACCAGGCAGGCACAGGATGAGTAAGATACGGTAACTGTGAACCATACTGTTGTTAGTGTGTGATCTCAGAGAAGCAGACATGCAGAGAGCAAGTAAACAAAAACAACAACAAAACTTCACTTAGTGTATTTTGATGTCAGATGGTAATATATGGGTGTACACACACTAACGAATTGCAAAGAGTCTGAGATAAGGGAGGAATGCTCATCAAACACAACTGAAGTGCTGACCTCACACAACCTCACTTTCCAGGTCAAGAGTCCAGCATACTTTAAAGCTATGCTAAAAAACTAAACGAAATATAGATCCACTTAAGAACACAAGGAACAATTAGAAATCCACATTCTATGTGTATCAGGAGTACCAGCAAGGTCAGGCTGGCAGCGGAATGTTGTGAATATACTTTAGATTCAGGGTCAGAGTGTGTGTTTTTCACATCCTATGAAATCTCCACCCCACAGAAAACGATGAAAAGCCCCTCCATGCTGAAGTCCTTAGTGAGGACCTAAGAAACCAATAATGTGCGAGCAGATTTTAGTCCTTTAGGTTATTTCAGGGAACAATGAGTCTTTTTCTAGCTACAGAGAACTTTGTGAATCCTATGACATCATGTTACTCTGAATGAAGCAGCTCCCGCTGAAGGTTCACCCAAAGGGCAACGGTGATAAACTCTCATTCAAGGACAAACGTTCACATATATTTGGTTCATATTAAAAGCAGTGTTTATTTAGGGAGCATACAATAGGACAGTGCTCTGAAGCAAGCTCTGCTTCCAGTGAGAAAGAACTTCAGCCTCCAGGGAGAACTGGTGGGCAAATGCAGCTTCTTACTGTAGAAATGAAAATCTGTCTTTAAAAACTAAGTCTCCAGCACAAACAGCCAGCAAAATGAACAAGTTGTTCTCAGTGAGCCAACCATCCCAGAAGAAAACATGACTACCACCAATCTGTGTCTAAAGTAGTAACCAGAGTCCAAACAAACAAATCATCTTATACCTATCAAAGTAACAAAATTTGTTATTTTTCAATGACTATGAAAAAAAGGAGAAAGTTATCAGCTAAAAAATAACACACCTAAAATACCTGAAAAAAAATAGTATTAGAATCCACTCACTGTTACAGACACCCTGAGTGGAGCATCAGGAGATCACTGAATTTCTGAGGTGCAACCTCATTTAGCACCTGCTTATTAGCCGGCATGCTTTACAGCAGCCCAACAACAGCGATGTGACATTACGTACAGGAACAAGCTTCTCCAACATTTATATTAAGTGGATCAATGATCTTCCCTGCACCTTGGCCCTGGGGTACCATGGATGCTCACTAATTAATTATTAAAGTTTTCTAGCATTCAGTCACTGCTCATCTCTGGTTTCACTTTCCTTTTCTTCCACATTCCCAGAAGTACAGTCACCAGCAATGTATAATTAGAAAAATGACATATATTTATTGTCTACAAGAGAATACACTTCCCTGAATAGCCTTCAAATCTGGGTACATCTTATCCCTCTCTCTCTTGCCAGTTTCCTTTTCCAGATTCCGAAAGTCCCACTGCATGACTAAAGGACCTCTAGTTTGTTATTCTTGTTGCCCTAGCGGTCACTTTGCATTGTGTTGTCTGGAGGCAGCCTGGCAGGGCTCAGCATGACCGTAAAGATCTCATCAAGTGAAGAACATCACAGAGCCTAATGGACTGCTGTTTTGGCCAGATCAGCAACTTTGCTGAGCAAAGTTCAAAACCATCCCAACACACAACTTGGAACTGAATAGACAGACTTTAGCAATGTCTTTAAGACACCTGCAACTAAGGTCAAGGAACAGCTACCCAACGAGATGTCCACAATGCCAACTTGCATCTGCAACTCACTCAGAAAAAAACTTCAACACATGTACATTAATGCAATGACAGCAGGATAACTAAAAAACAAGTCCACCCTTACTTCAGTAACTATAAAATCTTGCTTAGAGCTTTTGAATTAACACTATCATATTACAGTTATAGAGCAGCATAAGACCAGGGACGCACCACTAACCTCCCAGGAAGTACTGAGGAGAGTTAAGAGACAAGGGAGGATTTTTCCATTAAACAGACGGTGATGTATTTGAATTTGAATGGACCATGTATCTATATAAAAATAAGTACTTAATTCAGATCTTAGAAATAAGAGAAGTTCAGTGAATAGGGTCAGTAGAGCAAGTCCAGCAAGGACAAGGACTGGAAACCATCAAATGCAAAGTGAGGCAGCGTAGAAGACCAAGAAACTCAATGTGTTCCACTGTGTGTCTTACTGACTGTATTAGGTGAGACAATCTGCTACTTCGCCTTTGCATATGCAACTATCTACACATATATCTATTTATTAATGTTTGTATTAATATATAAACTATATAAATAATTAGGTATTTACTTATATGTAAAATATATTTTATAAATAACATATAAATGAATAGTCCATTTACATATAAAATAATATGACAAATAACTCCCTGCTCAAATGTGTGACCATGAAGAGGAATAGTTACTTGCTAGATGTAGAAGCACCCAGGTTTAAATTCTACAAAGAACCAAGAGCTACACTTAGGCCTGGTGCCACTGACCTGTAATTCTAGCTTCATGGGAGGCTAAGGCAGGAGAATTGTAAGTTCAAAGTTATTATGGTCTTCAGAGTGAGTTGGCTAGGCAACAAGATGAGACTTTTAATTTTATTAAAAGTGAAAAAAGAAGGGGGTGGTGACTGAGATAAAGGAACTCACTGTCAATACAGATGACCTGAGGCTCCTCCCACAGACTCATGGTATACAGGAGAGACTCTAGAAAATTGTCCTCTGACCTTCAGACACAGGCCACAGTGTGGACACATTCAAAGCCCCACCATGGGGATGTGAGCAGTGGGGAAAAGAGGCCTAGGGTGCAGCCCTAGCACATGCAAAGATTTGCATCCCAGGGGTTGAATTTAAAGAGAAGAGGAGACAGAGACAAAGGGAGGAAGATGGGAGAGGAATATGGAGAGGGAAAGGGAGAGAGACAGAGACACAAAGAGAGACAGAGAGACAGAGACTGATCTATGAATAGATCAGTAACAGTAGCTTATCTTTAATAGTAGCTACAGCCTTACAATCAATTGCTTTAATTTACATACATGCATTATAGTTGCACTTCTTACACCAATAATCAATTCTTTATTTTATAGTCAAAGATTATAAATGTGCCAGACTTTATAATAGAATTATGTAAGAAAGAGTATATATTTTGAACTGATGAAAAATGAAAGAAACACTCATTTGGCTCTTTAATAATCAGACATCAAGATTTTGCTACAAAAAAAAAAGTAAATTCTGGGTGACAGAAAACTCACCTGGAAACTCAGTGGCCTGGGCCTGATCACCAGCACCATAAAACCCACCCACAAAACCAAACAAAAACAAAACAGAGCAGAGGGACCATTTACAAAAGCAAAAATCATTTTGCACAGAGTTAATGTAGTGTCTTCCATATTTACTTGTTTATTGCTGAATACTATTCTAGGAAAGTCTAGGTCATTATACAGCAGGAAGAAATAAATAGACATTTTCTCTTGCCTAAGTGAAAGAGGCATGAAAAGAAAAAGCTTTTAGACCTGGAAGACACCAACATTTTTAACCCATACAAAGGAATATATTTCAGAATCCTTATAAATAATCATTAAAGATATACAATGTGTTCCTTTAAGTCCAAACAGATCAGTTAAAAACACAGAAGCAAGAAAATTATTCTGACTAACAATCACCTAAGCGCACTCTTCAAAGTTTGATCTTCTACTATGACACAATGGCACCCACCAGGAGCTCTCCAAACCACTGTATCCACATCTCTGTAGTTATAAAGTTTATCAACAGACACATAGTGAAGTAAGTACTCAGGGGAAAAGCACAGCAAAAGACTTCCCTCTTACACCATGTGTACAGGCACGAAGAAATCCTTTTAAGAAACAAAACCAAGAACAGGTACCCGGTAGATCCACAAAACAATTTGCTGTACTTTGTGCATGCTTGACTATTTCTATGATTATTTATCCTAACTTTATTGTTTTTCCAATGCTGGGGACAAAACAAAGAACCTGAGATGCATCCCTGTTCCCAACAGGATCTGTGACTTCTCATAGGAAGACTGGCCATCATCTTGACTCTTTCCTTAGCTATGGAATGAGCTATCTGAACGAGGCTAGATTATTCAAAGAGCCACAATTGAACTAAATCAGAACAGTGTCTTTCTAAAACATCTCTTTGTGTAACCTTCACTATTGTGTGACTTCCATGCCTTTATGTGAAAAATCCATCAGCTCTAACCCCCATGCCTGCTGTCTGATGGTGGTGATCCCCATGGCACTGTCTGACGGTTAGTTTCTGTCCTCTAACAACCTTCTTTTTCCTTCCTCCTCTACCACAGCTTTCCTGTTCTTTACTTCATGTTTACTTTTTTCATACATTTCTTTTTTCCTTCATAAAACTTTAATTTTCTTGGAAAAATAAGTTACTACTATAATATGAATTTATTCATTGTTAACTTAAAAAAATATTGAGTTAAAAATGAAAGCTGTTCCAACCCCCTCACTCAATGAAACAAATGTTTTTCTGACGCTTCAGAACTTTAAAATTAAGACTCTACTCATTTTAGAAGAACGTTTCCAAGTCTTTAGGCTAATATCAGCAGAACATTATAGAAATTAGACTTTCAGTATAAAGAGACAGCAAAACTCCTTCCAAATTATTTATTAGGAGAATGAAGACAATCAAAGCAGAAAGACAAAAGAGGGAAGAGGAATTTGCATCTTAGGTAAGAATTGATAAAATGATTTTTGTTTAATACTTTGGAAAATGCACAGAATACTACAAAGCCACACTTGCTGAGTGGCTTACTGAAATCTCACACAGATGCCTTCTCTGTTCTGCTGCTGCTTTACCACAGAGATGGTAGCTGAGACACTCAGGTGGTTCTGTTATAAAGTCTCAGGAACTGGCAGAGCCGAGGACTCCATTCCATGGTGGTTTGTAACAACAGCACCCTCCTGCCCTATGCAAGCTATATGTGAAGTGTTTTAAATGAGCAATCTCATTTAATCTAGCAAACCTCTAACAGAGGCCTTAGTAATTCCCCCCTATTTATTTATTTATTTATTTATTTATTTATTTAGGTTTTTCAAGACAAGGTTTCTCTGTGTAGCCCTGGCTATCCTGGAACTCACTCTGTAGACCAGGCTGGCCTCAAACTCAGAAATTCACCTGTCTCTGCCTCCCAAGTGCTTGGACTAAAGGTGTGGCTGTTCTGCCTGTATACCTGAAGGCACATCCTGTAAGTGGTGTGCATGGTTGGGAGCTGCCATGTGGGGGTGTTGGGAATCAAACCCAGGTCTTGTATAAGAACAGTACGTGCTCTTAACTGTGGAGCTTGCTCTCCAGCCTCCTAGGTTCTGAATTATTACGAGCTTCAGGATAAGTTACAAAAATCTTGGGTAAAGATTGTACAAGTTGTAGAGCTATCAATGAGTTTTCATTGCCTAATTATAAAGATGAGAAATGCAAGGCACAGAAAACACTATCTCAAAGTAACCACTGAAGGAAAAATGGAACCACCTCTTTCTAAATTTCCTGTTCCCAAAAGGAAGGCCCTACCTTCTATGTAGAGTTAAACAAGAATAAACACACACTTAGAGCAGGGCACAATTGAGAACAGAGCCAAAAAGATGAGCTACATGGTTCTCTTGGAGTTTCCTGGAATAACAGAAGAAAAAAAGTACTATGATGTTAGTCAAAGAACATCATAGTGTTTACACAGAAGAAAAATGTTAAGTCATTTACAGGACAGAGGTGTGGATGCACATGTAAGAAGCATGGTTGGGAGGGGAGGGCTTAGCTGTAGCAAGATCCATATTTATATGATTACATTTCCCATAGTTGAGAGCAGCTATAATTAATGGCTTTCCCTCCCCTTCTTAATGCAGCCATTTGTCAATTCAAAAACAGAATGCCCAATCAATTTTGATGTATTTAGTAAGCAGTTTGTCAAACAGTGCTATAATCTAGTTAATATATTAATTCTTGCCATGGAGAGAATGCTAACAACTATTAGGTTTCTGTAACTTGTTTGGAGAGAAAAATCTGTGTCTGGATCCACGGCCATGCTTAAACCAAAATCTTCTATCTCCTTCATGATCTATGTCTGTCTATGAACTGTGAACTGGAAGTAAAACCATCAGCTACGCAGTGCTTTCTGGGAGCTGCTTCAAATTCATAGCATAAAAGAAACCTGAAATTGGGCAAAAGACTGGATTTTAAGTGTCACCGATAATCTCAAGAGCAATCCTGGGTCTATGAAGGATGACGGCTCAGTCCATTCACTGTATTTAAAACCAGTATTTGTACCAGTATCTAAATATATCTAAATCTCCACCAGTAAATGTGAAATTATAAAGGAAACAAACAAATTGTCTTTTAGAAGACAATTTTTTCTTAATAAGAATGAAAAAGAGCGACACTGAATGTTAAGTTCATGTTCCTTATATTAGGTTCTCACGAGACCCTTTCTGAATCAAGGAAGAGCAAGGAAGAAAACTTATATTGACTTGGTGCAGGCTGTGTATTTATCAAAAACCTACAGTATAAACTAGTCCTCCAGATTATCAGACATGCCATTGTTTTACGTCTGCTGAGAAAGGTGCCCTATGTGTCAGAAAAGCACACTGAATATTTTTCTATGACCCAGAGGGCAGAGGTCACTTATTATAAATGGATAATGAGACCTAATGCAGTGCTCTGAGGATGGACAAAGAAAGGGTCTATCCATAGCCCCTGGTGGATTGGTTGTTCAGGCTTTTATTTCCTCTGCACACTTAATGGAGTCAAACAATTGACAGAAATTCTATAGAGAAGGCTGAAACTGAGAGAAACGACTGTATTCTAAGTCTGACAGACACATACAAATAGTGATCCTGAAATGGCGCCAGAGCTCCTGCTAACACTAACAGAGCAGACAGCTCAAGCATTCCCCCAAATTCCCATTTAGCCATTTCTTAGCAATTAACCGTACTGATGGAAGCGATGGCACATCAAACCATGAGCTCCTGCCAATACCAACCCATTACGTCACTGCAGGTAAGCCAAGCTCTGCCATTATATCCCAGCCCCATGGGGTTTTTTTTGGGGGGAGAAAATGGTGAACACATATTGCCAATACCCTCTATCTTCTATCCTCCTACCCACCTATGAGAAAGCACAATCCATGGCAGAATGATCTATTTAAGAACCATAAATGTCACTAGAACAAAGTAAATGACATCAGATGCACAGATCTTAATGGCCTACAGACTTCTGACCAATATTTTCTTTTCTCTCGATCGATGCTCTGTACCAGTGAAATCTGCCAAGTCACTGCAATAAATACTAACATCATCAATAGAAAAGAGCCTACTTGAACTATACTTGGAAACATTACAGACTGTGAAAGAATCTGAAAGGACATTGAGATCCTGTAAGAGCACAGGAGGAATTATGTAACATTAACAGATGCTTACAGGTTAGACAACATCTCTTGTAGACACTTTCTCTTTGTTTCATTTCAGTTTTTTAAAAAAAGTAACAACAGGAACGTGATTTGAATGTAAAAAGATTAATTTGATGTTCTAAGTAAAAACAGGAAATGAATGGAACCATGGATGCCAAGACCAGGGGTGGATATAATGCAAACTTTTAAACTTATATAGTTTAAGTTAACCATTTCATACAATCTTCATAATGGGAATTAATAACTTCATAAGGTTCATCAGGCTATAGAATACATGTAGTCCAAATGAGACCCTATAGGTCTCCAACTTTAGTTTCTTACAGAAAATAAACACCATTTTATGAAAATAATCTTTCTGTGAAATAGCATATGCCAACTAAACAGTTTGAATAAGTGAAACATTCCAATGTAATTCATGATTAAGAGTCAAACTGTACAGGGCACCATGACACACCCTGTGGCCAACAATGGACTATAAATACACTGTAAATAAGCCCTACATTACAAGTTTCCTCTACAAGAGAAAAACACTTTACCCTTCCTTTTCCACCTCTCCCCAGTACTGGGCAAACATTTATAATGAACAATTCAAGGAAATAACTGCTGAGAGCTTCTCCACTTCATATACCACACTGTGAGGCAATCTAGGATGTTAGATCAACACAACATGACATTGAAGGAGGGCAGCGCAGAAAAAAACTGCTGCATAGTTAGCTGGTTTTCCCCGGCACTGCCAATATCAACCACAGACAAGAGGGCTGTGTGTGTGAGTTTGAGTGAGTGTCGTGTGTGTGTGTGTGTGTGTGTGTGTGTGTGTGTGTGTGTGTGTGTGAGAGATCATGGGGATCAACAAGAAAAGAAAGGTTTCAGCTTAATAGGATGTATCAATGTGTCACACTGAGAAGGCTTAAACTTATGATGGCTAAACTTGGGTGTCACATTGACATGCCTAGAAGTGTGTCACAATTGAGAAATTGCCTCCATCAGACTTGCCTGTAGATGTGACACTTCCTTGACTGCTAATTGATATAGAAGCCCTAACCACTGTGGGTAGTACCACCCAAAGTAGGTAGGCCTGAGCTGTATAACAAAGATAACTGAGCAAGTGATTCCTGCCTTGGCTTCTCAATGGTGGGCTGGTTTTAGTTTTTTAGGTTTTTTTCCACCCCCTCCGCCCCCCAAACAGGGTTTGTCTGTATAGCCCTGGCTGTCCTGGAACTCACTCTGTAGACCAGGCTGGCCTCAAACTCAGAAATCCGCCTGCCTCTGCCTCCCAAGTGCTGGGATTAAAGGCGTGCGCCACCACTGCCCGGCTTTTGGTTTTGTTTTTAGTTTAGTTTTTTTTTCAGTGATGGGCTGTAATCTTTGAGATGATATAAACTGTTCCTTTCATGTTGTTTATGATTATGGTATTTATCACAGCAACACACATTCAAGTTGTACAAAGGCTCTTTTCAATTTGTTATCACATTTGTGGGTGAATATGATTTCATAGTTAAGAACACTTGCAGTTCTTTCAAGAAGTACCAAGTTTGGTTCCTAGTACCCATATCTGGTGACTCATACCACCTGCAATATCAGCGACAGGGAATCCAACACTTTCTTCTGGCTCTTCGTGCAATTGTGCAAATACATGGGCTTGTACAAACACACACACACATACACACACACAAACACACACACCATTCTCTCTCTCTTACTTTTTAAAAAGGATATTAAATTGTTCCATCAAAATGAAGAGTTACCATGTACCAAGCTTCCAGAAACAAATTCTTCTTTCTTCCACCCCACACACAGAGCCCCATGGAGCTACCAATTGTGTGAAATTTTGAGGTTATTTTTTTCTCTTTTGCATAATTTCCTTGAGAGTTATCAAACTATGGCATTACTAACAATTAAGTTTTTCATTTAAAAGATATGAAATTCTAATATATGGATATATTCTAGTTTAAATTTTATTCAGTTCAATGGTTAGCTGTGAGCATCTGCCTCCGAATATGTCAGACTCTTGCAGACCTCTAAGGAGACAGCTATATCAGGCTCTTGTCAGCATGCACTTCCTGACATTCACAGTAGCATCTACATTTGGTGACTGCACATGGGATGGATACCCAGGTGGAATGGTCTCCAGACCGCCCTTCCTTCAGTTTCTGTCCCACACTTTGTCTCCATATTTGCTTCCTTGAGTATTTTGTTACTCCTAAGAAGGACTGAAGTACCCACACTTGGTCTTCCTTCTTCATGAGCTTCATGTGGTCTTCAAGATTCAAGTTGAATCTTGGGTATTTCAAGCTTCTGGGCTATTATCCAATTATCAGTGAGTGAATATCATGTGTGTTCTTTTGTGATTGGGTTACCTCACTCAGGATGCTCACAGGTAATCATTAAACTGACCAAGGGGTTCCCAATGGAGGAGTTAGAGAGAAGACTGAAGGAGCTGAAAGGGTTTGCAGCCCTATGAGGAAAGCAACAATACCAACCAACCAGAGCTCCCAGAGTCTAAACTACCAGCCTGGGAGCACATAGGGAGGGACCCATGGCTCCAGCTGTATATGTAGGAGAGGATGGCCTTGTCGGGCATAGGTGGGAGAGGAGATCCTTGGGCCCATGAAGGCTGAACACCCAGTGGGGGGGAATTCGAGGGTGGGGAGGTGGGAGTAGAGGGGTAGGTGGGGGCACATCCTCATAGAAGCAGGGGGGATGGGATAGGGAGTTCCTGGGTGGGGGAGAAGAAATGGGGTAAGGGGATAACATCTGAAACATAAATAAAATATCCAATAAAAAATTAAAAAATAAAATAAACAAATTTCATTCAGTTAAATATGCTTTATAATCATTATGATTCTTTTCATTGGCGTATGGGTCCACATGGGATCATATGACCACGGATAATTTAGGAAGCGGTCCAAAGTCTGACACCTACACCACTACAGAGTTGGAACCACTAAAGCAACTGAATAATACGCTGTGGCTGAGTGACTTTTTATTTACTATTTGTCCTCTAAGCTTTCAAAAATCTAATCCTTAGGTACTGATTTTAATTTACAAGTTAGAAGGGGGAGAGCAGATTAAGAACAAATTACTAAGTACTTTGAACTGGTACTCAAATCTCATTCATGGGTACTGGACCTGTAAGGGCTGGTTTCAGTTTTGGCAAAGAAATATACAATGAAATGAGCTTGATTAAAAAAAAAAAAACATAATATGAATAGTAAATCCCTAATCTCTACTTTAATTGTATTTTTATACATTTATTTATTTATATTTAGATAAAACACACACACAGAAACACATACACACACACACACACACACCATATATAGGTACTTTTGGAAGTCAAAACAGGGCTTCTGTCAGATCCCCAGAGTTGGAGTTATGGGCATTTATGAACTGCCTGACAAGGGTGCTAGGAAGTAAACTCAGGTCCTATGAAACAGCACTAAGTGCTTCTTACCACTGAGTGATCTCTCCCACTCAGAATATACATAGTCTTGATTTCTAACTCTACTACCTAAAAACCTTTTGTTGTGTTTTGTTGTTTTTTGAGCCAGGGTTGCTCCGTATAGCCCTGGCTGTCCTGGAACTCACTCTGTAGAACAAGCTAGTCTTGAACTCAGAAAAACCTGCCTACCTCTGCCTCCCAAGTGCTAAAATCAGGGGCATGCGCCAACATCACCTGGCTTATATTATGCTTATTATTTTTAAAGATTAAAAACAGCAATCTTCAATGGTCCAACAAAGCAACTCGATGTCCTCCCGGCCTCCACTGTGACACCTGAATGAACCATTTCAATGTCATCCAGTCTACCACGAACACAGAGGCCTCTACTGTCAGGGCTCCTCAACCTCGTTATTCCCCCAAATGCAGAGAGAAACACTACACTGCTTTCTTCATCTCAAAGGCGGGTAAGATGCCATCGGTATCCGGGACAGGTCTTCTGTCTCTGCACTCAGCTGTATCCATGCTTCAGAGTGGAACAGACTGTTTATGAGAATAGTGTGTGTGTTATGCTAACATCCTGCTGCACTGCTCTCCTCTCAGAGATAGTCTCTTTCCTATTTCTAGTTACATCAGCCTTGCCTATTGGTATCATTTCCTGAATTTCTGGAAGTTTGCTACACTTTTTCTACAAACACAACAGGAACAAAAAACCCAAAATAACCCTGCAACATTTATGAAGTTTATATTAGACTACAAAGTTCAATTAAAAAGTTTTAAAAGATATTTATCAAACTCTTTAGGTTGAAAAATGAAAGGTAATTACCCACCATCACCTGGTCATTGCTAAGGACCAATCACAGATTCCAGCACATTGAAAAAAAAAAGGTTCAACCAGACATCAAAAGCCCCTGGTTCAAAGGTGGTTTTAAGCTTGGGTAAGTAAAACACAATAAATACACCCAAAGAACCAGAAATATTAAACTTGTGTAGAATATCTTTCCAGAGGGCTTTTGTGAGGGCACTTGCAGATGAAGATAGTCACAGAGGCTTCTGACTGAGTTTCTCACAGGGGCAAATGGTGAGTGTGAGTGTGAGTGTGAGTGTGTGTGTGTGTGTGTGTGTCTGTGTCTGTGTGTCTGTGTGTCTGTGTGTGTGTGTGTGTATGAAGGCACTGTTTAAACTGACACTGTACTGTCCAACTGCACTGGAGTCCCAGTGTCCATATTCTGCAGCTAGAAGCTTCAGTTCAGTAACACAGTGGCAGACCTAAAACTCTTAGGCAAATACCTTGAGTGTGCATGTAAAACTTTAAAATCCAGGTTGATCCTGTATCATTTCATCAATATAGAGAGGCAATAGAGGCATGGGGGATGGTTCATTTGGCAAAAGTCTCTTGGTGCCAAGACTGCCTTCAGCATCTCACAGGCCTGCTTAGTTGAAAATCTCATCTTACTTCAGGAGTATTTGCCCCAATCCCTGTCTTTTAAGTATCTGACAGCCAGAGGAATGAGCTTTCTAAAAATGCCACTTGGTGGTAGAACGCTCACTACTACTATATGCAAAGCCTTAGGTTCAGTCTCCAGTGCACACACAGTAATTTTGATGGTGTCATTACTGTGCATGAAAGAACCGGATGGCCCAGTTATCACCAGCAGAGGTAGGCTTTATTGAGTGGGGCAAAAGTGCCAGGGGGAGCTACAGTTGAATGATATCAACTAGCTTACTCTCTAGTATGAATAATGAAGAGTTGCAGTTGTGGGTTTTAGCTTAGCTTTCCTTTATCTTTTTGGTACTTATCACAGTCAGTCAGCTAATCAGAAATAACAGCTATCAAATCAACAAGATCAACCCAGATTAACTGAGCCAACTACACTTAAATCAATAACTAGGCTTTTGCCTTTTATAAAGAAGTGATAAAGCTGGGTGGTAGTGGTCCACACCTTGAATCCCAGCAGTCTGAGGAGGTAGAGGAGGAGGATCTCTGTGAGTTTGAGGCCAGCCTGGCCTACAGAGTGAATTCCAGGACAGCCAAGGCCACACAGAGAAACTCTGTCTCAAAGAAACAAACAAACAAACCAAAACCCAAAAAATGTCACTGTTGGTTAACAGGAAAAAAGCATTCAGTACTCAGAGCCATCAAGTTCAATTAAGATTCACTATATTCTACAAAAAAATAATTATAGTTGTAAAGCATTTTTAAGTCTACGAAGACAAACTGGATACTAAATATTAAATTATCTCTTCATGCTTCTCACATAAAGTCTACATCGGGTTGGATGAATCTCTATCAGTATCTACAAATGGCAAAAGGAATACAAAATCCCAGCTTAGTCAGAGAGCATGTGCAAGACCCGGTTCTAATGCCAGTATCAAGACCTAACTCAACGAAGCTAGGAGCACAAAGGAGTCCAAACAAAGCAGCACCACAGGCAGAAGCTGCTATTGTGGTGTCCTGTGATGAAGAACTTGGTTTTATTCTCTCAGAAACAGGTCCCAGGCTCTGCAAAGCTGTTCTCCATATCCTGCAAGGTCACAAGTTAAAGGCAGTTTGCTTGTTTTATGAGTTTTTGTTTTGTTTTATTGAAAATGCTAGCTGAAGACACACAAGCACAAGCTATGGCCCTAGCTTGGAATTGGTAGCCCACATCTTAGCATTGGGAAGGCAGAGGCAGGTGGATCTGAGTTCGGGATGAGTCTGATCTATAGAGTAAGTTCCAGGACAGCCAGGATTACACAGAGAAGTCCTGTCTGGAAAAACAGACGAACAAACAAACAAAAACCCTACGGCCCATGAACTGGTCTTATGGCCCATTTACTCAGCAAATTCTGAGACGATCATATGGAAGGAACAACAAGCGATAGAAAGCATAAGCTGATGAGCAGTACTCACAGCCGGCCAGCAGGAGCTGGTAATACTGCACTGCTTCTGCAGCGAGGAGCAGAGGGTGATTCGCATTGAATGGCGGCTGCAGTTCGTTCCACTGAGGTGTTCTAAGGAAACAGCAGAAGAATATTAATATTCAACCTTCAGAGATGGGATGTAAATCAGCCACAGAGCCTGACAGAGACTCACACAAATCAATGTATAACCATTAAAATCGATGCTCTTTAACTTGACACACAAAACCAGGAAAACTTTATACACTACAGATGTGGCAATGTGCTGCCCAGACACTGCAGATCCTCAGTGAACTAGAGAGCAATCAGCTTGGTAAGACAGACAGAGAAAAGAAACATCAGCTTTCAAATGCCAGCTACATGGAGGCCATCTTATCACATTTTTGACCAACGTCAGACATTGTCAACATGAAGCAAAATAGCTAAAGGTGATGGGAAGAGGAAAGGAGCTGTGTTTGGATAACATCCTTTGGACCTAATTAGCTGGTTCAACAGTGAGACTGCCAAAGTTTAATCACATCTGCCCAATTTTGAATAAGCTCCATAAATCAGATATTGACCAGATCAATCCAGCACAGTGAGTACTAGTAAAGACTGCTGGAGCCTCCAGAAAATCAATAAACTATTTTAAAATGTCAAAAGGAGAGGGGTCATTTTCATATCCATTTTTATCTGTTTCCTTTTATACATGCGGGTGATTGGTTTCTTTTTCTCCCTTGCACAATTCATTACATTAAATGGGCTTTATTCTAGGTTTCATTTCTTCTTCTTTCTGTTAGCTTATAAAAATTCTACTCATTGGATACATTAAGATAATTCTTAAACATTTATAAAGTGCCTAGCCATTGGATCTTGGATTATCACTTAAAGAGACATTGGGATCTTTTTGTATTACTTTATATTTCCCTTAATGGTATTATTTACAAGAAGCATTTGGCACTACAATAAGGGAAACACAAAACCAAGAAATTAATACACAGAGAGACAAGAAAAAGTTCAAACGGGCTGGAGAGTAAAGGTGAGGCTCACAATCTCAAACACAGAAAGTTCGAATAAAGATACTTTCTAATTACATCCCTGAGATGGTGCAAAATATCACCATGCACAACTGTGCATGTGAATATCTGCGGCAACAATATTAGTGACAGCTACAGAGTGGAAGAGTCCTCCAGCCAATGAATGGGCAAACAAAATGTGGTACACCTACATAACATTGCATCAATATAGCTCTTCAAAATATGCTAAAGGAAAGAGACATGAAAGATACCACAGTACAAGAGTCCACTTATTTAGTGACCAGAGCAGGCAAAGGCAAGTAACACAAAGTAAGCTGTGGTTGGCTACAGCTGAAGAGGAAATGGAAAGCAATGGCACAGGATTTCTTTACCTGACAAAGAAGAATGATTCAGAGGGTGCACACAGGACTTGCAGTGCTTACCTTTCACTGCATGTAGACCCTATCCATTGGAAACGAAATGGACTAAAGGCTTCCCAGGTTACAGAAGCCAGGGCTAGGCAATAGTGTATAATCCCATTTGCACAAGATTCTAGAGCCAAGGTCAAGAAAACATATCCTTGTGGATGAATATACTTCAGAGCCAGGTATTTATGCTGAGATTTCACAAAACGCAAATTTTTATCTTTTCGAAGCGGGGGAGGGAGGTTGTGGGGAGGGAGTTGGGATGGAGAACTACCTAACAAGTGTCCAGCTGGCACGGGGTGACGTCATTATCTCCAGCGGTGTGTCGTCACTTATCTTGGGAGCCGTACTGATCGGCCGGGGCTCAATCATGTGCTCCACTAAGGTCCCATAGCAACTGATGATGTAAAGAGATTCAACTACAACTTGTTTGGACTGATCTGCAAACAAAGAATCAGAATGAGACATGGAAAGATGACAGAGAAAAGTCACAGTGGGACTTCTACTTTACTACCCTGCTGTCTGACATGAAAAGATGAAAAAAAAAAAAAGGGGAAGAGCTTTGTCCCATTGTGTCAGCACATCCTCAGAGGATGCCTTGCATAAGCAGCTGCCAGTGAACATGCCACCAACATTATGGGATATACATCAATTAGTTTCAACAATTATACCATTATGCTCAAAAATTGTAGTATAAACACTATGTTGTAAACTTTTGTATTTCTATACTATGGATTTTTCCACATATTATGAAAATATAAGACATTGAGTAGGACATGAAAGGACTACCTGGAAGTGTAGCCAACAGAGTTTAATTACTCTGGCTTACACAATGAACTGACCAGCAGGAAAAGATATGGGTGGAACTAAGTTATCTGAAAAGTTCAACTATGTTTTCTTGGTAGAATTAAGTTTGGCTGCTGGGGAGATAAGAATGCTTACTATACAAACACTAGAGCATGAATTCAAATCCTCCAAATACAACCAACCAAGCAACAAACAAACAACCCCCTACCCCAAAACAAAAGAACAAACAAACAAAAACCATCAAAAGGCACAGTCAAGCACAAGTCTGCAATCCCAGCGCTGAAAAGGGGAAGAAAATGCAGAGAAAAATAGAGCAGGACACTCTGTCGTCTGAGCACACACGCACACACGCACGCATAAGCATGCACATTCACACACACAGACACACAAATGCACACTCAATACATATTCAGAAAACATCTAGATCAAAACAAACAGGCAAACAAATGGGATAACACATCCCACATTGTCTGTGGAAGGTGAGCAACTGAAATACAACTAGAAAACCAGTGAGCCAAGAAGCAAACTGGAATTCTCCAGTAAACAAAGACCAACATAAAAAAAAGTAAAGATCCTTCCTCAAATAGTTCTTAATCCATTTCTCAATGAGATTATTGGCTCCTGTAGTAAAGGAAGGCCAGCCATCTTTAGAGAAATCAGTGCTGGGTTTGAATGTAATCAAATGACTTTATAAGGAATACACATGTACTCGCTGCACCAGCAGGCTCGATGCTAAATCTCAGGTTTTACAGTAAACCAAGGAGACTGTCTTATGAAAGCTGTGTGGGTCATCTTATCTCTGTGTCAGACGAATCAATTACAGCTGATTTGAGGAAATGGCCAATGACCAGCCAGAGGAACATAAAGGAATAGCAAGCTAAAGGGGTAATTAGGACAGACGGGAGAAGCATTTGAAATCGAGCTTTGCAGAAGGTTTTAATGAATAACAAAAAGTCCTTCCGATAGCATCATCAAACCAAAGGCAGTAACAAAAAAATAAAGATTGGATAAGAAAATGGGAGGCTTGCCTGCTCCATAAGCCCTTCCCATGGGAAGGGACTAGCTGTGCTAAGGTCTGATTACAAGGGAGTGGTCATGAAAGGTGATAGCAAGGGAAGAGGCTGAGGTCTGACTGCCAACGGGGAGCAGGGAGGAGTGCCACTTTTGCCAAGAACAAAACCAACTGTGGAACATCAGAGGAAAGCCAGTGTGTGACCTAATTGAATCACAATAAAGTAATCAGGGGGAAATCCTAACATACAAAGCTATACACACTTGGTGTATAAATGTAGACATTCTCTTCTATACAGAGTCCACAGAACCTAGTCAAGCTCTATAACTAGAAAAATTAAAGAAAATATCTCTCTCTCTCTCTCTCTCTCTCTCTCTCTCTCTCTCTCTGTGTGTGTGTGTGTGTGTGTGTGTGTGACAAAGAATCATATACTGAAATAATAAAGAATAGTTACATAAACATTTGAGGTACTGATTCTGGTGATCAAAGCAGAGATCAAAAACAGCAATTGGAGCTGAAGAATTGGCTCAGTGGTTAAGAGCATACATTTTTCTTGCAAAGGCCTCAAGTTCAATTCCCAGCACCCACATGGTGGCTCACTACTGCCTATAACTCCAGCTCAGGGGGATCCAAAGCCCTCTTCTAACTTCTATAGATTCTAGTTATGCACTTGGGTTTACATGCATACATGCAGGCAAAACATTCATACACTTACAATTAGAGAGAAAAACTTTTTAAAAGTTTAAAATAACCACAGACATTGACACTTACCTCTCAATAATAACCTGCCCTTTTTCTTTATTTTGGGGTTTGGGGAGGTTGTTTGTTTTGTTTTCTTTTACCATGTTTTTGTTTCTGTTTTTAAATGTGGAATGAATGGCTCAGCAGTGAGAGCACTTGGAGAGGGCTGAACTTAGTCCCCAGCACAATCTTCAGCTCACAAACCTCGACTCCAGGGCATCAGCCAAGGTCAGCAGGCAAAGGCATTTACACACACAGGCCCCACACAGACTCCCATGCGTATAAATTAGCTAACATTAGTGAGATTGCTTGATCCCAAGTTCCCATGTAAAGCACAGGTTACGACAACTTCCTCCTTTTGAGATCAGAGGCGACAGTGTGAAATTAGCTTGTGCAGAAGAGGAAGAAATAGAGTGGTCACAGCATTGTCAGCCCTGAGATCAATATGTGAACATAATTAGAAAAAAATAAGTGAAAGGCAAAATGTGCCTAGGTGTGGGGGTGCACAAATTTAAATAGCAACATTGGAGAGGCAGAGGATGGAGTTCAAGGGCAGCCTTCACTACATGATGAATTTTAAAACAAGGTACACAGAGAGACTGTGTTTCAAAAAAAAAAAGAAATGAAAAATATCAGTTGAGGGCAAACTTATTTCCCACTTGTGTGAGAAAATAGTTTTAATTCTTTAAGAGACCTGAATAGTAAAGGGTACTAGTATTTATTTATTTTATTAATTTTTATCTTAGTAAAAACTACTAGGCTATTAGTTATAAAATTATTCTAGAGGAGCTCCCAGCACTGTGTCCTCAGTGTGGAAACACTGTGTAGCAAATACGAGTGTCAGCAAACCACGTACCTTTTTCTCGTTTCAGACCAGCGTTGTTTGCAAACCACGACCTGGAGGTCCCAAACACTGCAGCCACGCAAAACTCACCACCCATCGATTTGCTCGGTGAAATTTGTGGAGGTGGTTTAACTTTGCTTAAAAAGTAAAAGGACATTTAGAAATTACCATGTGAATCCTCTTTCGTCCAAATCATGAAAAGATTTTCCCAAAATTAAGTTCTAAGGCACAGTCATGCACATCCCCTCAAAGAATGACTGATCAGGGACATCAAGGGGTAAAATTTAAATGATATCAAAGTTAAAGAGTATTGTTAAGAGAGCTGGAACTGCTGGCACATGCCTGTGGTCCCAGCTACATGAGAGCCCAGGCAGGCAAGATACTTTTTTTGTGCCCAGGTTCCAGTGCTAGCCTAGGCAACAGAGTAAGACATTGTGTCAACAAAACAAAACAAAACAAATTCTTTTCCACTAGGTGCTGGTTTCAGAATTACAGTCAATCCTTTTGGATGGCTAACATTTCACTGGATATTTAAAGATGGAGTAAAAGAAGGGGCAGACACACCTCCAGCATGAAAAGTTCATTCTGACATCAAGACAAGAGACTACCCACAGAGCACATAGAGACAGCATGCATGAAATGGCGATGACTTGAGATGCAGACTTGGCAGAGCCTGACGCTCCACTGCTACAGTGTGAGCATGCTACAAGTTCACTGCGGTGATCTCCTGCAATGAGAGCCAGCCACACTCCTGGCTGTCCATCCTTTTCTTCCTGGATTCCTGATTTAACTATTTTGTTCATTGAAAAGATTATGACAGCTGAATACTGACAGCTTATCCAACACAAATCTGTCCTCTCTTTGCTATGGAGGAGGATGGACATCCTAACTGAGGTTGCTTCAAGTGATTTCCACTAAGAACATGATTTCCTCTGTTGTCTACATGTTTTCATATCCTTGGGGTTCTACCTTCGAACTTTCATCTTCTGTCAAATCTTGGATTTCTGTTCTCTTGTGGATTATCAAATTTCTCAAAGCTAAACAGAAATTATACAACCACCTTCCATAGATTATCTCTCTAATTCCTAACGCAGAAAACAACCCTACTGGCAAGAGGGTAAGCCTGGACTGATACCATGAAGGTAGTTCTCAGAGGCTCGGCTCTACAGTGGGTCCTTCTGTGGGCCAATGTGTCTGGCACCTTCTTGTTTGCCTTTCTTCATTTTCTTATCTCTTACTAGCTGTGTTGGAATGGGAAAGCTGGTTTCTGGAGTCAAGATGAAACCTGAAATAGAATGTCCCACGCTGCCATTCTTTAGTCATGAACCTGTTAGGTAAGTCCCTTCCCACTCAGAGCTCACTAGAACGCATGATACAAAAGGGAATGCCTACTTCGTAGAGTTAAGGACTGCATTTGTTCTCACAGTATGATCTCCGAACAATACAGCCACTGAGAATTTTTTGATACTTGAGCAAATCAGGCCCAATTCCAGATGTTATAAAGCAAAAATTTGCAACAATTTCAACAAATATAATTCTCTAAGCACCTTCTGTCCCCTTGTTGTCTGCTTATGATTAAGAACCTGCTATGTTAGAGCAAGCAAGCCAGGCTCCCAGGGGCGGGCCTCCCAGGTTGTAGAACTCAATACACATTCCACATACAGCTAACAGACAGCACTTTAGTAATCCCTGTCCCTGCAACACCTGAGACGCTCTCCAGACTCCTAAAGTCTCAGTGTTGACACTTGTGTGTGTGTGTGTGTGTGTTTGTGTACACACTGTAACAGATGCTGCCCTGATTGGCCAAGCTGGCATTCCATCTTGAACCATATCCATGGTACACACTGTAGTGTATAAAAAGTCCACTTCTTTCATCCACTATTAATACTGAACACATTGTTCCCACAATATTCAGACAAAACATAAAAACCAATTGTGGTCAGACTCACAGAGGAAAAAAAAAAAAAACATTGCATCTGTCTTTGAAGAACAATTTCTGAGACTTCGTGGGTATGGTTTACACTTTCTCTTCTACATAGCTGTTCTGCTAGAGTGACCCACCAGACAGGCAATCACATGTGTGCCCTCCTCTGATATCTGGATCACCAATCTTCTGGCTGCACTTCTCCTTGTGAATTACTTCAGAGCATGCGCTGCCCTCCAACACTTCTCACTTCATCACTGAATTACTAACACTGAATTGACAAGCTCCTGTGACTGCCATCTGTGACATGCCCCTGAACACTGTAGCCCTTAGGAAATTCAAGGGCTAGGGGGAAGGAGAGAAACCAATCAGAATTTTTAATTTAATTTTATTAGCGTGTATAAAGGTGTATGTACATTTGTAGTTCCATGCTGGACACCAGAAAGTAACATCAGGAGTCTTCCTCCATTGCTCCCGACAACTTGGTCATCGTCGTCATCATTGTTATGGAGACAGTTCTCTCATTGAGCCTAAAGCCTACCAACTGAGCAGTGGGCTACCAAGGTGCAGAGATCCACATATTTGCCTCACCTCCCACTCTACCCCCATCCCCAAGCTGGAATTACAGATATTTGATACCATGCTTTGCTTTTTATATGGGTGCTAGGAATCTGAATTCTGGTCCCCTTGCTTGCACTAAATCCCCAGCCTCCACTAAAGCAGAGTTTCTCAGCAGAGTGTCTGCAGTTGTGGGACTACAGCATCAGGCACTGGTGATGCTACAGTGTATGAGCAAGCCACCCAGAGACAAGTTCAAATTTGCAAATCACTGGATGAGATTTTGTTGTGGTTGGTGTTATCTAACCATGTAATAATATCAAGTAGCTATGCTTTTTCTTGAGAAAAGTTACTATAGTTCTTCTAAAATACCTTTTAAAAGAAAGATTTATTTATGTATGTGAATACACTAAGTATTCTATTGTTGTCTTTGGACATGCCAGATGAGAGCATCAAATTCTATTACAGATGGTTGGGAGCCAGCATGTGGTTGCTGGGAATTGAACTCAGGTCCTCTGGAAGTGCAGTCAGTATTCTTAATCACTGAGCCATTTCTCCACCCCTCTAAAGTACTTAAATAGACTAAAAAAATAGAAAGATCAGCTTGCTAACAGAATCATGAGAAGTGGAAAAATTATTGGGCATCAATGCATCCTTTAGAAGATTCTATACATTTATGATCTTACATTCCACAAAGCCTAGCAACAGCCAAATTTTAATACACTTCAATAGGCTTCACATTATTCCATTTTGAAAGCCAGCACCAATACAGTGCCATTTTATACAAACTCATATGTGCTATGTGAAAGGTATTATATGGTAAAATTATGTTAAATTTATGAAAAAAAACCTATAACTTTATTCATGTATTTCATCATTTATCCTTTATCCACTGATAAGTCACCAAACAATCTCATGACTTAAAATGTCAAGTTGAATAAAGATCTTTTCTTCTGTGTTCATCACATGCTGCAGCGCTGAACATGGGGAGAAGCACACTGGAGGGAGCTCGGTCCTTCCTACCAAGTTATTTCCACCATCACTCTACATCTGGCATGGCTTTGTCATTTATGCAAAACAGAAACATAAAATATGTGCATGCATAAATCTTCTAGAGAAATAAAACGATAATGTAATAAAAAAAGATTGCTACTTGGAAAACATTTCTGATGTGATCTACTCAAAAGTTAGAAATTCTAACTCTGGCTTTGTTTGTTCCTAATCTTAATTTTAAAAAAACTATGCAAGAATGCCTTGCAGGAGCAAAATAGTCCCTCTCGTATGCATCTGCAACAGGCTGCACATGAACCTCTCTAAAACAACCCAGAGAATCTCTATCACAAAATAACCTTCTGCTGACAGAAGAATAAAACAAAGAAAGACATTATGTCAGTTACAGGACAGTAAGGCCCTGCCCTGTAAACCAAGCAGCAGCACAGACTGCTGGCCTGACCCACACAGCAGTCTGTAACAGGAACCTTGTTTCTTGTTTGCTCTCAATGTATTTCTCCTCAGTGAGGGGTATCAACAAGTCCCAGCAGAAAACATTGGACTCTTGTGTGTGTATAATGAACTTCTCTTAATTTACTTAACCTTTTACACTTATTATATTGAAACACAATGATATCAAATACTACTTCCGTTTTAATTGTTGCACAAAATTTTAACTGGATTGATTATATGGACTCCTTCATGAGTTTAAAGAGACATAGAGCAGAACACAGCATGCATGCTGACAGTTTATAGAGGCATATGGGAGAACACAGCATACAGACAGTCCCTCAGACACCATCCTACTGATATCTCCTGCCTCTTTACTAGACTGAGCATTTAAATTAACTTTTCAGCAAAACATAAAATGAACACAACATTTGCCAATCACGACAAAATAATAGTCATAAGATTCTACATGCAACAAGCCCTTCCTAAGAAATCCACAAGAAAAACAGAACACAAGCACAAAGCAAAATAAACACAGTAGTAAATAAAAAGCAGGATTTAATTCTGTCACAGTCTTCAAGAAAGGGCTTAAAGAATGGAAACCAGTCTCACCAACAGCTCACCAATATCCCACCACTTCCCAAATATTCACAATCTTAAGATCCTCCCCCACTATCTAGATGAAACTGAATTTCTCTTGCCTGCTTTACAATCAAATGCACACAAGAGAAAGAAACAGAAACAAAAGCCTCACTTCTAGAGACACCTGTTTTATACTAAATAAAGGGCAATGATTTCCACCTGGACAACTGTGCCATGTACCACAGTGAGGGAACTGAGGCTGCAGAAGAGGGCGGCACACTCAGCTGCAAGGAAGCCCAGAGTGCTGAGAGGGGCACTGTGGTAGGAGCTGAAACAGTTGGATTTCTTTTATTTTCAAAGACAAAAGTGAACTGTCAGTATCTGAGTTTGAATGATAACAAACATTAAGAACTTCAGCAGATACAAAAAGGAATGAAAATTAGTTTTCTTTGTGAGCTTTATTAGTTTCCATGTGATAAATCTTTTCAAATGAGTTTAGAAATTTTCTCCAATTTTCCCCCTCAAATTAGATTTGAGAGGTAAATAGAACTATTTTATTTTAAATAATTAAAAACATTAATAATACACCCAAATATGCTTATGTTATGAAATCATAGTTATTCTTAAAAGTGTAAGAGAAATGAAAGTGCAGCAGTGATTAAGACATCTCCCTTACAGGGAATAAGACCTCTCCCTTACAGGGAATGAGACATCTCCCTTACACAAACACCACCTTTCAAAGAGTGAAGCTGTGAAATATTCTCAGGGTTACAGTTCAGCCAAGCACTCTCAGAGAATGTTTACCAAAACAAAACAAAACTGACTACAATTCTATATATAAATTTTACTTCTTTAAAGTCTTCTTCATAAGTAATACACAGGTCATTCATAAATAATAGCGATTTTGCGGGGCATAACCATGACAGTCTGCTACGTATACATACGACCTTTGGAAAGCACTTTAGAAACAGAAGCTATGCACTAACACAATATTGTTAACATGAGAGTTAAATTCCATTTTAAGTATCACAACAAGCTGAGGCAGGAAGGACTTTCAAAACGTTTAGGCCAGCCTGGGCTACATAAGCTACAATATGGGGTGGATTTTGTCTTGATAAGACAAAATAAAAAATTCTATGGTCATTCAAAAATAAGATATTCTACATAAACACAGAAAGTACTAGGTTGACTACTAGTGTCAAAGGTAGCCTGCACCATTTAATTACCAGCCTGCCGTGATATCAAAGGGGAAAATGCTATTTTAAAATGGACTCCTCTGAAATTGCATTTATTTAAAGACTTTGAAAAGTCCTTTACTGAAGAATAAAGAATTAGTGCAAACTGTGGTATATCAAAAGCAAAAACCTTAACTAGGTACAAATGTTGTAACCCAAAACTAATTTTTGAAAATTGTAAGAAATTTACATTCTAAAAGAAGCTGTAAAGATTTCATGTTCATCCAACATATATGTATTGCCTTACAACTGAAAGTACTATAAACATACTTATTTAGCATAATGTTTTGTTTTAGACCAGTAAATAAAAACATTCTCTGGTTGAATGTTAAGTATCATGGAAAAACAGCAAGCACCGTGGAAACAAAGCAGCTCTCATAAACAACATGGAAGAAGTTGTCAAATCTATATTCATTTTGCTGCCTTAATTTGAGGTTTCATTAAGATCTTAATGGAAAAAACATGCACCCTGGTAATGTAACATATTTAAAAGGAGGACCTTTCAGTCTAGTGTAAGTGACTAAAAACGAGTTTCTTGTGAGCTAACGATGGCATCAAACAAACCACAAAGCAGTCCTCTGAAGGACAGGCAGTGATTTAAAAGTCGACCGTATTTCATAGATCCCTTTCTTTAATCTGGCTCTTTTAATCTTGTTTCAACCTCAAATCATTTCTAGTTGACAAGTGCTTTTGCTTAAATGTGAGGAACACATAAGCTGTTGGAGGAATGGACTTTTCTTATTCAACATACATTTGTTACTCCATCTTTAGTTGCATGTTGAAACTTCAATCTTTATTAACATGCTAAAAGTCTTTGCTTTGTACTCAGAGTAAGGAATTTATCCTCAAATGGAATTTAATTCCACATTCACTACACAAAGACATTTAATAATATTTTGGACGTGGCATTTAAAATGCCCTATTCACTCTAAGCCAACAAAATCCATGTATCTTACTAGTTTTGAGAAGAAATCTGCTTTATAAAAAGCAAGCTCAACTTTCAGAGGGTTTGTCTCAATATACTATGAATTTGTTAAGAACAGTTTTGTTGACATTCTTCCAGTTATGATGCTGAACTACAAAGGTGACTATTTGATGGAGATTCATTTTCTGTTAACTAGCCCTATGTGACAATGAAGCCTGCCATTCCCAGATCACAGGACACTGAATGTGTTCTGTTAAAGAACAGTCAACTGTAAAAAAACTGGTTGGTTGTGGAAACAGAATCTTACTATATGGCTCAAGCTAGATTGAACTTGCTGTCTTCCTGCCTCAGCCTCCTCCTGGGTACTGCAATCACATGTATGTAACACATGCCCAGATAAAACACTGCTCAAAATATAACATGGCACAGTGAAGAGGGCCAGACAAAAGTTGACATACCTTACATTTCTAAAAACTTCCTTTTGGCTCATATGTTCTTAAAAAATAAAGACAGTTGGGCATGCTGGCATACGCCTCTGATCACAGCACTCAGGAAGCTGAGGCAGGACTCTGGTTTATATAAGAGTTCTAGCTAGGCAGGACTATGTAAGGAGACCCTGTCTAGAGGGAAAGCACATGATCTACTTTTAAGAAGCATCTTTTCAGACAGGGTATCCACCCCAACCACTGGAAGAGTCAGTCCTCAGAGCAGTTATTATTGAGTGGCTACTATGAACACTGTCATTATGGACAGCAATGCATTTATACATTACACTTGATTACACATATAAGGAAAACAGGAAACAGAAAGATCTGAGATCACAGTGCTTATAAACGTATAAGCTGATATGTAAGGGGAAAACAGCTCTATTCTAAAACACAGAATAACTACTAAAGCATTTGATATCAGAAGCTCAACCCATTCTAATTGGTATCTTCAAATGAAACGATGATTTCATTCTGTCTTTTCTATAGCTAGCATGCCTTACACTGACAAATCCACCTAATATGGTTCAACAGAATGTCATGGAAAAGTCTTTATCAAAATATGCATTCCTTTACCTTACAGCTTCTTAAATAACTAATCTATTCAAACAGAGCTCAACAGTCCTTTGTGACCAAATAAAATACAATGCGACTTTAACCTCAATACATTTGCATTCAAAAACAAACTTCATACTCTATTAGCAACCAGTATGGTAAGGAACTTCCTATCAAACGCTCTCGACTTGGGGCTAGACATGCCGTATTACTCACCAACATGGTGAGAGAATTCTGCCTTCTTTAAAAGAAAAACAAAACAAATCTGATTTTTGTTTTGACTCAAGTAAGACCAAAGAAACTGCTTTTTAAAGGTTTAAATATCAACATTCATGCCTATTTGTCTGATAGCTTGGTGCATCTATCTGTGATCAGGTCATGCAACTGAAAACAAACTATAAAACAGTTATTTTTTGAGAGTACAGCAAATGAATTAGGCATGCGGGACTGAACGGGAACTCACCATGGAGCTTTTATGGAAAAACACCCCGCTCCAAAGAGATAAGGCCTTGGTGGAAAAGGGGGGAAAAATGCACAAAAAATTAGAGGAAAACTCATTCAACATTAGTAAATACATGTATATCGTAATGTTATAGAGTATGATAAAAATAACGCAAATTATCATTTGCAATTCTGCCACATATGCTGTGATAGAACCAATAAATATATGAGGTATAGAAACAAGGCCCTTAGTCTTCATACAAATGTAGACTTGGTTTTTTTCTATTTCTCCCCCTTTTCTGGAGCACCCCTGCAGCACTTCTAACTGAAAATAAAGTTCATGGTTGAAGTCCTTAGATACAAAGTATGCATTAAATGGGATAATCAGATGGAGAAGAACATGTACTATATGCAACACAGAGTACCCAGTGTCAGGTGAAGACAAGCGCACTGTGACTGACAATGTGCTCCCAGCCGCTGCCTCTCAGTCACACAGCTCTCAAGCCGCTCATCAGCAGTGAGCTGAGTTGCATGCTATTCTGTGGGTCACTAGCAAGAACGATGGAATGATTTCTAATTCTTGTTACATTTCAGAAAATTAGTACAAGAGTATAGCCTCCTCTACCTGCCTGCAGGTGGCTCTAGTAGACAGCATGTTTGGTAATAAAAAGTCAGAATTCTATGATAGATGTATGTCTGCTTAAAATTCCCAGTTACTTAAGACATGCTATGCACAAATAGGACCTGGTGATTTAATTATATTCATAAAAATTTTTACTATGGTATTTGACATTTGGAAGACACAAGAAATTGAAGGGGAACACATATTTGTAAGCCATGGTTATTTCCTTTTTCAAAATTGGAGACTGAAACATTAAGAAGAAACACAATCCTGCTAATTAGCATTAATTTCCAAACAAACAGAGTACATTCCATAACAAATTAAAGGTTGAGCAAAATGTTCTCATAACAGTGAACACGATTTTGGGATTCAAAATGCAACGGATACAAAGATCCGTTCAGAAGGCAGAGGCAGGGGAACTCTGTGAGGCCTCATCTTCAGAGTTACATAGAAAAACAAAACAAGGTTTAGTTACTGTCGACCAAACCAGGAAGATCAACAGTGTGGCCTTCCATCATTTTCCTCAGTGACCCACAGAACATTATCATTTAGCTGCATAAAAACATCACTGAAAGGCCAAGTGAATGAATGCAGTTGGAAAGACAATTTACTATTTTCTCCGTGTTTCATGAACATAATGTGGGGTTTGCTACAGTGCAGGGTAAATGAAGTTTTTAACATCACAGATGAGGATAGGGAGTCTAAGTTGCTGAACTTCCAAATCGTTAGAGTCAGTGATTGTAGCTCCACCCTCTGCTCCACTATATGCTACTGAAGGAAGAATTCTGGTCCCACCCTAATTTCAAGATTTACTCACAAGAGCCCACTCTGCTGTGAAAAGAAGTTGAACTGCAAAGACTCGGGTCTGCAAAGCATAGGAATCCCATGCATCAATGAGCAAAAGCCAAGAGGAAAAAGCCATTTCTAAATGCCAGAAATACTTCAGAAATGAAGGGAATTTTGTTGGCAGACAGTACTCATCTTTCATTTCAATTATTATAAGAAGAACACCCCAAATATTCTTATACTCTGAATGATTCTGGTAGAAATGCTGGCACCTAAAGAAGCTTCATGCTGCCCTTGTGTGCAACTGCAGGGCCTCTGGACAGCCCTCCAAGTGGGCTCAAACGTCAACATACTGCTGACCTGAATACCGACAGGCACACTGAATACTTGAATACTCACAGATACACTGCAAAGAACTTGAAACTTTGTTTTGAAATTGTCTACACATTCCTCTACATCTCCAGACTTCTCCAAGCACCAAAACAAAACAAAAACAAAAACAAAACCCAACAATAAGAACAAATAAAAATGGAACATCTATCTGATCCCAACATTTAGAGTTTTAAGTTTCCTGATTTATAAAACAGAAGAAACATACTTCATCCCAAAAAGGGACGAGTAAACTTCAAAACAAACAAACAAACCAACTCCCTTGACTTCTTCCCGGGAAGTTATACCATATTCCCAGTGTCTCTCGTCATATACTCTCCCAGCATGCACAGTGGCAGCGAGTGAGCAGGTCCTTGGTCAGCAGCGCCACAGTCCTCTCCAGACAACCTGGCCACGACTCACAGTGTGGCCCAGCTGCTTTAGTTGAAAGGTGCCCTGGCCAACAGCTCCACAGAAAGGACAAGGATGGGCTGGGGACAGGGTGAGAACCTAGTCTGACATGTAGACCTGGCATGTGGGGACAGGGTGAGACCCTTGTCTGGTATGTAGAACTGGCATGCATCCAACTCACAGTTACCGACTCCTTGCCCAGTCTGGCAAACTGGACCTCTGCCACACACACGTGAAAGATCTCCCGACTCCACAAGCACAGAGACTCACATCACTGCTGACTGAGGGTAGTGTCAGCTGCTCTTTTGAAATGCTGCTGCTTAATCTTTCTTCAGGAGCAAAAGAATGAAAATATGAAGTCACAAAGTCCAAGCCCATGATCCAGCTGTCCTCCCCTGCGGTCCTCCTCACACACTCGCCTCTGAAAGCCCACAGCTGTGGTTTCCACTGGAGTGCAGGAAGGTAGGAGAACACAGAGTGTACGAGTGGGAGTGTTGGGTGGGACAAAGACAGACCCTCGTCAGTAGTGAGCTCAGAGTACTTGCAGTCACTATCAGTTTTCTCAGCCTTAACAATCCCACCACAGAAAACAGGCTCCATGTCCTATATATATCCCTGTGGGTCTGAATTCCATGACAAACGTAAAGGAAAAATAACGACTCAATGAACAAAAAACCCAGCAGTGGTTATTAGAGAATTATAATCCTGTAGAGATTAATATAAAATTACCTATTAATTCTCAAGAGAATTCTCACAAAATGGTAATGAACAGTAATTTAAAGAGAGGCTGGAGGGTTTGCTCAGTGGTTAGAGCACTACTGTTCACACTCAGTGAGCACTCACAGTGGCTCACGGCTGCCTGTGACTCCAGTTCCAAGGGATCTGATTTGAACATACTCAAACCTCTATAACCTGGTTCCAGTGGTAAAAGGTAACTATGAAGATTTGATCAACAATCAACAGGCTCTAGCTGAGTCCTTGAGAGAGTAGCTTTCTATGTTTCCTAGGCTGATTTCAAGTTTGTGATCCTTCTGCCTCAGCTTCCTGAGTCCTGGAACTACACAGTGTACTACCAGCCTACCCAAGCTTGTTTGTCCCTGACCAGAGCTAAAGCACAAATGGAATTTACAAGATGAATCTGTACACATGCATCATGCTATTCCTTGGCTGACCAAGTTCTGTGATCAACTGAAAAAGCAGGGATCACAATGTTATGATCATTACACAGAGATGAAGGGCAAACAGAAGAGAAAAGGGCTATAAAACAATGTGCAACACTTCAGTGAGATGGTATTTAAAGTGTCTAGTGCCTCTGTGAATCTTCTCTTAAGCAAATGATGTGACCAAATATTTCCTATCCCAGTCCTGCAAATTAGCCCCAACTTTTAATTTGTTCATTAATTAAATTTTAACTGCTCCCTAGCAGACAGGTCTATAGCATTGGTGGTTTCCAATCTGCAGATCTGTAGGACAAACTAGAGCTGAAACAGACAGCTGACTAATTTGAGACATATTTGGCATGCCAATTTAAATTACAGATTCAAGATGTAAAAGATTTTCATTAGAAAAACATAGATAATGTTGAAGTTCTTCCATATGCAACAGAAGAGAGACTAGCATAGCATACATAATGTCAAACTTCTGTCGACTGCTACGCCTGCTGACTTTCAATAAGGTATACAGTAGACTTCTTTCAAATAAGAAATCCCCAGATTTACAGCAAAATGCAATAAACTATCGTATGGTTTAAGTACTCTACTTATTTGGCGCAAAAGCTAGAAACTGAAACTATGGCAAATATATTACACATGTAGAGGCAAAGTGCACACACTCAGATGAACACACACTCTATTATTTTATATCGGGAACCAAACACACGGAGCTTAATTAAACAAAGTAATGGCTACAGAAGACAAAAGGTGGCAAATTTCCATGAGCTACAGTACACAGGGGACTTTGGTCAATTCTTCCATTCTTACTGATCTGAACTTGGCCTGTAAGGTTCCAGGCTCAGATGCAACAGTTAAGGTGAACTGAGTTGAAATGTATTAAAGTAAGGAATGGACTTTTTCATTTACTATATGAAAATGTTATTTACTGTGACAACAAGATTTAATGATAAACCTGTCTTACAAATATAAGTTTGAGATGTCCAAATAAATGCTATTAAGTGCTTCGCTGTATGTGAGAAGCACATACCTGTTTACTAAGTGTGGCTCAGAAGGGCTCAAGAGTAAGTCAGGTTTACATGAGGCAATGAGATCAGGAGCCTACATCCACACCCTGGACTTCTCATCATATGAGAAAACTTACTTAGGACACAGATAATAAGTGCAAGCGCAACACGAGAGAGAAGTCAGGGCTACATAATAGTCATTCTATTTTACAAGGACAGGGCCCAAGGTTTCCAGATAGTCACAGAGCAATGAGTCTATGTGAAGGTGGGGGAACAGAGACTAGATCGCTATGAAAGAATAAGTTATATTTCTGGTCACTTCCAACAGGGTCCAACCAGCTAAGAGCAAGGAATAACTTCATTATCAATCTTTATAGTCTTTGTTCCCAAGAAACTGTTCAACCTCATTCTAGCATTTTCTATTCTCCTCTTGTGTGCACAAAATTCCAATATATCATCTTAGACATAAAGAAAATAAGATACAACAACAATGTGTTAATTATTACTCAGCATTTAGATTGTTCTCTCATTTGATACGACTAGAAAAATGACTATGAGGGGCTGCTGCTATGTTCTACCACAAGAACTTCATCTCCAAAAGACAGCCCCTAACATTGATTCCCATTTAATGGAACCATTCTTTCTTCCCTCCCTCCCTCCCATGTTCCCTCACTCATCCTTCTTTATTCCTTCTGGTGCATAGAACTGAACACAGAGACTCACACATGCAAGGAAAATGCTACTCCACTGAGCTAAAGATTTTCTTCTTTATCTTCTTTATTTATATTTATTATAAAAACATGATGATGTGATAAGAGGTTTTCCAGTACTCCTGAATTAAACAGAGAGAAAATGGACTCTGTTTACATGAATGATCTCTGAAGCCAAATAATTCCTAGCATTTCCTTTGCCTTCATCCAAGCTCAGCATCAGGGCTAAGCAGCAGCTGTTGCCATCAGAGGCTGTCCTTCCTCCAAGAGATGCTTCGAGGTATTCAACAGGAAGGTGTAAATACAGCTGTCTTCTGCCATTTGTAGTTATACTGGCCTCATGTGTGCAGAGGAGTGAGGCAGATGGTCCCCAACTCTGCACAGGCTTTCAGGGACATGGATTTGCAAAAATAAAAGGGCAGATGTTAAATGTGGTAAAGACCTATTTTGTACCCTGAAGAGTTTAAGCTGAAGTTTGTATGTCAAATTTGGATGTCTGAACTCTTGAGTCTTAGGCAATCTTCATAATTCTGCAACAAAATTCTAACACTGTGGTTATCTTATGCCAACACAAAACAAATGACAACTGCTCCAGGAAACGACTAGATAACATTACCAGGTATATCTGAAAGTCAGCAATAGCCTGCAATAGTGAGCCCTGTGTGCTCTTTCTAATCATCCATGGGAACCACCCCTGCGTAGTTAACACTTTAAAGGCACTAGGAAAGGCACAGTAACTCAGCATTTTAGGAATGAAGAGACTTGGAAAAGAAAAACTCTTCTTGCTTATTACATAGGTTACCTTCATGAGAAAAATCACATTTCTCAGTAAATAAAACAAAATGGGGTAGAAATGATTCAGGGTAAATAGCTAGCTGCTGTGTTGAGGGTTAGTCACAGTTTAGAAAATGTTTCAATAGAATAAATAAATGCTGAACATGCTAGCTGTATAAAATCTAAGGGATGAAATTGTATCTGGCATTAACTTCAAGACAGCCTGCAACAAACTAAGCAACTGTATTCTCAAGTTTTCTATTCACTGGTGGAGCTGGGACTGAACTAAGGCCTCACACATGCTAGGCAAGACATCCAGGCTTTTCTTGTATCTGCTCTTGGCTTAGCTTTGAACCTGAGATCCTCCTGTTGGGATTAAGATTACAAGTCTGCACCACGAAGTCAAGACAGAAAACATATTTTTATGAATCAAACATTAATCTTGACAGGGCAAAATATACATTTTAATGAACTCTTTAAGACAAAAATTAAATTCATATTCAGAAAACTATGCACAAATATGTGGCTGGCATGCAGTAAAACAATAAAAAAATGACAATAGCACTTTCTGAGTGTAGTCAACAAACACTTCAGACAGTGGCATAAAAAGTAGCTATGATGGAGGCCGGTGGGGTGGCTTGGCCTTTATGAGAACATGCTGCCACCAGTTCGGTTCCTAGGGCCCAAGTCAGACCCTGTAACTCCAGCTTAGGGGATCTGATTCCACTAGCACCCACACACACCCAACAATCATGTGCACCCCACACACACAGATATACATGGTATTTTTTTTAAAAGTAGTTGTGATGATGGTGGTCATTTGTAATATCAGAACTCAGTACTGAGGTGGCAGAATCCCAAGCTCAAGGTCAGTCTCAGACAATTAACAAGACACTGTGAAAAATAAAATATGGATGGAAGGATGTATAGATATGTAGGAGGGGGAAAGAAAAAGGAAAAAACCAAGAGTCTTCTATGAATTAACTTTCAATCTGCAAATGGTCAGATATAAACTACAATCATGGTGTCTATCAGTCACTATGCCAGCTGTCAGTATCAGGAAATTAAGGGCAACCTGTGCTAACCCAGAACTCTACTACAGAAGTAAAGAACTCATTGCTGACAGCAATTGTTTGTAATTATTAAAATAAATGAGTAAGAATTCCCCTGAAAGCACAACCTACAGCAATAAACTGCACCCCCAACCCTGCACTCCATTTCTTGCCCCACAACTCTCTCTCCTTTCCAGATAAGACAACCGCCCCTCCAAACCTTTGCCCACCAACTCCCCTGAAAGCATGCCCACCAGTGGTACACTGCATCCCATACCCAGCCAGGAACTGGAAACAACCTAGATGTCCTTCAACCAAAGAAAGGATAAAGACAATGTTGTACAATTACACAATATCACTCAGCTATTGAAAACAATGACATCATGAAATTTGCAGGCAAATAGATGGAACTAGAAAAGATCATCCTGAGTGAGGTAACCTAGACCCAGAAAGGCAAACATGGTATGTACTAAATGGGTATTAGCCATAAAGCACAAGAGAACTATGCTATAATCCACAGACCCGAAGAAGCTAAGTAACAAGGAGAGCCCAAGGGAGGACACTTGGATCTTACTGAGAAGCAAAAATAGAATATTTATCAGGAATGGATGGAGCAAGGGGATTGGGTAAGGGAAGAGATGGGGAGAACAGGAGGGATCATGTAGGGGCAGGAAGGAGGGAGAGAAAACAGAGGGATAAAACTGGAACCCTTGGGGGCTGAATCTCTGGGACAAGTTGATACCTAGAACAATGGAAACTCCCAGGACTCTAGCTGGTGACTCACTGAGGTGACTCTAGCTAAGAGGATATGGAACCCGAAATGGCCATCTCCTGTAACCAAACACGATTTCCAATAGAGGAATTGGGATACCAACACAACCACAAAAGCTTTGATCCTGCCTACAAGATCTGCAGGGGTAAAAGATGGAGCAGAACTTGAGGGTCAACCAATGACTAGCCCAGCTTAAGAACCATGCCATGAGAGGGAGCCCATCCCTGACACTATTAATGATATTCTGCTATACTTCAACACAGGAGCTTAACATAACTGTCATCAGAGAGGCTTCACCCAGCAACTGATGGAAACAGATGCAGAGAGCCACAGCCAAACATTAGGCAGAGCTTAGGAATTCCTGTGGAAGAGAGAAGTTGGGGGAAAGAGCAAGAGACATTAAGAACACTATAAGAAAATCTACAAAATCAACTAACCTGGGCCCATAGGAGCCCCACAGAAACTGAACAACCAATCAGAGTGCATGCATAGGACAGACCTAGGCCCTCTGCACATAAGTAGCAGTTGTACAGTTTGATCTTCATGTAGGTCTTTTAACAGCAGGAAAAAGTTATCTCTTACTCTGTTGCTTGCCTTTGGATCCTTTCCCCCCAGCTGGGCTGCATTGGAAAAAGATGCGCCTAGTCCTCTTACAACTTGACATGCCAAGGCAGGCTGATATACCTGGGAAGCTTCCCCTTTTCTGAGGAGAAAGGAGGGGGAATGGAGGGGAGGAGAGGAATGTCTTAGGTTTCTATTACCATGAAAAGACACCATGACCATGGCAACTCTTATAAAGGACAACATTTAACCAGGGCTTGGTTATAGGTTCAAAGATTCTGTCCATTATCATGAAGGCAAGAGCATGGCAGTGTCCAGGCAGGCATGGCACTGGAGAAGCTGAGAGTTTTACATCTTCATCTGAAGGCTGCTAGAAGACTGTCTCTTCTGCACTGGGCGGAGCATCAAAGCCCACCCACACAGTGACACACTTCTTCCAACAAAGTCACACCTACTCCAACAAGGTCACACCCCTGAATAGTGTCACTCTCTGGAAAAAGCATATTCAAATCACCACAAGGGAAGCTTCGATTGAGGTGTAAAGTAAATAAATAAACTAATCATTTAATAAAAATAATGAATAAAATTCTTCTTTTGATGATTTCAGTGATTTCAGAATATTTCTTCTGGGTTTAGGATAGAAGACAAAGGGGGAAGGGTCATTAACCTGAAATTTATTCTGAAACAATTAGAAAGGCATCATTTTTGATGCATGAACAATGTCAATAATAAATTTAGCATTTTTAACATTGGGAGATTTGGGGAATATAAGAATTTTTGTTATCAGACTTTGCTTATTGCTGAAATAGAAAGTATGTCAAAAATATTAAAACCAAAGGTTCATTTTGAGACAACTGTAAAATTATTTGGCAACAACACCTGAAGACACCACATACTGAAAGGAATTTGAAATTCCTTTAAAAATTCATCAATTTAAAAGAAAACTGATGAAGTTCTGAGCCTGTTGGAAAATTCAAGCGTCATATACTTGTGGTAGTCTTAATGAAAACACTGCCCACCCCCATGCTTTCCCCAGTCGGGGAACTATTTTAGAAGAATTGGGATGTGTATCCTTTTGGAATGGGTGTGTCTCTGGAGGTGTTCAAGCCCAAGCTAAGCTCTGTGTGACTCTCTCCTTGCAGATTAGGATCTAAGACTCTCAGCTACTTCTACAGCACCATCATGCCAGCCTGTCTGTCACCACCCATCCTGCCTGGAGTTATCAGGAACTAACTCTCTAAAACTGTAAAACAGCCCCAATTAAATGTTTTCTTTAATGAGAGTTGCCTTGGCCCTGGCTGTCACTTCACAGGAACAGAACAGTGACTGCGGCATGCACTAATGTTGGTTTCAAGGCACATAAATTACTCAAATTCCCAGTGCATTCATCAATGAGTGTTAATCATATGTAAGAGGGAGCACAGGGCTGGGCTGCGCTGGGTGTCGGAATGCATTGCATGCCTGCATGAAGCCCCCTGTACAGTCTGACACTGCAGGGGCAGTAATAAAAACAATCATGAGACACGTAGCATGAATGGACTATAAACCTGAACATTTTTGATTATTTTATTGTTTTGTTTTGTTTGTTTTCAGGCAGGGTCTCTCTACATAGCCCTGGCTGTCTAGGAACTCACAGGGATCTTCTGCCTTAGACTTGCAGTGCTGGGATTAAAGGTGTGCACTACCACACCCAGCCCTTTAATTTTTTTATTTCTTTTTATAGGGATGGATGTTTTGCCTGAATGTATGTCTGTGTACCACTTGAGTGCAGTGCCCACGGAGGCCAGAGGAGGTTGCTGGGTCCCCTGACTGGAGTTACTAATGGCTTTGAGGATCTGGGAGTACAAACGCTGAGTGATGATCCCACGCCCTCCAGAAGAGCAGTCAGTGCTCTTAACCACTGAGCTATCTCTCCAGCCTCACAAGTTTGTTTTTTTTTAAGATTTATTTATTTATTTATCAATTTATTTATTTATTTTATGTAAGTACACTGTCGCTGTCTTCAGACACCCATATGAGGGCATCAGATCTCATTGCAGATGGTTGTGAGCCACCATGTGGTTGCTGGGATTTGAACTCATGACCTCTAGAAGAGCAGTCAGTGCTCTTAACCGCTGAACCATCTCACCAGCCCCTCACAAGTTTTTAAAAGGAAAGAAATATAGATTCTTCTAACGTCTTCTACACCTGTCACTGTGCTGGCAGAAAGGGTTGGAGACCACAAGAGTCTCATTAGGGAACTTTCAAATACAGAGAAAAGAAAATTTCTATCCCAGCACTATGCATAAATATGCGTAATTAAATGCTAACATCTGTCCTTGTGTCTAATACATCTACACCAATCTCAAAGCTGTTTTAAAAACCTATGGGAGAAGAGAGCTAAGTCATAGTGGATACACTATGTCCTGTGCTAATAACAACAAGAAATAAGTCTCTAGAAACAAACATCAGAAAATGCTTGTGTGTTCCCAGGAAGTTCCTGGGGCATCTTCTCAGATAGTCCCCTCACTCTAAATGTACAGTCAAATTAGAGGAACTTTTTTTTTTTTTTTTGATTTTTCGAGACAGGGTTTCTCTGTGTAACCCGGGCTGTCCTGGAACTCACTCTGTAGACCAGGCTGGCCTCGAACTCGGAAATCTGCCTGCCTCTGCCTCCCAAGTGCTGGGATTAAAGGCGTGGGCCACCACTGGCCGGCTGAGGAACATTTTAGAATATGCTTTCACTGAGATACAGGAAAAATATAATTATACCTAGAATTATATAGTGCTGGAGTGGATAACATTAAATAACATTCAGGCAAACTTTGGTGTGCCCAAAAATACACTTTAAAATTGTTGTTCAAGGCTAAGAACCATTTCTACTTGATCCTACACCCAGAGAAGACACTGGTCCAAAGTTTGGGGAGGAGGAGTCAACTAGCAGTGAGTCAAAGACACACACCCTTCAAACTTTGTGACCATCACGGTCAACAGCTCACAAATTAACAAAAAAGGAAGTTAACATACCACTTAAAATTACATTTCTACTGAACATAAAGAGTTAAATTACGGGCTGGTGAGATGGCTCAGTGGTTAAGAGCACTGACTGCTCTTCCAGAGGTCATGAGTTCAAATCCCAGCAACCACATGGTGGCTCACAACCATCTACAATGATATCTGATTGCTCTCTTGTGGGGTATCTGAAGACAGCTACAGTGTACTTACATATAATAAATAAATAAATAAATAAATAAATAAATAAATAGTTTAAAAAAAAGAGTTAAATTACATGATACACAGGTCTAAGAATGGTGCAATAAGCTGTGATTTGGAAAGTAGATCTTCAGGATGTTTTCCCTTTTATTCCCCTTAAAACATTATAAACTCAGCCTGCTTCTGTCTGCAGACCTGCCTTACTCATAAACACCATGTCAACTAGGTTGAAGGCCTATGTGACAGTGCAATCTGGTACCTAGGAACCACAACAGTTCTTCTAAGAAAAATGACTTGCATAAGCACTTTTACATTAGCATTGTGTCAACACAGTGGCCAGATAATGTAGTCCATTTTTTTCATGAGGGAGAACCTAAGGACTATTTGGGGGCAAGACAGGGCTTTCTCTACATTATTTTAATACAGAATTTTAATATATACCTTTTCCCACTTCTAACACAATTAAAAACATTATATATTGAGGAAAATAGTATGGCTATAGAAATGACTACAGAAATACAAATTCAATAGTCCAAAATAGTCAGTATTACCATGCTACTGAATATCTAGTAATATCATATGTCAATGAACACTGTAATTCATTTAGAGGCTCAAATCCACACATTCCAAACAGGTAGCTAAACAGCTAAAACAAACACTGGAAAATTATGAGAATGTTATGGAGGATCTTTAAGAGTGTCAGGGAGCAATCTTGTTCTGGTCTTCAGCCATGTGGAACAGTACATTCTCCAGACTCTAACAATGGATGAGGAACGTAAATATGTGTGGGGTGGGGGTGGGGGAGGAGTAGGGGTAGTAATACCCAACACAAAGTGAGTAGGTGAATCTCATAGACTTCAGTTGTCATCTAGGAAGCTTTCCTTAATATCTGAACCTCTCAAAATGCATTGTGTTGTGGGCAGTGTGTTGGCAAGGGCCAAGAAAATCAACTGTACAATCAGACAATGCCACGCCACAAAACAGAAAGTGTGGCTGTGTGGAGGAGTCTGGTTTTCATTAGCCAATACTGGTTTTCACAACTTGTCGATGCTTTGCTTCTTACTATGGATCTGTGTACACAGCTGTATGTGAGCATGTTTGTGTGAGTGAGCATGATTGTGTGCATTCTGAACTCTGTACTAACTCACTGCCATTGAGTGTCATGTGGCTGGAAATGAAGGACATAATCAGAAACACACAATGAAAAAAAAAAGCACATTCAATTTCCATCCATCCCACCCTTTACAGTGGCTGTGGAAACAGCATCAAGCTTGAGGCCTTACCCTGTTCGTTTCGTGATGGTCCCCAATGTCATTGGCTGTTTGATTTGTGCAAGAGGCGTCACTACCATCAAGCTGGGGAGGGGAGAAAGTCGGGGGTTTCCAGGATTGTTGTTGGTAAAGTTATTGTAAGAGTCTTGGCTGTTCAGTTTCCCTACAAAAAGAAACAGAAACCAGAGCATCACTGATGGAAGCATCCCTCCCTCTGAAAAGGTTTTCACTGATGGAAGCATCCCTCCCTCTGAAAAGGTTTTCATTTAAGAAAGAAATCAAGGGCTGGTGGGATGGCTAAGTGGGGAAGGGCATTTGCTCCAGAGCCCCGACGACCTGAGTGGTCTCCAGAGCCCACAGGGTAAAAGAAATCAACTTCCTACAAATTGTTGTCTAGTATCTACAGAAATGCAAATGAATATATAAACAAATGAATGAATAAACAAGCAAACAAGCAAGGAAGATGAAATTTAAAGGAAATTGATACAAGTATTCTAAAACTTCATATGGACTAGAAGAAACCAACATTATAGGTCACAGAAGTAACCATAGCAACTAGTCTTAGAGCTTGCAGGTGGATTTTTGCTTCTCATTTTGTTGTATACATGTGCACACCAGTACATGCATGCATGTGTACACACAAAGGTCCATGTTGGGCATCTTCCTGAGTTGAGCTTCACTTTACTTTCTAAGACAGGGTCTTGGACTGAACCCAACATGCTGACTCAGTTAGGTAGGCTGGAGAGTGAGCTCTCCGGTATATTTCACCCTCAACACTAAGAATATCTATCTGTGCTGTTGGACATGGCTTTTTACATGAGCACTACAGATTGAACCTCAGGTTTGCACACTTATACATCAGCAATTTGCCAGATTTCATGGGCCCCAGAATTCTTATTTCTAAAAATAGCATTGTTTTTTTCTCATCCTTGGACAGGTCACTGTTCTGACGAAACCTCACTATTTCACCTTACTATAAGAACTATAAAAGAAACTGGTTTGTCTTTTGAAAGGTACGGACAAGTATGGATAGTTCTCCCTAATTTGTATCACAAATACAAATTCAATGAAAAATGGTGTCAGGAAGAGAATTCCAGAAAGTTCCATGCCCTAAAACTTGAATATATACAATGCAATGAGCACCACCTGACGACATGTCAACGGAGTTGTATGTAGACATAGCCTGTGGTAGGCTCCCACAATTTTGGAGTTTCTCTCTACTGTTGTTAAGCATGACCTTTTTTGTGCAGTTAGGCCAAGAGGCCTTTGACTATATCAATGATCAAACTAACTATGTGGCCCTGAAAGACATGCAGACATGGGTAACAAAGTGCTGCTTCTCAAAGACACAGGTCCGCTCCCTAGAATCAATGTGTTAAGCCATGCTAGGACTGATAAAAAAACTCAGGCACAACAATCTCTGCCTCCCCATACTAGCAAATTCCAATTTCATAAAAGTAGTAGAAGTAATTCACACCTTAGCTGTGATACAAAAGGCAGCAGTTATAACTATGCTACACATACACAAGAGAGAGCCTTAAAGGAAAGATGAATGGACTACAAAGTTAACCTGGGCTACATAACACAATCAGAAACCACAGAAATGAAGATAGAAAGTCCTACCGCACAGGCAGAGAACTCCACTACTAGGGAAAAGAACCCCGGACAGGAAATGCCCCGTAACCGGTGTAGACATGAGATTAAACGACTGCAGAGAAGACACTAACAAGGGAGACGATGTGTCTCTTGGTATTCCTGCTTCTTTAACTCCACAGTCGGAGGCTGATTGGGATCATAGCCTGAACTCAGTGCTGATCAGCAAGTCCATGGTGGTGGAGTGGGGGGAGGGAGAGAGAAGAAAATGAACAGATGATGGGAAAAACATGTTACAGCTGACATCTGAGAAACCGCTCAGAGACAAAGAGAAGGAGTTATTGTTATTGTTTTAAAGGACAACTTAAAAAGGGAGATGAAGCACATAAATTTTGCACATACAGGAGTTTCCTTGTCAAATAGAAATTGAAGGATAAAAAAAAGAATCATGAATGATGGTATCGAATTAGTAAACGAGGCACAACACAGACAAGTTTCAGTAGCAGACATGCAATCAACAGTTCAATAAGCATTTGCCAAATGAATTAAATCTATTTTCCAGAGGAGGAAGGGGAGCGCCCTCCCTCCCTCTCTCTCTCTCTCTCTCTCTCTCTCTCTCATACACACACGCACACACACACACACACACACACCCCAATAGGGGAAAATTCACTTTTGGAGAGATCTCAAAATACTTCAGAAAAGGCCAAGCACGGTAGCACTGGCAAAAATCTCAGCAGTTGAAAGGCCCAGGCAGGGGTTCAAAACCAACATAGGCTATGGAATGAGCCTTAAAAGGGGCGGAGGTAACGGGGCAAGTGAGTGAGTGCAGGGATTTGGGCCCTGCTCAGCCTCATGCTGATCGGGAAAGGAGCCGCAACTCCATACCTAAGGAAGACATGTGGACACTTGTCTGCAGTAAACCAAGGCTAGCTCTCTGTGCCACAAGTCTCACAGTGAGAGTGAGCACAAGGATGTTCTAAGTCTGTGAACTTGGATTCCATCTACTCTACCCTTTCTTTCTGCAAACTCCAGTTTAGGAAAATGGGAAAACAGAGGCATTCGAGAAGATGGCCGCTGTACAAGTGCTCACATCAGCAAGGCTCCTTCCTCTCTGTCCCTGTCCCTCATCGTCACAGAGCAGACACTGCCTACCAGCAGCTTTAGGGGAAGCCTTAAGATCTACAAAACACTTGGCACACGATCATACTTCCCATTCCAGCTGACACGAGCCCTGCGAGTGAGAAACACTGTGAGAGAGAATGGATCTTCCCAGGATTCCTGCACAGCCAGACAGAGGAAGTCCCACAAGTCTCCTGAGAAAACAAGCTCCTCTGAGGCTCCCACCCCAGCTTTTCGGGCTTAGTCTATAGAGATAAACTTGCATATAAGCCTTCAGGCTTTTGGGTCTTTATCCAAATCCACCAGAGCTTTGATCCCTTAGAGGTAAACCAGTCTCCATGATAGATAGGCATCTCATTGGGGGTTGGGGGAAAAAGACCAAATTCCAATAAGATGGTTTCTTGACAAATTAAAGCAGAAATTCTATGGCAAAACAGAAAATCATTTAAAAATCTGAATTGTAAAAACAAAACAATCTCATCCTGCTGCAGCTTTGGCTCTTCAGGCTGACCTGTTTTCAGTTGTGTTTACTGTCATTGATTGTACTGTTACAGTCTGAACTGAAAGAGAGTCGCTTCAGGATTCCAGCACTGACCTACTATGCTTATCGGAAACAAATCTCTATCTCTGGAAAGAAACCACCTCAGATGGTGTTTCCTGACAAATGCAACCTGCATATAAAGAGCAGGAAGCTTCAGAGATATGGCTTATCCCTCATGCGGACACAAGGTCCCACGGACACAGGTGAGGTTGGCTAGGAACCACATGTTCTCATCACTGTCCCACATAGCACTTCCTCAAACATTTTATACTACAAAAACTCAGAAGCAAATGGATTACGTTGAGGTTGAAAATGGACAGGGGGTGGGGAACCCAGTGTGCTTTGTGGCAGCTCTGGAGGAGCAGCATACCAGGGCAGGTTTGCAGAGCATCATATTCCCAAACCAGTCATCATTAATGGATTCACTTCCACAGGAAAGAAAAAAAAGCCAAGAGTCTGAAAACTCCGGACAAAAGAAATCCCTGCAGACAAAGTAAAAACAAATTAAAAGACCCATTATAAAACACAGATGCTACAAGGAAAATAAACTTTCCAAGATTTACTGGGCTTTGACAAACTAGGACATTTGTGGAAAAGCCATCAGCAGCAACTCCCAGGTAATGTGGGAGGAAGCTCGGCTCCTTTCTGGTTTATCTTTACCCTCTGTGCAGAAGCTGCCAGGACTAGATTCCCAGCTTCTGGATGCAGGGATGTGAGAACATGTGAACGAGGCAAACTGCCAAGCACGGGACATTTCAGGGAAGCAAGACCCTGAAAGCGCTGAGCACTTCACATTCTGCTGAACGCTAGAGCTACTAGCAGCACACCGCATGGACTTCTGCTGGCCAGGGAGAGGAAACAGATGAACAAATGAATGAAAGGCCATCCCTCCTTCCAATCCTCTCTGCTGCTCGATCATACCATGAAGCAAGGAAAAGAAAACCACAAAACTAATGTTCATCAGTTACAGCTCTGAAATCCTGTAAGGAGGAGCTCAGAGTGGGAGACACAAGAAAATCCCATTTCGTCTCAGGTTAACAGAATCACCAGATACAAGTGGTCATGAGTGGGAGCCATAGGAAGATTCCTTAAGAAGGAAAGCTGTAAGGAAGAACACAGATAAGGAACAATGGGATGTCCAGAGGAGATTCTTAGGAGGTCACTTGGGGCACAGGAGGTCAAACAGGCACAGAGATGTTAAGATTCCTTTACAAGAGCAAATTAATGTGCCCACAGGACAGCATAATTAGGAGGTCTGTAGTTTCCTGGGTTTTCCCGTGCTCCTTGGACACAGGGCCCTAACCCACATCAGGCATCAGGCAGGCTATTGAAAAGGGCTTACTACAGACACCATCCATGTCTCAGTAAACCAGATGCCTCTCAGTCCAACTGGTCTGTTTTCATCAATCTCCACACACTGAAGGAATCTACCAGTTAAGGGGCTCTGCCTCTCGATCCCTCAAGGTCCCAGGCTGTAAGCAATGGCAATTGTATTTGGAAATTAAAATAACAAGGGCACCCTCAAATCCAAACTCATTGTGGGTTTCTGGCACTCCACAAAAAACAAATCTATAGAAACACCCTTTGACCAAATATTTCCTCATCCCCATCCTCCTCCCAACACTTTCCCTACTCTTTTTTTTTTTTAAGTTTAAATCATTTTAATTGAGAAAAGAGGACACCCAAACCCTGCCATTCTCTAGGGAGAGGCTGCGGCAACATCCAGATCCAGTGAAACCTGAGCATGTCCTAAGACATCATAGATGTCCTCCTGTCTACCCATTTCCAGAGGAAAGAAAGCTGGGTAAGAAGTTTTCAGAGCCTCTGTGTATGTGCACTGTCCATTCTACACAAAATCAAAACTGTCGGTGTGCTTTTAATATCCCACCATGGACTTGATGGGTGTAAAACAGCAAAATTTACCAAGGAGTTTTAAGTTAATTCTGGAGTTGAAAAGTTGACTTCTTGAGTCTGTCAAAAAGAGCACAATGGTAGCTTGTTCTAAAACAATCACTGGATAGTCGGGCTCTTGCAAAGCTAGAAAGCCTGCTTAGCTCTTGCTTGTGGTCTAATTTAACATTAAAGTCATCCTCTCAACTATCATTTAATCAAAACCAAATAAAATCCATATATATATATACGTATATATATATGTATATATGTATGCATATATATATACATACATATATATATATATTTTTTTAAAGTGCCCAGTGCAAACTGGAATTTCTAGGCACATGGGTTGCTTTTGGTCAGAATGGGAGTGTCTGTGGCTCCCCTCCCTCCTGCAGGCCCCTAACCCCCCTCCTTTCCCTCTCTTAGAAGAGGATGACAAGCTTCCCAGCTGCAGTTCCTGGACTCTCAGCCTCCTTTCTGACCTTTTCTCAGGCATCTTCCAGTATATTCTACAATCTACTCAGTAGGAAACGGAAACTGCAGCGCCCTGGTGGGAGACAGAGCCTTCTGACCCATAGACCAGGCTGTACGGGCCAGGGAGCTCAGCAGGAGATGGAAAGAAAATTAGCCCTGGACACGGAGGCTGGACACACTTTACCAAACAACTGTGCAGACTTAAAAAGAGACAAAATACCCAAGGACGATCCCAACTCCAGTTCTTACTGCAGTGATTATTGCTTCCTGGGAAGGTAGCAGATGACAAAACACTGTAACAGTGTAAGAAAAGCAGCAAAAACATTTATTGCTTTTTTTTTAAAAGAAAACTTACTGGTACCATAGTAATGACTACAAGTACTTAAGGGAAAAACAATGCATGTTTTTCAGGTGGAGACAGTTATTAATGATATTCTACTACTATACACAGAATGGCCTAGAACTCACCATCTAGTGCTCCCCAGTATCAAGGAAAATCAAATGTATACTTGCAAGAGAACTGGTATTATGCCATCATGTGATTGTTTTGAACATATATTTATAACTAACACAGGATACTTGTGTCCATAGGTCATCAAGTAATTCTCTAGCTGTTTTTCCTGATTCTCAGAATATTCTCACCTATTCCTTACTCTGAAGTACTGCATGCTATTTTAATGTGTAAATGCAAACACTTCCTGGAAGCTAAAATGAATTTGTTGGACTTAGGAGCCTGATATATAACAGTAAAATTTAAGAAGAAAGTCACCATTACAAAGCTTGCATGCACAGTAAGTATAATGTACTCCCAGAGGGCAGTCTGCGGAGGAGTGAGGGGTGAGGGAGGGAGGTTAATAATAAGCTACCAGGGAGCTGTGCGAGGAGCGGATGGCTACATGGCTCAGGGATGCAGAGGGAGAAAAAGAGCACAAAAGAGAAAATGTGAGAATTCTACTGCATTTTTCTTTTTGTTTGTTTGTTTGTTTTGTTTTGTTTTTCGAGACAGGGTTTCTCTGTGTAGCCCTGGCTGTCCTGGAACTCACTCTGTAGACCAGGCTAGCCTCAAACTCTTGAACTCAGAAATCCGCCTGCCTCTGCCTCCCAAGTGCTGGGATTAAAGGTGTGCGCCACCACCGCCCAGCAGCATTTTTCAAAAATTGTACATTTTAACATTAATGAAAAACATTTTAAAGAAAATGATCTATTCATGATCACACAACCAAAACAAGTTAAAACCAAGTGAATAAAGACTATGGACATTCACTGCTTTAGTTTATTATCTCAGAGCATGACTACATTATAGAAGCAAAGAAATTTATTAAGATGCTCCTGAGAGGCTGAGGCAGAATCGCCTTGAAATTGAAGCAAGCAACAGATAAAGAGCCAGTGCCAGGTCAGCAATAATCCATCTCGAAATAACCAAAAGAGCACCATGGAAAACTGCACTCTCTTCTGAAGCAAGCTCAGTTCAAAGGTTAAAACTGCATATTTCAAAACATCAGAGCCTGACATTCCTGAGACCAGACCGGCACAAGAAACGCAAAGCACAGCATCACACCTCAGCAACGCTGGGCAGGTGCTCTTTATCTCACAATTAATTTGTATCATGACAAGGGAGGAGGCAGATTTACCAAACACTACTTCATTTACACAGGCACACATACGATGTATAAAAGTATCAGGAATTCATTCAGAAACAAACAAACAAGCAACCACACTGTGCACCGAATTAGCTGCAATCAATAAAGCATACCTTCTTTTTCTTTATGCAAGTTGGTTTGAACATTTTCCCAGTAGGACCCTGAATTCATGGAAACCCTCCTTTCTCTATTACCCAAGTTTAGAGACTGCAGAGAAGTGCCAGTAAAAAACCCTATAAAGAAGGGCACTAAGTAACACATGGAAAACTAAAGAAGTGACAATATGAACTTTTTAAACCATCCCTTCTGAGGGACAATTACATATTAAAATCAAAGTTTTACATGATGACAACACCTGTAACCCTGGTACTCAACAGGGGGAGGCTGCAGGATCAAAGATTGATCTTTCCTTCCTTTGGCTACACAGAAAGTTTAAGGATAGCCTGGGCTACAAGGCTGTTTCTTGAAAATAATTTTACAAAAAGCAAATACATATGTTATGTTGAATAACAAACATAACTACAAAATGTAACCAACTTCTTAATAATAAAAAATTAAAGATTAAAAATTAAAATGGCAGGCTTTCTTCTCCACACATCTCCCAGGCACTACTGTTCTCTGGCCCCTCACCCTCCTCCACTGCTAACGGAAGCCTTCCTGCTTATTACCCATGACTGTTAAGAATATTTTCTGGCTCTATTTCAGCATCATGACTCAGGTCATGAGAAGTGTCAAAGATGCATTTCCTTCAGATGGGAAAGAACACCAGATCTCAAGGGCATACAGAGACTGGAGTAGGGTGCGAAGAGGCCACATCAGCAGTTTCTGAAGAAAGGAAGATAAACCCATTTGTATTCAAATGTATTTTCATTTCCAGCTTGAAAACAGGTGCTTAGATACACCAGTAAAGGAAAAGAAAAAAACAAACAAACAGGAAACTAATGCTCAATTTTAGCTCCCCACATAACCAAAAATTCCTGAAATCGAACTGTTAGCAAAAATAAAATAAATATTATAAATTTAGCACATTTTATGAATATTAGAATTAATTCAAGATCTAGATGAATTAGTTTGCAAAAGTGTATTCATAAATTAACCTCTATACATTAAAACTCTTTCTGTAGAATAGCCTTGCGCACTAGAGCACAGGTCTTTCCGCGAACAGCCTTGGACACAGCACACCTGCAAGGGAGCAAGCCCTAGTCTCCCTGGGATTTTCAACTGTGAGGTCCTGGATCACTTTAGGAATACCATATTCATTATCTACCCTGACATCTGATCTTTTTTCCACATCTATGATTTTTATAAAAGGTGAACCAGTTTCAACCCATGCCATGTCGATGCTAGAGTGAACAACTGTAAATCACTTGTTACCCAGGATAGATCTTGACAGTGAACATCAAAAGCTGGCCTCTTCTGCAGTCATCAGAGAAGCCATGCTCACAGGACTCCTCTGTCCACTCTGAAATACTTCTCTCTGGTGCCTCATTGTGGCTTGAAAGATTCTCACCTGCACAAACACTTGAGCCAAAGTGAGCAGCTCTTCCAATGAACCTGAAATCCCTTTCCTTTCCTTGTCGCCTTCCAGCTCCCACACCATCCACCTTGGAGCCCAGGGAACCATCCTACCTCCCACTTCTCAGTGTACATAACCCTGGCACAGTGTGACCCCACTCTTCTTTTTCTCTTGTCTTTCATATTTTAACCATTTTGTAAACTAAAAGTACCAACAACAGATTTACAATTCCTGTTCAGAACACTAAACCTCAATACTTCTCTGCCTAGTACACTCAACTTTAACTAACTCGGTTGCTTAGGTGTAGTAAGTAATTAACAGCACTAAGTTAAGTGTCCTGAGAAGTTTACTAACTCTCATTGACTTCTCTACTTTTTTCAAGACCAATTATTAGAAACATTGTTTCCAAATTTACTTCTCATGAGTACTAAAAGAACAACCTTCTTAGTTTCCTTTGTGATGAGTTATCGATATAACATTTTGTCTTTCACATAAACAATTAAAATGTCTGCCTCTGTGACTCCCAAAACTATCTCTAGGGCAACTGAACTAGAATAGAATTCCTACTTGCTCTTAGAAAAGGAAATGATAGTTTCTCCAGATCTTTGTTTTATTCTAGACACTGAAATATTTTACCTCTCACAATTATCAAAACCAACTCAGAGTTTTTTGTACCTAAAATAGAAGACAGACTGATCCCTTTACAGCGAAAATAATTAATCATTTTGTATTGTCTTTTACTTCATATGTATGTGTATTTGCGTGTGTCTGTGTATGTGCGCCACATGCAATGACATTAAATTCCTGAGGACTGAAGTTACAGACAATTGTGAGTTAACATGTAGGTAACAGGAGTTGAACACAAGTACTCTGGAAGATCAGACAGTGCTCATAACGACTGAGTTGGGGGCTGGAAAGAAAGCTCAGCAGTTAAGAAAATTAAATAATGAAATAAAAGCAAATCAGTTATAAAACTAAAGACTAAAACAGTAATTTTTATGTAGTAGTCAGTCAACGATTCCAGGACACTGAAGTGAGCATTTTGGTTTAATCACAGCAATGAGATCTAGGTGCAATACTTCCAAATCTACCCAGTCTGAATTCAGTGTCAGTCAGGACTTAGAACAATTAAAACAACAATGACAAAGAAGGAAGAACAAAACAATGGAGAAAACAGTTAAACAGACAAAAAGCTGTAACACAAGAAAAAGACTCGATAACAATAGAAAAGTCTCTGTTAGAATACACTGTGGGGATGAGAATGCAATAGGACACAGAAGGTAGCAATGGGGAACCCCTCACAAATACAAAACTACAAAGCACAAATAGGAGCTCCAGGCCGAAGTCAGGAGACCGAAGATTCATCTCACAGGATTTCTAGAAAAGGGCACAAAGGAAAACAGTGGAGAAGAAGTGATGAGGCTGAAAGCAGAGGCCACTGCGGAATGGACAGTGCAGCAGGACGGCCAGGGCCAATCAGTGGTGAGAAAAGAGAGGTGAATTAACAGTTCTAACAGTGCCTGAATCATGGCATCTAGTCAATGGCTGGTTTATAAAAAAGCAGGGCACACATGCTCCAGGACAGGAGGGCTGGGACCACACTGATAGCACTTATGAAATAACACAACTAAAATGTTTCTATAGACAGCAGCCAATCACACATAGGAACTGAACATCTATACAAAGTACTCTAAAGAGCTGTAAGTTGATAGTAATAGAAAATCCAATTCCTTATGAAGAATTTGGAGAACAAACTGCAGAAAACAGAATAACAAGGAGATGCCATGGCATCTGCTCCCAGGGTACCCAGGTTCAAGCCTTGATTACAGTAACTGAAAAGCTGACAACACACTGCCCTCTAGAGGCATGTCTCATTAACCATTAAATAATAAACCTAAACTGTTCATGATTTGCAAATGCAAATTTGTATTCAAAAGCAGAAAAAAGCAAATGAAAGATTATATTTGCATCAAGTGCTAATTACATTAAGTTGGTATTTATTTCAGGTTTTCTTGTGGCATTTATTTTGAAGGAGTTTAGCTAAACAACATAAAAGATTATAGTATTTAAATTGGGTTTAATTTTATTTTTAAAACACTTTAGTGTGTACAGTGTGTACTTTACCAGGCTTCTGAGGGTTTTCACAGCCTACCTTACTTCTCTCACTCATGGCACTACATACACCTGCGTTTTGCTAGTGTGAGTGCCTGCTTGTGTGTGCGCATGCACATCTGTCTGTCCATGCACACCTGAGAATAGAAGTTCTGTGTCCTGGTTCTTGTTCTATTGCTCCTCCCGCCCCCAGGGTCTCTCACAGACCCTGAAGCTTTGCAGACCAAAGACTGGGTACCCAGTCAGCTCGCTCCAGGGATCCTCTTGACCACGCCTCCCAAGTGCTGGAACTAGAGGTGGGTCCTGCAGGATAAATTTGTATGTATGTAGAAAAACTACACACTGAGCCATTTTAGGCACTATTTGTCCCTCTTAACACTTCTATGAACTTCAAACTGCTATAAAGACTATGAGCTACTACAGCTGCTATCTTTCTTTTTTCAATTAGTGGTTTAAAAAAATTTGAGATGAGATATCACATATCAGCATAGGCTGGTCCCAAACTCATGACAATCCTCCTGCCTCATCCTCCAGAGTACTTAATCATAGGCTGTGTCACCACATCTTGGTTTCCTATGTGGCTTTTAAATTAGACATCTTGTAGTGTGTGGTCGCCCTTTTCCAAACATTTGCATAAAGAACTCATCTGCTATCTCTGCACAATGACAGAAAAGAGAAGAAAATATTTAAAATGTGGATGCTGTTGGTATATAGTAAATGTCAAAATGAGTATAGAACTATGCCAACATTTTCAGAGGATTCCTCAGGAGCCCAGAAAACATTAGGTTTTTAAAACAACAGATCAGAAGCAAGGCTGCATTGACCTCAGGCAACAGGCTACAAGGAATGAGCAAATCCCAGGTGCTAAGCGACCCAAGGAGGGCTCTCCCACATGACGTGTCTGCACCGTTTATATACTCTGTGTCAGATGAGGCATGAAATTTAAAGCAGAACTTCAGTGCACATGATTGATTTTTCTTGGCAAAAATTAAAACACTCATGGAAACTTCAGTCCACAAGTAAACAGTGATTCTGAGGAACAGTCAAGATGCGGCACACTGGTTCTGACTCTACTAGAAGGTGAAGCTGTATGAGGTGGAGCTGTGTGGCTGCTTCGCATTTACAATGTGATGCGGTCTGTATCAAGAAAATTCTCTATCGACCAAAGTAAATAACTACAATAAACCATCAAATGAAGGGTGTAAACAGTCTCCAAGTGGTAAGACATGAATGCTGTACACACAGATGCTAAAAAGGAAGAAATACTGCTGGACTTGTAAGCCTTTTGCTGAAACATAGCAGTTCTGGGTCCAAGAAATGAGAGGCCTCCTTCAAAGCCCTCAAATCTCAGTTTGGGAGGGAGCAGAGACTGAAAATCAGTAGTCAGATGCTGCAGGCCTAGCACAACTCCTTCCCCAGACCAAACCAGTTTAAGAGAAAGAAGCTGGGTTGGGGGGGCATACTTAAACCTTGGGAGGTGGTAGCAGAAAGGGGGGTCAGTGATAAAGGGTAGCTTTAGCTAAGTAATGAGTCACATAGTTACACATAGCTACACAGTGAGGTCAGCCTGGACTATACACACTAGGAAAAACAGAGAGAGGGAAAAGGGAAGCGACAGAGGGACAAAGTGAGGTCAATCAGTCCTCAAAAGTCTCATCACAGAGTGGACACTATATTCCTAAACCTAAAAGGGAAACCTATTTTACAAAATAAAGAAATGGCAAAAGTAAGCAGAGCCGGTGAGGTGGGTGAGCAAAGGCTTGCAGCCAAGTCTGACTCCTTACTTAAGGTCAATCCCTAGGGCCCACATGGTGAAGGGAAGACAGGTAACTCCCAAAGACTGTCAGGAATGCACATGCTCATGCACCTAAGGAAAAATGTAAAAAGCAGAAGAAGGTGTGCACATCTGCCAACTACTATGTAAGCTCATGTGTGAAACCATGACTAGTGCCACTTTCAACTATGTAGTTTTAACATCTCCCACTTCAGAAATACTCACAAGCCAATGTCCATATTGAAAGCAATTAAAAGCCTCAACAAAATAAGTTCAAATTTTTATTTCATCCAATAATATCCATTGAACTGTTTACTTACACTGTATTTTTTTAAAGCATGGGAAATGAATCGATCCTGCACACTGTTGACGAACAACAGCAAGGTTTAAGTGACACCAGTTACTCTTTACTAAGGGCTCCATATGCGCTAAGCATTATTCTAACGCTGCAATTTTAATGGTAACCCTGCAAGACTGGGCATATTATTACCCCTGCTACATAGGCCAAAAAAAAAAAAAAATGGGTCTCAGGAGACAGAGGGAGCAATCTGTCTAAGATTACAGCCCAGAAGTCATAGGGAAAAGTCCACCATGAGGAAGTCTGACCCTAGGTCCTCTATTACCTTACAATACACAGCTCGGTAATAGAGACCAAGAAAATCATCAGCAATGGGATAAAAGGCCTTGGGTTTCATCTCAGTATCACAAATAAATGCATAAGCCTGATGGAGGTGCTGAGCAATCAACGCAGTGAACTGAAAAGAAAGGACAGCTTTTCTTAGGAAAAGCAGGACTGTATAACTACAGGAAGTAAGAGTACAACTATAGGTGCAGCAGGACAGACAGACAGACAGACAGACAGACAGATAGTCAGTCAGTGAAGGTTAAAGGCAAGGCCACATTATAATTTAAGAAAGTGGTGAACCTATAATCTGTGACCCACCCTGGTCATCCAGCTCCACTGGCCACCATCAAGCCTCAGCACGTACATCTATGGAAAACAAATGATGACTTCTATGGCCCCTAACTTCCTTCCACTATCTTGCTCCTGTTAATATTACATTCTAAAAGAAGGAATAAAAACCTGACACAACCAATACGTGTGGTGCAGATTTTCTCTTCTAACTAAAATCTCAGACAAGTTCCTTACACCCCAGCAAACTGTTCTCGCCAGTCTTCTCTGTAACTAAACTGAATGTCTGCCCCAACTTTCACTTGCCCAGATGCTGGAACTTAGCACAGTCACTACCTTCCTCCTGGCTACTTCCTGTATATAATTTCCCATTTCACGTCATGTGTTAGTGACTTCTGGATGACATCTCTTACCAGGAGCTCCAATCCTGCAGGTGTTGTCACCTGTATCGACTGAGGCCTTCCTTCCAATCATTATCCTCATACAGATGCATCATTTCCCAGCAATTCCAACTGTGCTAGGAACATAGGACGTCTTACCCAGTGTCCAGTTACACACTTGTAATCCCAGCATGCCACCTGAGGCTACAAAAGGGGACCCTGTCTCCAAAGAAAGAGAGAAAGACAGGACAGGTGACTAGACAGAAAGAAGAGAGGACCATGGGTGAGACGAGGGGCAGAGATCTTAAGCTGAACATACCTAAAACTTTCAACCTATTCCTACGCCCAAACCTTCTGCTTCAACTGATCAATTCTTCCAGCTTTTCAAACCAGAACCATGACCAGTCACCATGTCATAACCATCCTTCCTACTTGACATAATATGTAACAACAACAACAACAAAACCCTGACGGTTCTACCACAGAAACAGTATGGAAGCTAGCTGTGGTGGCTAATACCAGCACTTATGATCCAGCACTGGGGAAGGACAGGGAGGAGAACTGCCATGTGTAAGAAAGAACAATGGTTTATTAAATAGTAAGTTCTAGGTTAGCATGGGCTGGAGAAGAGACCCTGTGACACATAAACACAAGTACACCCAAATATACAAATACATACATACATACACACACACACACATATACACAAATACATGTGCACTCAGAATGCACATGGTTCTATGGTTCTCTAACAAAACCATTAATGACCAGCCTGGATCCATCTGCCCTCTCTCGCTGAACCTTGTCAGCTCCTCCCAGTTGTCCCCACTCTCAGACTGTGCTGTCGTCCATACAAATCTCACCTCAGATCACCTAAACTAGTCTTCTATCACTTATTCCAAACCCCACCACTGAGTTCCCATTAACCGAGTACATACGTCACTACATGGGGGCCACTGTGCGTGGCCAGAGCAGCTGTCATGCTGTCCCCAGCACAACAGGCACATTCTGAGCTTGAGATTTAGAAGCTCTGCTGTCCACTCAGCCATCAGGTCTTTGCTCAATATCACCACAGAGACAATTACAAACAGGATGGTAATCTAAAGTTGAAATCATTTCAACACATTTCCTAATTTTTTCTATTCTTCTTAATACAGGGTCTCAGGATGTACACCTGACTGGCCTTGAACCCACATATAACTGTCTCTAACTACAGAGTTCAAAATTAAAGGTATGCAATACCACAGCCTGTATCCCCTCCCCTTCTTTAAATTTGTCAATAGCTGCAAGAAAACAGACTCATTTTGATTTGTTCACCATTATTTACTTGCTCTCAGAAGAGCCTCAGCACATATATTAAAAATAATAATAATTAATTCACAGTGGCTGAGTAAGTGACCATCTTACATGCATCAAATGAAAAGCAATGTTACCATGAATAAAAATTTCTTTACTTTGACAAGTTATTATTTAAATCTAAATTGGTTTTTAATACATGAATAAAAATGCCATAATGCTGTGTTAAAGAATAATTTAGAAAATAACAAAATACACTGTTTCCCTAGGAATAACTTCTTTGAGTCTACATTTTACCACCTGATACACAAGGGGCCAGGATAACAGGTGAAAACATGAAGATTCTGCCATCCTTAACGTCAACAAGAAATACCACCATGTCAATAATTAATTCCTATATTCAAGAAAGAGCAATACGGAGACTTACCCCTGCCACAGCTCTAAGTAGTACTTAGGAAATTCAGTTTTAGGTGGCTAGTTTGATAAGCATCGGAGCAGGTAGAGAAACACAAAACAAGAGGGAGTTTCCTAAGAGGGAATGCAAGTAGGGCTGAATCCTTGGTAAGACAGGATGGAGGTCAGATTGGGACAATGACCACCCTAACCGGCTAACAGCTCTGTGAGACACAATTTTCACCAGAGTTAGAGGATCATGATATGGTTAATTAAGGAAATGATTTCATTAGCTTCTTTTAAATAAGGCTAGAGGTTACTGAAATGGATGAGGGAAGAAATAATCGTCAAAGATTCACTATTTCTAAATGACATACCATTTACAAATCTAGAAAAGGCTGTGTGCTCTGAGAATAATACTTATCAGTTATAAATAAATATAATTATTAAGGAAAAATGGTGCTCTGGTATAGTCATGTTCCATTTTATCATGGTGGCATAGTGATACGTGATAGTAGTACAGTCAAAGGTAACTGCAAAGCAGTGGTAAGCACAGACAGCAGCTGAAGACAGTAACTGTAGACACTCAGGTGTTACCTCAGATACAATGGTTCAGTGTGCTAAGGGACTATGGCACTTGCCTCCAGACACTACTCATGTCACCATCATGTGCATTCCATATGCATAATGAAAGCTAAAGGCTGCTATGTGTCCTAATGAATCAAGACATAAGAATGCCTTGTCTATTCTAAAGCCAGGCAATGAGATAGGAAATTAAAGAGAGATTTATAAATAATATACTTCAAGTAAATAAACATCCTCTGGAAAATTAAAAAGATAACATAATCCTAACCTAAACTGGATTGGCTCCAAAGAACTAAGAGGAAATACCCTATATCAATTGTTATTTAACAGTTTCCTTTACTTTGCTAAAAAGAGCACAAACAACGCAATGCAGCCAAGACATGATTCATTTTCAAGATGAATCCCTCCCTGCTCCAAGGTTTACATTGTTTTTAACCAGCATCAGACTGTTTACCCACACAAACTGTAAATACATCATTTTTAGAACTAACCAACAACAATACCCATTTTGTTTTGACATGGAAGACACAAAGAGAACATGAAGAGAAACAACCACTGCTCTGACTGAGGTCTGTTCCTCTAAAACGAGGAAGGGTGAGCTTCTCAAAAAGAGTAAAGGTGAGCTACAAAAAAATGTCACACAGTGTTGCCAGGAGAAAGGCTGCATGTACAGGCAACTGACCAGCTAGGAGGCACAGAAAAAGCAGGGGAGGTCAGGGTGAAGAATAAATGGTGAGAAACTGCTTGAAGCATAAGTGGCTCCCTGCTGCAGAGGGAGATGTTTGAGAGACGGGGACAGTAGCTGACAGAACGAGTTCACGTTTAAATGATATTTTATATTACAGGAGTCTCTAGTGTGGTCACCATAATCTCTCCATGTAAAATACCTCAGTCTTAAAATCAGACACTACTAAGGAGACCATGCAACTCTCCAGAAAATAAGTATCAACATGTGAAGTCTTCCTGAAGAAATGAAATGGCATGGCCACACTGGGGTCAAGGATCCAGTGAAGATCCCCGTGGCTGGTTATGCTGGAGTACATACGATATAGCCCTCCAGAGGGTAAGGCAGGAGGGTTATGAGTTCCAGGCTACTGTGGGCTATATTTGTGAGGCCTTATAAAGATGTAACAGAAGAAGAAAAGCACCATAAAAGTTCCACATATGGAATGACTGAGAATCTCCAATCCAAAATGAATATACATTTTTAACAAGAAACATTAGAAAATGCTCGTTGCATCATCAGAATTAATAATTTCCAAACCAGAAACCACATGACTGTACTTTAGTAATAATGTCAGGCACAATAACCAACAGCCAATGGCAGCATGTCTGCACAAAGAAATGAGTGGGCAGAGGAAGTAGAACCTATCAAAAAGGTTAGCCTCAAGCACTTCAAAACTGAGTTAACTGTCCGCCATAGAAAACAACTCTCAGAACAGGAAGCTAGGCAGGGCATGGTCTGTGATCCCAGAGTCTAAGCTGCAAAGCACAAACTCCAAGTAAGCCAAGACTACAGTTTGAAGAACAACCATCTTCCAACATGAACAGAATTTTAAAAATGACATTACAGAAACAAAATATGTCAACAACATGAATTCCATTTACATCAAATGGAACGTATTTAAGGGCTGCTCTGGAGTAAAAGTATTTTTCAAATGCAAGTGAATACCATAAAAGCTAGAACTGTGGTTTGGTATAACAAAGAAGTGAACAGGGAACGACTTTGGTGATGTTTGATTTATTGATCAGGATGATGGCATTGAGTAGGATTTTTTTGTCCTGCTATAATCTATGGGAGGAATCCCAGAGAACCTTACTTAAACAAATACACAGATGATGACAAGTCCACTGGAACAACAAATATTCCTTACCAGGCCAGTACACTAAGATCCAGAATACATATTTCAAATGTTATGAAAACAGACTCAAACTAAATATCCCTTACATACTGAAAAAGTTAAAGAGATAAAATACCATGAAAAAGATCACCATGATCATTGTGGTTCATACGTATTAATTGATTTAATAAATATGAATTTCTTAATATGCTCAGTACAAACAATAAAGATTTGCATCTGATCCCACGTGATAGAGTAAGAAGCTATTGGGAAGCAGCATGAGAGAAAAGTTTAGTTTACCATGCAGCGGGGAGCCAGAAGGGCTGCTGGACAGGCCTGGAACGGGACTACAGCGTCCGCCTTGCTTAGATGTCAGCTCTTGTTCAATCTCTTCCAGCCCAGCACTTTTCTGGAAACGGCTCATGCGATTCACTACTCGTGGTGACATGTGTGTGCGGACACAAGGCTGGCCACCATAAGGGTTGATGGGGAAAACGTGGGAAGTACCCCGGAGGGTACTGACCACCACCCAACGACAATCATGGCTGAAACAGATGTCCTGAACCTAGGAAGGAGGAAAGAGACAAAAACAGCTGTAGTCACTCGGGTGTACCTGAGGACAGGCATAAATGGAAATACAAATAGAAATGGTTGCCTCCTTAGCAAATTTGTGTAAGAATAGATGACAAATTCATAAAATATTTTATAGGTCACCAGGACTTAGGGATCAGATAAAACCTGGAGTGAAGGGTTCCACTGCCTGCTGTCTAAAGTGAGAAGCGGGAATTAGGACCCCCATGGTCTCCTGAAACTGACCCATAGAGCTTTGTGAAATATATGCCATGTGTTCCAAGGCAGGGAGATGGCTCTGAGTAGCAGGCCTGCCACAAAAATATGAGAGTCTGGATTCAGAGCCCCAGAACCGCTAAAATTAAGAGTCAAGTATGGCGGTATATGGCTGTAACCAAAGTGCTACAGTGGGGAGGAGGGGCCTTGCTGGTAAGCTGGTCTAACAAACCAGTGAGTGCCAGCTCAGTGGGGCCCCTTGTCTCAAATGATAAGGGGGAGAAGAAAGATAATTGGAATCTACTTCCGGTCTACAAACAAAGACTATACACATGCATATGGTTCATTAACCTAAGAGGTTTTCTATTAAGTACAAAAGAATAGATAATGCAGTCAATGTTACTAATTCAATCAGTTGCTTAAATACGAATGGCCTATCACACCATTCACCAGGAATGAGGAGAGAAGTGTTAGTGGACATGCTTCTCAGGAGACATGAGTCCTTGTCTCAACAAATAAGACAAAACAAAAAGTCAGGCCTAAGATGTCTTATGTATCAATACAAGATACATCAACACAGTTGGGTATGTGTGGTGTTCAAGAACTGAGGCAGAATGACTGCTATGGCTTCAAGGTCACATAGACATACACAGCAAGACTACTTCAAAGTGAAACTTTTTAAATCCAACAAATATATTTAAAAACTAAAGAATTCATTATAGACCCCCTGTTTTCACAGTATAATTCTGGTTCCATCTCTGAAGACAGCTCTTGAGTCTGTGGAGATTTAGGAAACAACATTTCTATAACTAAAAGGGTAACTATGCACTGTTCTAACTCAGGGACTAAGTAGCACTGTATAGCATATACAATATATTCTATAATAGTATATGCTATTAAGAATGAGGCATGGTGGTACATGCCTAAGACTGCAACACTGTGAAGAGGCTGTAGACAATGGGGTTTCCCCTTTAGAGTGAGACCCTGTCTCAAAACAACACAAGTCTCACACTACAAAAGCAAACCCCAAATGCTACAGAAATGCAGCAGAGAAAGGACATTTCTGTGAGTACGCAAGTCCTTTACATCTGAGGTTAACAAGCTTGACCTTAGCAAGCTCTGTCTGGAACAGGCCAGACAGTAATGCTTCCTTCTATAGAGGCATTGTGTATGTGCTTGCAGAAACACAGAAAATAGTAAGATATGGCTGATAGAAGACAGTTTGGGCTGTTAGACCATCTTCACTGTGATCACTGAGGAACTGAAAGTAGAACAGGCCTCAGAATTCTACATAAAAGATTCGGGACTTGAGGTGGCTGTAGTTTAGAAGATTCAACACAGCATGCATGTGTACACACACACACTTAATTCACAGAATTAGACAGGAAGACCTGCAATGAGTTATAACAGAAGGCCAATGACATGAAGGTTTATCTAAAAGTTCAACAGCAATAAATGCTCTGTAGTGAAGGTGTGGGAAGGTGCATCCTGACTCTAAATGATGGGATGCACCACAGGCAGTGCCTAGGAAGGTATTTCCAGAGATGTTTAACTGAGGGGAGTAGACCCATAGGGAATGTGGGTGGTACCAGTCTGGGGTCCAGACTTATAAACAGGAGAAGATGGGCGAAGCACCCATGCTCAGTCTCTGATTTCTCTGAGGTCATACTGTGACATATCCCACTCCTGCTACCTTGACCTTCCCACCATGGACTCCACCCACCCTCAACTGTCAGGCAAAACAAACCCTTTCTGAGTTGCTCCTTGTCAGGGGTTTCATCACAGCAATGAGACAAATAATTCATAGTTCGCAGTAACACATGATTGCTATAGAAAAACACCTTTCCCCCATAAGGCTGTATATGTGCAAAAATTGTAACCGATTTAATGGATATAAAAGCATGTTTAAAGGAGACAATATTGGTATGTAAGCATATGGATGACCTACACAAGTCTTTTCTTTATTATTTGTATTTGTTTCCTCCTTACTTTATTTACCCAATAGAGGACAAAAAGAACATTGGGTGCTTCACATTTTTTTTCATGTAAAAATTTAATATGGAAGTAGAAAATAGCCTGAAGAGGGGAAGTGGCAGGTGGAGTAAAGCCTTTCCTGTCCTGCTGAGGCCTAAGAAAGAACTAGATTTTTAGCCATGGAAGTGGAGAGCTGACAAGATACTGCACAACTCTAAGAGAGAGAATAGGTAATTGATGCCAGTATTGTCAGAGTCAGCAAGCTTATACTTATGCAAAGCACATAGAATAGTACCTGGCTGTCTTCAGTGGTATGGTGACAAGCTATCATTATGTCGCTGTAACAAACATGTTGCTATACATGAACCTCAAAGTTCAAAACACTTCCTAGGAATGCAGTCTCTGTGCTAAGTGACAGGCTTGGATTGGTTTTAATTCAGAAGTGAAGCTCTCAGAATAAACAGGGATGTCAATTCCGTTTGGTCTTAAAGACTTTAGCAGAGCTTCAGTAAGGAACTCACTGTGTTGGCTACTTTTTCTGTCCCTGTATTTAATGAGAGAGATAAAATCCAATCCTGGGAAGGCTTGGGGAAGGGTATCAAATAAACAATAGAAAAGAGAGCAAAGACAATTTTACCACAGTGCAGACCAGGAGCTCAACACTCTCACATTCTTAAGCTGGAAATATGGGCTTAGCCCCCAAGGATGTTAAATATTTGACATTAATTTATATAAAAAAACCAAACATTATAAAAAGCAGTGACTTTAAATTTTCTTTAGTACAACTATTAAAATTTTCTTCATCAAAGACATGAAATCCTCCATGTTTTCTGACAATAATCTAACCACAAATTAACAGAAATATAAAAGACTGGGGGGACTAGCATGGTCATTAAACAATACATTATTAAGTCACCCACAGATCAAAGCAAAAGCCTCACAAACATTGACAGACACATGGGGACAAATGAAGATGAATCGGAATATACAGCATGACCGCAGTGCAGTGTGAAGAGTCACAGCCAGGGACTGCTTACCTAGGAAGGACTCAGTCACCAAGCTCTCACACCCAAGGAATCATAAGAAAAATAAAAGAGACAAGAGTTCGTGTAGGAGAGGGCCAGGATGGGAGCAAAAACAATGGTATACAAAACAGACAACACCAAACAAATCAGGAACTATTCAAAACTGAAAAAGAGAAAAGAAAATTCACAGCTGACTTAAAAAGGCAGAGAAGGGCACTTACAGCTAAAGGTGAGCGAAGGTAAGAGCCACAACCCAGGAGGCGCCAGACAAGGAAACCAGCCAAACCTGAACATTTGTATCTCAGTAAACTCACACACTCAAAAAACACAGTTCTTCAAAATTTATAAACTGTCAAGTACAGCAAAGAAACTCAAAGCGTATAACCTTTTTGAGACAAAGAACAGTCCCCACAGTGATTTTTCTGAAGCAACTACACCCCAACTGTGTAAAATATGCAAGAGAAAAACCTTCAGGTCTAAGGCCAGGTAACCATTCTTCATCCTACTAACATGAGAATGGTCCACTCACAATCTATGTACATCAAACTAAGTTTTGCTGTGTGAGTTAACATCAGAAAAAGGTAAGAAACATGTTACTGGGGAAGTGGGGAGATTGCAACCATTTGCTTTACATTGCTGGAGAAAAAGTTAAGGAATCTCATCAAAAACAAAATCAAGGACTGGGGAGACAAATTAGCCAGGCATACACATTCTTTCTAGAAGTCTCTCTCTCTCTCTCTCTCTCTCGCTCTCTCTCTCTCTTGCTCTGTGTGTGTGTGTGTGTGTGTGTGTGTGTGTGTGTGTGAATAAATGTAATAATAACTAAAATTTTGAAAGTAATAACAAGAGAATTCCTGGTCTGCAACTGAGTCCCAGGACAGCAAGAACTGTACAGTGAGGCATTGTCTTTTAAAAAAAATTTAAAACAAGCCAGGTGTGGTGGCATAAAACACATCATCTCAGCATTTGTGAGGTAGAGATAAGACGAGATTTCAAAGACAGCTTGGGATAAAGAAGGCCCTGTTTCAAACACATCAACAAATTCAATAAAAGACCCCAAAACACCTTTAAGAGGTGAGCACTCCCACAAACTATGGAAGGCAGGATAAGACATAAACTTGCTACAAAAAGAGATCGGTTAAGTATTTTAAATTGGTGGTATAGACACAACCTACACATACAAAAAATGCTACAAATTTGAATATACACACATTGAACAAATGACTCTATGTAAATCTGGTTTATCAAAACAAGAATGGTAGAATCAATAAAATTTTGAATAATACTGTGGAACATTCTTCTCTGAACTTGTGACCATTATCTGGGCACATTAGTATTTTCTGTACAAGTGTAAATAAAGCTATAATCATTTCAATTTCAAAACAGAATGTGTTCCCATAGACCTGGTTCCTGTGACCAACTATCCATCATCCATGGTAGACATAAAGGAAGGAAGGGGAGACAGAAATGCCAGAGATTGAGGTTGAAACATGGCTTTGTCACGAGAGGAGACCTGGCTTATAGAAAGAAGGCACATCCTGCTCTGTGTGGATGTTCCCTGGACCCCAGCCCAGCATCTTGGAGGTGTGGCTCTGAGAGCAAAGCTTTCAACCTACCCAAAAGTTTGATTTGCTTGCCACCCAGAGAGTGGATAGCATCACCTCATTACAGTTGTCACTGGTACAGAGGCTAAAGCTCACACTGAATATGTGTGTGTTTCCATAAAGGACACACACAGGACTGTGTAGGCAGAAGGGAGGGATCACATAGTTCAAATCAAGCAGCTACATACCACTGAGGAAGTCTTAACTTGTTTAAATGGTTTTTTTTTTTTTTTTTCCAGAAATCTTCACCACCTACAGGTTCACAATCAACCACCTACCAGCCTGAGTAGCAAGAGCAACAGATAGTTCCATAAGGAACTCAGGCTACTGAGACCTGAGACATTATGTCAGTGCAACATCGCCACCTGCCCGAGGGAGAGGCTAAGTACATGTGCTTGCTTTTTTTTTTTTTTTTTTTTTGAGGTTAGCTATTTAAGGAGCTGCTAAGTTCTAACCAGAACTGAAGACCTGACCCAAGAAGGCCAGGAGCATACTGGTTCCACTTTGGGAAGGGTAACTGTGAAGGTGAAAGATGTCAGAGAAGTGAGTGGGATCAAAGGCTCAAAGGGGAGTGGTGATCTCAAGATCCAGGCTCCTACATTATCTCACATAACTCACATAGCTCCTCCCCAAAGCGCATGATGCCTTGACTAAGATGGACATGATGGTGTCCTCATGGTCAGGAGAGCTGTCTGACCTCAGTAACTCAGGAAGACTGAGGTATGCAGCAATTAGCACTGGGGAACCAATAATGGACATTTGTCTCACCTATTTGAATCAGAGAAAGACAAACAGTGAAACTGGAACAAGCATGCCAGTTCATTTAATATTGTCTACAAATGCTATGGGTTAAAAAAGTGGGTGAGGCCAAAGGCAGAGACAAGAAGAGATGTGCAGAATAAGTCCAGTAAAATTAATCTATACACAAAATTAAGAAGGGAAGACAACACAGACTGGGAAGACCCACAGTGAGCCCACAGAAGAACTGGAGAGAACTGCAAGGAATGGCTCCTTGATCATAACTCGTGTGTTTGCACTTCTTTGCAAGGTATGATCACAGTGACATACATCTTGTATCTCAGCACACCAGAGGTGAGGGTGTGAGCATCTGGAGGAGCTCATGGTCATCTACACATGGTTCCAAAGTCTGAGGCCAGGACTGAATAAGAGAGAGCCAACTGGCTCAGCAGGTCAAGGCAATTTCACCAACCCTGATGGAAAAACACAGACGCGAGGAGAGAACTCACTCTGATTTCCACAAGAACTAGCAAGGGAAAGCACATATGCACATTTGCGCACATACGTGTACACACACACACACACACACACACACACACACACACACACACTAAATAAATAAATATTTTAAACTGAGCACAGGCATTCATTACTCGCTGCTCTCTATGGATCCGGGAGCAGCTTCCTCAATCTCATCTCTCTCCTATCGTAATGGATTGTGTCTTCCAGATCTTCCAGACAAAAATGAAGCCTCCCTTCCTCAAGTTTCTTTTGTCAGTATTTTGTCACAGCTACAGGAAGAGTAACTGATACACTAGGCAAGCATTCTGCCAACTGAACTAGCTGATTCGTAAATGAAATCATAGATGCAAGGCAGCTCGTGTCTTCCACCCCTAATGGCTTCTTTCGGAGGGCCAGTGTTCCCACTTTAATGAACCGAAATTTATAAATTGCATGCTTTAATGGAGTTTACTATTAGTGTCACATTTTAAAAATATGTGCCAAACCAAAGGGACATTAGTTTCTTTGGTTTCCTTATAGAAGCTATGTGTTATTGGTTTCACACTTGTCCGTCATTCCTCTGAGTAAGATACATAGTTGACAATCAAGTGGACATATAAATCACAATGCTCCCAAATCCCTCCCAATTATTTGTATTTGATTGGTGGTTTTTTTGATTTGTATTGAGACAGGATCTTCCTATGCATCCCCAGTGGACCTAGAACTCAATATGAAGACTAGGATGACCTTTAACTTACAGTTTTCCTCTGCCTATCCTGTCTGAGAGCTGCAATTCTAGGTATGCATCATACTACACTAGACTCATGTAAATTCATTAAGTCTTTCTATCAGGTATGTACTACAGGGGAAATAATCTCATTGAGATTTTCATAGAAATTACAAACAAACTCAGAGGAAACTGACACTGCAAAGCTATAATGTATTCCATAGTCAGGTCTTTATTGATTCTCAGCAGTGCTTTCTAGCTCTCCCAGTATGGATATGGATATAATGTAGTATTTTTGGACAGAGAGAGAGAGAGAGAGAGAGAGAGAACACAGAGAGAGATAGAGGGAGAGAAACACAGAGAAACAGAGAAGGAGACACAGAGAGAGGGAAACAGAGAGAGTGAGGGCATCCATAACAGTGAGTGAACTCAGGGTTTTGCCTATGCTAGACAAACGCTGTAACTGCTAACCACCACCCCAGCCCCTTTTTCAGCTTTGAGGCACAGCCTTTCTGGTTTGTCCTCCTAAGTCACTGGGATTTTAGGCATACACATCAGACTTGTTCTTTGTGCTCTAACGTTTACCTTTTAACTTATTGTGTGCATATTTGAAAAGAGAAATTTATATTTTCTTCCAAGCCAATCATGTCTTCCTTGCATATAGCTTTACTCTCTCATTTCCTGATGACAGATGTGCCTTTCACATTTTTAGATGTCCCTGGCATTATTCTTTCCAGTTCTCTGTGCTCAGAATCTGTGGCTATGGTCTCCTAGAGCTGAATCTCATTAACACAGGGAGACAGCAAGCCCAACGGCAGTGCCCCTTCCCTCTCCTCAGTAAGCCCCAATGAAACATGTACAGGCTTCCACTTTTCTGGATAATTAACCTGAAGTTTAAAGAAAGTAATCCACTTATCTCAGCAAAATACACAGGGAAGCTGGAGGCACAAGGATGCAGAAGGAAGGCTATGGCAAAGTGTATGTTTTTAAAGATGAGAAAGGGACAGAAACCAAGCACAGATGACAGTCTAGACCACTGATAATATACTAAGATGCCTGGGAACTGCACACTTCAATAGTTTGTGAACAATATCTTAATAAACTGGAGGTTTGAGGAATGTATGGCATAACCAAATGAAGCAAAACCACAGCAAAGTGGCATTTCTGCATAAGCATTAGCACATAGTATTTGGAACATATAGACGCTAAAAATTAAATTTTATCACAAAGTTTTAAATAATAATATAATTAGCCTCATTTCAACTTCAGAATTAAAAAAGTATTAATTATACTACATTGTAAAACTGCTTTAATGTGAAAACACTAATAATTATGTTTCAAAAATGAAACTGCTATTTATCAAATAAATTACAGAATGGCAGGAGTAGACTTGAGTAAGACATGCCACAATCTATGAACAAAGTATCGCTACAGAGAACTTGAGCAAGCCACGCTGGAGCCTACTGACAAGGTATCAGTGAGACTCACACGGCTGTGGAGCAAGGGCATTCTCCGCAGAGCATATGTGCTTCAAGAGGAAAATTACTGTCAGATGCAGAGGATATCCCCAGTCAAAGACCACAAAACAACTTAATTCAACGTAATTAGATCCATATACTTTTTTTATTCCCTTGCCTGATTAAAGTGCCCTTGGAGTTCTTGGAAGAATTCAGAATAATACGATTTTTCAAGTACTAAAAGATGGCCAGATAAATCATGTGCCAGACAGATTTCATGATCGGTATTAAATTTTATCAGTTCAAAATAATTTTCAGTAGGACTTTATAACAATTAATTTTATGGTTACCAACTTAGGTCCTTGTATCTTTATGTTTGGCTTTTAGAAATTCTAAATTACAGGGTAGACTCTGAGCAAAATCATTGTTAATACTTTCTATTTCATTTGCCTACCTGATAAATAGACAAATGGTTGGCAATACCAAATATCAATGGGTGGGTGGGGGACTGCCCTAAGATTTACAAGATTGTTATTCCTCACTGAACATCTAGGTTTTGTGTTAAGTAAAAAATAATATTAAGGGCTGGAGAGATGGCTCAGTGGTTAAGAGCACTGACTGCACTTCCAGAGGTCCTGAGTTCAAATCCCAGCAACCACATGGTGGCTCACAACCATCTGTAATGAGATCTGATGCCCTCTTCTGGTGTGTCTGAAGACAGCTACAGTGTATTCATATATAATAAATAAATAAATCTTTAAAAAAATAATATTAATAGAAACAAGTCATTAAAAATGGGTTAAGTGTTTAAACATTCAGATTCTCAATGGTTTTGATGAGGCTGAGGGATGCCTAAAAGCAAAACAGGTTTCATAAGAGAATAGGAAATTGAACTGTGTCTAGAGATGTGAACTCCACATAAAATATACTCATCTCACACTGCACCACTGCTCAAAGCAAAGAATGATGCTGGACATAAAGAAGTCAGTTCCACAGCAAAGAATGCTCAAGACATGACAGATATGTTAAGACAAGTCTGAGATATATTCCAGGCCATGTCAATAGCTGCCCACTTTCCAAATCTGGACCACTCTAAATGCTAAAATAACTATTGAACAAATATATGCTTCTTAAAGAAGAATTTTTAAAAAAAGAAAATACCCTGACCAAATAATTAGCAGAACTGAAGACTTGCTCTCCCACCAAGCAGAGGCAAGAGGAAGGAAGCTTCCAGACCAGCCTAGGGAACACAGTGAGAACCTATCTCAAAAGCCACAGTCTACCTCAGAATAAAATGAGAATGCCAACACTCATCACAACTGAGGAAGACTCCACAGAAGAAATGGGCTGTGACATTCAATGTGCTGAAATCGTAAAGCCAAGAAATAATGAGCCGTTCCTGAAAGAAACAGACTTAAAATACAACAGCTTACTGTTCTGGGTTAGATTCTGCTGCTGTTTGTTGGAACAACAACAAATGACATTGAACTGGGGTTGACAGTTAAGTTAAAAGGACAGAACTATTTTTACTTAGTATTTTAGAGGCTTCTTATGGTTACAGAAGAAGATGTTCTCATTTGCAGAGGACACATGCTCACAGTGGGATGTAGGGCCATGCTGACCATTAAGAGCTGGGCTGGGCCAAAACTCAGGGGTAGAGTGCTTGGCAAGCATTGTAAGAGGGCCTGAGTTTGACTGCTGGTCCAGCAAAAAATAAAAATAAATAAAAACCTGAGAGAAAATATGTCTGGTTTACTAAAAGCCTAAAATACACAAGAATCAATAAGGGACAACTTATTTTAAAATAAAATCCCAGTATTTATTGAGACAGACAAGTATCATAAAGTTAAAATAGTCTGCATATTAGAAAATAGTGTCTCTAGCTGTGTGTCCTCACCTCCCACCCCCTTTCCCATGCAGATGAACAAGCTGGTGTCAAACACATCAGGAAGCCTCAGCTGGTTCCCTTTGCTTTCATCTATCCAGTGGTGAGAACGCAGATACTGTCACCAAGTCTAGTATAACAATGCTGAATTCTAAAATGTAGCATTATGTGGTGAGGGCTGGGATGTATAAAGCCACCAGCTTACGGAGAACAATTCACCATAAGATTTTATGCTGGTAAGAAGAAGATGGTGCCTGCATTGTGATGTTAAGAATAGAATATTAGCCAGGCATGTTGGTGGTGCATATCTTTAATTCTAGCGCTCTCTCTCTCTCTCTCTCTCTCTCTCTCTCTCTCTCTGGTTTTTCGAGACAGGGTTTCTCTGTATAGCCCTGGCTGTCCTGGAACTCACTCTGTAGACCAGGCTGGCCTCAAACTCAGAAATCCACCTGTCTCTGCCTCCCAAGTGCTGGGATTAAAGGCCTGCGCCACCACCGTCCGGCTAATTCTAGCTCTTAAGAGACAGAGGCAGACAGATCTCTGTGAGTTCAAGAACAAATTGATCTACAGAGTGAGTTCCAGACCAGCCAAAGCAACATCGTGAAACCCAGTCTCAAAAAACAAAATGAACAAAAACCAAAATTGAATACACGTAAGGATCCTGGTATAGTTCCTAGTAAAATAACCAGTATATTCTATACAGGAAAGTATTGTGAAATGCATGCTTGCAGAGAATTTACATATCTGTAGGAATAAATGTTTAAAAATTAGCTCCCACACACTATGGTGATCCACAGCTGTAATCCAAGCACTGGGGAGGAGGAGGACTGGAGATCAAGGCTACACATAGCGACAGAGCAAGTTCAAAGCCAATCTGTGTAATGAGACCCTGTCTTAAAATATATGAAGAAACAAAAGAAAACTAGCTCTTAAAAGAAAATACGTATGTATTTACAATACCATAAATAAACACAAAGTGCCTAGCAAAGAGCTCCTCAGAAACAGAAATCAGCTGGGTTTCATTTGGAGCAAAAAAGGGAGATAGGAAAAAGAATAAGGATAAGAAAAAGCTGATCTACTCACGTGTCAACATTCTTAAAAAGATAACTTTATTATTTAACAGCGTGTATTTGTATGAGTGTCACAGCATGCAGGTGCCCACAGAAATTTAAAAGAGAACACTGGCTCTCCTTCATGCCTGCCTGTGGATGCAGGAGGTTGTGAGCTGCTTGGGGTGGTTCTAGGATCTGAACATGGGTCCACTAAAGAACACCAAGAACCATTTTTCCGGTAGGTTTTTTCTTATGTATTCACTGGGTACACTAGATATCTTTCCACAATTTACTAGAACTTACTTTATTACACAGAATATTGTTTCCTCATAAACACTAATCTCTAAATTGATATGAGTCTCCAATGATCTCAAATGCCATACTAGTCCAAAAAAATCAATCCCTTCAGGAAGAGCGCACACTTACTTTCGCCTCAGTCTCTCCCCTGTGAAGCGTGTACAGATGATGGACAGCACACTGTGATGATGACCAAGGATGAGTCAGGATTTGGAAGACATGAAAGTCATGGCCAAGAGTGTCTGTTGTGACTAAAAGCATTCCTGGAAGATAAAAAAGCAAAGGATAAAAATAAAAGTAATTATCTATGTGTATAAGATACTTACAGAAGAAACTAGTCCTATTCTTAAGTATTATGAACAGGGGAAAGCATATTAGTTATAAAATGAAATAATTAAAATAAAGCACATTTCTGTAACATCACTACAATATCAACAGAGTGAAGCTACTAAACGGGGGGGGGGATGTCCTTTATGAGCAGTAAGAAGAAATTCTATTTACAGAAATTATAAAGTTCTGAGCAATCGTCAGAACATGTGTGAGGACTGGGAAGACAGTAGGGCTGCTGTGGTGAGGTGATAGCTTCTACCTGAATGAGATCAAAGCCCCAGAACTCACATAAAAACGCCCAGCCTGGTGGTGCAGCACTGAAGACATGGAATACGAGGATCCCTGAACTCACTAGCCAGTCTAGCCTATGTGGTGAGCTGCAGGCCAACGAGAGACCCTGCCTCAAAGAAGTGGACAGCACCCTGAGCATAGCAGCCAATGCTGCTCTGACTGTGATACACATGCACATATGCAACCAAAACACAATTAAAAAAAGAACAATGAAAGTGAAACTATGTTTCAATATACACTAATGAAACTAAGAAATTAGTGTAATTTACTCAATTAAAAATAGCCTTTACTGAGTTAGTGTGGTATCACACATCTCTACTCCTAGCTAGTCAAGAGACAGGGGCAAAGGGATCATTTGCACCGAGGAATTCAAGAATAGCCTGGACAAAAGAAGAGATCCTGCCCCCAAAATAAACAAACAAAAGGCACACACACACACACACACACACACACACACACAGGAAAATACATGTATATAAATAGGTATAATTTTAGTAATTAATACAGTAAAAAGTAATCTCTACCCTTGCATGATATTTATAGAAATTGCTAACAGTACTTTCTATAAAGCATATTCTTGACTTTGAAAAGGTGTCATGGTCATGAGTTACAAAGACTGTCCTAGTTTTAAGCCAGTGAATCAAGAAATAACCCATCTATCCAATTTCCAAAGCCAAAGAAAAAAGTTACAAAGGGCTATTGTTTAGTAAACAGGATTTGTGTGTGTACATCTATCTGTTTGGATATTTAAACCATGTCTACAGAGTTCCTGATTTGTACACAGAAGTCTCTGGGTTAAATCTCTAGCATGAAAAATATATTAATAAACAAAGTTGTTGTCCCCACATATGACACAGAAGTTGCATGGTTAGACACAGGTATACAGTGTGTAATTGAATCAGGTTAAACTCTTGACCCTTCATCATGTCTTCATAGGGAAGACTTAACACAACCTTTGTGAACACGCAGTCTGGCTCTGTCCCCTGCAGTCACATTACATAGCAACCTCCTGATAGTCTTGGTAACCAATGCACAGGAGACTGCAGATGCTGAGTGGGGGAGTTTGTGCTTCTGTGCTCCTGTGACTGGCTACTTCAAACAACAATGTGCCATCTTTTTCCTGATTATTATTCCATCATGTATAGGAGTCCCTGTATTAATTGCTAACCTGAGTTCTGAAATTTGATCCTCCTGTCTGGGAGTACAGGAAAAGCTACTGCATGCCACTTTGTCAGATTACCGACCACTGGCATCTCTCTATAATCCAATATGACTTTAATTATTTCATTTACTACATTCTCACATAGTGCATTAATCAGTGGGGTGGAATTTCAGTTCATGTTAATTAATTTATCTGTTTGTCTCCTTACTTCTTTGCTTGGCTTTGAGTAGAAGGACGTTTATTTCTATTTTGGATTCTTTACTACACTACTACTGTGTCATTGATGACAACACTTTTCCAGATAGTTTCTCTGTGTAGCCCTGGCTGTACTGGAAATCACTTTGTGGACCAGGCTGGCTTCCAACCTTGAGATCCTCCTGCCTCTGCCACAGCCTGGATCTTTAGAATTATTTTTAAATGGGCTGGGGAAGAATGAGAACACAGTTTCCAGCTACCACAAATTATGCAGCTGAGCTTCCTATATTTGAGGAAATCACAGGGGTTGGCAAACCCATAGGTTAGAGGATGAAAATGGCCTTCCTGACCATGGTGTCTCCTCTTACAGGGAAATAAGAAAACTGTCTTTTTAATATTGAGCTGTTTTGCTTTAAGCTGTGGTTTTGAGGACGGATCCCTTTATACTCTGACTGTTCCTGGGTGTACGCTGCACACACCTAGCTCCAGGGTCTGTCCCTTTGTGTTTTTGTGCAGAGTGTTTTGCTGTCATGCAATAAAAAAGGGCATCAATGAGTGGCACAGAGGTAAGATCTATCACTAACACAGGAGGATGCAGTCCATCTGAGGGTAAGATTTCCCTGGCTAAATGTAGCTCTAGGTAATACACTATGAATCAAATACCATTTTTCTGGCTATATACATTTTAATAGATGAAAAGTAGAAACTATTATATTAACAATGGGTAATAATTACTTAATACACACATTAGGTTCTCTCCCACCATACCTAGCTATAGCCATGGGGTCCCCTCCCACACCTGTCTTCTTGAGAGCCAAGCTATGTGTATTTGTACTCAAGGCATGCTTTTCCCACTCCTACGTTTATGCTCAGTCACAGGAAGTCTGGATAACACAACTCAACTGCTATCTTCTGACTCTAACTTTCTACAAAAATCAGTTTGGGGCACTTTACAAACAACAGAAACATCACTGTAATGGGAGAAAAAAAAAAGAGGAGCTTGTATTTATAGTAAACGAACGCTCACAAACTTCAGATGAACATTAAGATCAGCATTCTCCTCAGAATGAGCATTTAAATGAAAGGCTGACCAAACCAGGCCACTCCTGTTCTACATGTGAAAGGCAATCACACATGACCATTTTAAAGACTGATCTGTCTAGCTGTTCCTATGTCAACCACTCTTGTAGAGGAACAGACCTTACCATGTGCACCTCTATATGCACGCAGATCCTACCTCAGAAGCTGTCCTCTTCCATTCATCCAAACAAACTTGGCTTTCGAAACTTTTAGAATATAAAAACTTGAAAAGGCAGAGAGAAAAGGAAGAAACAGCTAGTATATTTCTACAGAATCAAGAGTTTTGTTTTTTTTTTTTAATTTACAATTTCCTCTTTTACATACATACTGAAAAGGAAACAGTAGGCTCTTCTTTTCTGGAAAACAAGTTTTAAAGCACATATACATAAAAGGAAAAAGTCATACAGCATAGACTGCGGCTTGAGAACTATTTATGCAGCATCAGAAGACTAAACCAGACGCTGGCCTGGCCATAAACTAAACCCACGCCCCAAACGAGGTGCCAAGCCACAAAAAGCATTTGCGTCATCTGGGAATACAAGGAAAAGAAGGGCTTCTAATTATAGGGCCTGGAAGCGGAAGCCCGGAGTGATTAGCGATTTAGGCGCTGCTGTGTGTTTATCTGGAAGCTTCCTCTCCCTCACTCGCAGCCTCAAGTTTGATAGATGAGCTTCAGTGTTGGAGGGTGGGGACTGAAGACGCTGATGGAACGTGGTGTTCTCTAAAGTTTCAGGGAGCTGCAGAAGAATGAGCACTAAGGCTGTTGTGGCTTCTTCAGAGCTAAGTCTTTTCAAATGGGAGAAGCTGGTTAGACCAAAGAGTGAAATTAAAGACTAGCAAAACAGCAGTGAGCACAGGCTATAAAATCTTGGAAACATGATTTGTCCTTTTTTCCAAAATCCTATCTATTTATAACACCTATCTAATTGAATGGTTCTTCATGTACACACACTAGAAATCAAAGACAAATTACCCGTTATTCACACTCTCTTCCAAAAGATTCATAAGCACTGAAAACAGGGTCAGACAGAAGTCTTTATGGGTCACACTTTAGTACTCATAAAACAAGTTTTACCAATTATATTTTACCATTAATTTTTGAAAGGTATTATTTCTGATCTATACTTGTAAAGTTGAAATGGCATATAGTCAAATTTGTAAAATAAATAAAAAAAATAGAATCACAATATTGATAGAAATCCTTATACAGCTCAGGTTCATCACAACAATGGTCTCAAAGCTCAAAGTCCCCATGTACCCAGCACCTATTTAACTATCACACTACCCCCTCCTTCTCTCCCACCACCCCAGTTCTCTCTCCCTCTCTCCCACTCCCCCCTCTCTCTTTGTCCCTCTCTCTCTGCCTCCCCCCCTCTCGGAGACTTTGGCTTTGTTGTGTGTTTTTGTTTGCCATTTATGGCTGGAGCCACATATTATGCACGTTCCCTGTTCCTGGCCTAAACATCCAGCCCCCAGAGCATCAATTTCTCCAGCAGTCACAGAAGCATGTTGCTTAGCCTTTTTAAAGACACTGATAATCAAACCCATCAATGTACTCTTCTTATTTAGGAGACAAGAATGTAAATCTTTATAAAACATACTACAAAACATCCTGTGAGAAACACTGAAGTAAACAGAGCTAAAAAACAACAGAGATGATTGACCAGATGCCATCTTAGAGTTGTCTATATCTCTAATGAACATAGGTTAAAAATAAAGACAATATTACACACATACATTTCACAGGGACAAGTCTGACTCACTTTTTCTTTAACTTACATCCAGCCACTTCGGCAGTTAAAGAATAAAAGGTTGAACTTTTTTGGATTCTGGAAATGCCTCTGGCTCTCTCCCTTAGGTTTCAGTGTTGAGTACTGTGAGCTAGGCATGCCTGCACAAACCTAATCCCAGGCCTCAGGCTGAGGTAGCGGCATCACATACATGATCAAGACCAACCTGAGCAACACAGAATATTCCTAATTTCTTGAGCCTTATTAACACATAATTTACATACAATGAATGCATTCATTTGTAAATGTTCATGCTTACAAGTCTAATATATCAACACAGTTATCAAAACTAAGATAGAGGCATCAGAAATATATCCCCAGTGTGTACAATTGTCCATCCCCTCCCCATCACCCAGGCTAACCACAGATTTCTTTCCTGAAATGTATTCATACTGCCTGCTTTAGAACTGAGATGGTACATAAGACCTTGTCAAAAAGCACTCACAGAGGATTTTCTGGGTCTATTCACCAGAAGCAAGAGCAGCTTGACATCACAGAATAGGACACACTGCCATCTCCATACCCACTCTCCAGGGTTCCCGTTTTCTGAACACTGTCACTCAAACTGCTATTTATTCAGTACTAACACTACTTTCTGTGTGGCTATGTTTCATTTCTCTGAGTTAATTATGTAAAGGCAAGATGCTGTGGTCAGATATTAAATGCTTGACTCTACTAGACAATGCCAAGCTGTGTTTTGAAAATGACAATCATCTTACATTTCCGAGATGCTTAGAAACTTCAACCATTGTATGTCTTTATAAATTGCAATCATTCCAGTGGCTAATCTGTTGTATTTCCTGGTTTTTGTTTGCATGTTGCTCCACTCTACGGACATTTACATCACGACTTTCACAAATTTCAAACTAAGTTTTCTTACCACGTAACTGTATTTGCTTAAAATTTATTTTATTATTTTTAATTATGAGCAAGCAGAGACACATGAGTGCAGGTGACCTCTGAGTCCATGAGAGAGCACTGGATCCCAGACGGCAGGCAATATATGTTCTGAAGTCTAAGGAGAAAAGCATCTGTGTCCTCTATTAATATGGAACAAAGTAATACTAGGTCCTCCAGATCGATAGGTAGCCAGACCTAGTGAGATTACACCTCTAAACCCAGAGCTTGTATGCTGAATACTTAACAACATTCATCCCATGGAAAATTATACACAGATATAACTCAACTACAGCTAAGTTAATGCCTCAAGTAATATTTAACTTATAGCAAGAGACTAGACTACTCTGAATGAGGCAACCTCCAGGCTGAAACCTCTCACTGAAGAGCAGAAGTTGGTTATCTCGAAATTTAAATCAGTTTCTCTCTGTATTTTTTGAGACAGAGTTTCTCATTGAATCTGGAGTTTGGAGTTCACCAATTCAAACCACAGCTGACTCCCCAGAAATCCCCAAGTATCCTCTGTGTTTGCCCTCCCATGGCAGGATTATAGGCACATATTGATTGCCACATTCAGCTTTATCCACATGGGTGTTGGGGAACCAAACTTGATTCTTCATATTGCTGTGGCAAACATAGCACTGACTGAGCCATCCACCAGTGCTGAATGAGGCAACCTCCAGGCTTTCAGTCTACGCAGTACCCAACTGCATGCATTCACACTGCCTACTACGTCAGTGTTAACCGACCATAGCTACGCAATCAAGTAAGGATGGGCTACTGCAAATTCAGAGTTGCTTTAGAATTTTCATATATTTGAAATTATGGTAATGTAATAAGATATTTACATTGTATAATATATCCATGTACATCATATAATATATAAAATGTGTAAGATAAATACATCACTACCTAATGTAAAACAAAAATACTACTTTTTCTTTTCAAAGTATCAGGTACTATACTCACTAATCCTAATTCCCACTAAATTTCCTCCAACTCTCACAGGATGACAGTGTGACAACTGAAAAGGAGCAAAAAAAAAAAAAAATGGAATAACTAACCCTGATTTAAACAGCACTTTGATGAAACCAGACAGTAAATGCAAATCTGTAATGGAATAAAAACTCCATGCTGGGTGCAGTGGTAGTGCAGGTGATATTCTTCAAGCCACCTTTGCAATGTTAAAATGCTGATGAACAGTGCTGTCAGATGAAAGTTCTCATACCTTATTATTCTTTAAAATCCTACGACACAGCCAACGTGGTGGCTTATGACTGTAACCCTAACTCTTGGGAGACTAGATAAGAAGAAATAACAAATGCATATATGAAATCATCAAAGAACAAATAGTTTTAAAGAATCACCTTTTACCAGGCTAGGAAACAAACTGAGGTACAAAGTAGATTGGAGTATACAGTGAAAGTGTATAAAATACAACTTAAAAATACAACTATGAAGCCGGGCAGTGGTGGCGCACACCTTTAATCCCAGCACTTGGGAGGCAGAGGCAGGCGTTTTTCTGAGTTCGAGAGTTCGAGGCTAGCCTGGTCTACAGAGTGAGTTCCAGGACAGCCAGGGCTACACAGAGAAACCCTGTCTCGAAAAACCAAAACCAAAACCAAAAAAAAAAAAAAAAAAAAATACAACTGTGAGTCTTTACAGACATTAGTAAAAACTAAAGACAGGGAGTTTCATTGACAGTTTGCAATAGTCAATGGGAACATCTTCTGTGGCGAAAAAAATCAAACCTCTTTAACAATCAGTTTCCAAACAGACACCTTTTCTCAAAACACAGAATTTAGAGTAACCAGGAGAATTTCTATTCTTTTAAAGATGCAGCTAACCATCCAAAGGCTAAATGTTTTACTGGAGCCTTCACATTCATTTCATTAACATGTGAAAAAGCAATGTTCCTGCTGAGGAGGAGTAATTATTTAAACCTTCTTGTGTTACACTTCATAGCTCCAGAAGCTCAGCTGGCAGAAGCGACACCTCTGCAGAGCATGACACTCTGCAATGAAGATGACTTCTCTGGTTTTCTCACTGACGGCCACTCCAGAGGTTTAGCCCACAGGTGTCTGCATCAGTGCACCCAGTTGGGGAACTCTTTCTGTCATTTCTGATTCCCAATTTAGTACAGAGTACATCTCTCCTGACAGCTAAGGTCATATGGTGTGGAACATACTCGCCTACTCGCCTATTTCTCGAATAAAATGTAATTTCCATAGGATATTTTCACATCTATTATAGAGTTTAATTTTGAATATCTTTATAATGTTCACATGGCAGCATCGGCCATCCGAACAGTTTAGAGGAAATAACGGCTACTTAAAGAATAATTTAGAAATGAGTGGATTTTACTCAATACATTAATTGAAAAAAAATATTCTAACTCGGCAATGCTAGAGTTTTTCATAATTATGAAAAACTCTAATGGAATTAATAAATATTTGTTCAGTGTAAATTCATCTAGAACTAAGCTAACAGCTCAGTAAACAAAAAAGTGCTTACTTCTAATCAGAATGGGTTAGGAGATATCCTTACTGATGAAAAACATATTAAAATATATTGAAACATATACCACAGCGAAGAAGGTAAAAAGGGGGGCAAAGAATACCTGGTGAGGTGTCACTGTGTGTTCAGATAGGGTTTCAGACAGCAATTTTATACCCTCTTTTATTGATTAGAAAAGGGAGGAAGAATCTGTGCAGGGCCAACAACATAAAGTGACTGCTTGTGTGAACTGAAACAGGAGGAATATGGAGGACATAGGACTTCATGAGGTTCAGAGAAGGCTTCTTGTATGACACCTGAAATGAGGCACACAGCCACAGAATAAATGGTGCAACATATTAGACAGACAGATGGACGGACGGACAGACAGACAGGGAGAGGGACAGGGAGGGGGAGGACAGGGAAGAAAAGGAGAGGGAGAGGGACAGGGACAGGGACAGGGACAGGGACAGGGAGGGCTAGATGTGGAGCTTGAAGTTGTTTGTCCTTTTCCTCTCCACTTTATTTTTAACAACAGGGTCTACCATGGAATTCCTAGACTGAGGCAGGAAGATACCAAGTTACAGCTGAGATTTGGCAGAAGTGGGAGGTATAGGGAAAGAATTCCATTTTTTTCCCCTCTGAGAAAAACCATTAAGACAAAAGAAATGCAATTTCTTACTGATTAGAAAAGAAGAAATATGTCTATAACAAGAATGGAAAGGAGGAGAACACAATTCACTAAGCAGAGAGTACCAACTAAAGGAGGAACATTACAGAAAGAAGAGGGGAGGATGGGAAGGAATATGGGAGGGAGGGAGAAAGGCATGTCAGAAAAGAGCAAAACTAAAAAGGAATCAAGTCTCTGTAAAGTCCTAACCACAGATTGACCTGACACAGAAGATCAGATGTGAAGATCCAGCTCAGGAAAGAGGCAGGGCCTCTGTGACCTGTGACCTGTGAGAAAAAAGGCAGGGTTCCGTATCTCCCAGCGGCTAGAGTGCACACATATGAGCAGGGAATAGGAAGAAACAACAGCTTAATGGCTGCAGACATGGCTCAGAAGATCAGAGTTAGGTTCCCAGCACCCACAATGTGGCGAACAAATGTCCCTCTGTGTGCATCTCATGGTACACATACTTACATGCAGACAAAATACCAATATACATAAAATAAAACAAACACATCATTTTTTTAAAGCAACAGCTTAAATGTTCTGAATTTGGTAAGAAGAAGTGGGCCATAAACTAAACTGGAGAGTGGGTGCTGAACTGGGGAAGGGACAAGCCCTGTCCTAGGGCTGTACCCTGTGATGCAAAAGGACATCAGGAAAGGGTGAGCTCGTGGAGAGAATGGCCCTGTGTGGACTCTACTTCTTGCTCAATTGTGCTAAAATCCTAAAACTGCTTTTTAGCAGAAAAGTTCTCTAGAAAATGTAACTCATTTTTTACCTAAATAATTGAAAGCAACAGACATATACCACCCATATTGAATCTACAAAGGTCTCAGCAAGGCATCTCCAAACAAATCATAAATACTACCATTAAAATATTTGTTTTGATTCTGGACTCAGAGTCTCAGCTAATAAACAAGTGTGGGAATGTGAAATTAAAAAGCAAACTGAACACAGCTGCTCAACAAGAAGTTTCACAAGCCTGTTTACTGGCATCCCTAATTTTGTTTCTGAAAGGTCCCACAGAACAGAGCCGGCAGCGACCAGCCATCGGGGCGACTTTCCTCACTAACCTGTACTGTAGTGGTACTCCGCCATGGATGGTTGACAGAATTCTTACATTGCCCAGGAGATGGCCGAAGGTCTGGTTTGTTTTTACTTCTATTGTCCACATATTTTATATCACATAACTGTCATCTAAGACTGTCTCTTTTTAAAGAAAAAAACTAAAACAAGTTTACATACATCATATCCTTGAGTATAGTATGATTCATAAAGTAAGATGGCCTGAGAAGGCCCAGCGTTAGAAACAAAATGCCACCAACTTCTTTCATGTGTTTTGATTGTTTAAGAACTTCCCTTAACTGTAATATTCCAACAAGCACTATTGTTATTTGCTATCTATTATAAGCCCAATGAAAATGTCAGTTTTAAATGGCAAGGCATAGAGAGGGCTAAAATTAGAGAGGTAAAATCTCAGGATATAAATGAATTTAGGCAAATGCTTGAGTAAAGATGAACTGGTTCATTTAGTAAAGAATTTAAAACTTGCTGTTCAATAAAAGCCAATAAATTGAAATGAAAGAATCAAATACACCAAATGGGTTAATTTAAATACAAAAGGTGCATACTGCATTAAGATCCATTCAACTTATACAACCCAAGTCATAACAATAGAATTCTGCCAGCGAAGGGAGAAAATCTTATTTTGTATCATTATGCGTAATACCCAGCTCTGTAGTGAATCTATAAAGGAGAATTCAAAAGTAACAAAAGATTATCTCTGCTATTCCGAACATTTAAACTAAACAGAGGAAAAGGAATCACAGCCATCTATTTAGACACCTGTGTATGTGAACACACACACCTAAATACAAGAAGGAACAGAAAACACTGAGAAGCCAGACAGAACACTAATAAAATCTGGGAATGTGGACCAAGCCTATGCCTCACCACCCCAGACTAAGGATGGAGGCCACTTGGGCTACATATGAGAGAAAAAAGGAGGTCACCTGATGACAAGTGCTTACTAAAGAAAGCCATGGCTAACCAGGTGACTCTTTATAAGATCTAGGTGAATGGAAGCAACTGCATACACCTCTGTCAGGGGCTAGAGAGAGGTAGCATTTAACTGATCTCATGGAGGACCTAGGGTCCGATCCCAGCACCCACATGGGCTCACATCTAGCTGTAAGTCTAGTGCTAAAGGACCACCTTCTTCTGGTCTCCAAAGGGCACTGTATACACATGTACGCATCCAGGCAACACCATCATACAGATACACGTTAAAGAAATCTCCACCTACAAACTACAATATACAAACTAGTTGAACAAGATTTCATTATAAAAATCACCACCTAAATCAAATATTATACACATAGAGAACATTTTTAAAACCCTACTGTACTGGCTGGTTTTGTGTGTCACCTTGACACAAGCGAGAGAAAAAATAGAGAAAAAGAGAGAAAAAAGCCTCCCTTGAGGAAATACCTGCATGAGATCCAATTGTAAGGCATTTACTCAATTAGGGAGGGCTCATTGTGGGCGGTGTCATCCCTGGGCTGGAAGTATTGGGTTCTATAAGAAAGCAAGCTGAGCAAGCCAGCGGGAGCAAGCCAGTAAGTAACATCCCTCCACGGCCTCTGCATCAGCTCCTGCTTCCTGACCTGCTCGAGTTTCATTCCTGACTCCCTTTGGTGATGAACAGCAATGTGGAAATGTAAGCTGAATAAATCCTTTTCTCCCCAACTTACTTCTGTTTTATGATGTTTTGTGCAGGAATAGAAACCCTGACCAAGACACCTACCAAAATTATGAAAACTGTAAAGCAAAGCTCCTATCTGTTGAGCAGAGAGAGGCTCACTGCCCAGTGCTCCTGCTTCCCAGAGGCAGCCTCCACTGAGCTAGTAGAGGCTTCTATACAAGAAACAGAGCTGTTATGTCCCAGCCAGACACCTTTTTAGTCAACACTTAAGAGCTGATTTCCTTTTCAAGAATTATGACTCCCCATCACACAACACACACCCAACACAGACTAGCATTTATTTTTTAACCAGTATCCTGTCCTTCTACGAGATAGCGTTTACCTTCCTTGCTGAGACCACACTTAACTGAAGATTGTGCTTACAGAAATGGTCACTTCGGCTTCAGAAAACTGAATCACCAAGTCTTAACAAGACAAGGTAAGAAGGCATTGGCTTAAAAGTGTGTTGAGATGAAACTAGTATAATCAGAACTCAGTATTTTTTATAGACAGTTTTAAACAGTTTAGTAACACAAAACTGTGCTACCTTGCGCAGCACTTCAGAGGCCCTGATTACAGTCCCCATCTCCAAAAAGATAAGAACAAACAAATACTGAGCATGTCGTGTGGTGTGTGTGTATTGTGTGTGTGCATTGTTTGGGGATTTTCAACAATATTCAGATGATTATATAATAAAAGCCCATCTGGTCAGTGCGTCTTTGTGAAATATTTCCAATGATACTAACAAAGCGCACAGATGGTCACTGTGGAATCATAAGAAGCCAGTACAAGGAAGCTCTAGACACATGAACCATATCACAGTGAGTAAATCTCAAAGCAGTTCAAGAGGGCTTTGGTCAAAATATCAATAATAAAAGGAGGGGGAAAAAAGAATGGGCTGTGTATACAACTCAGTGACAGCATTTGCCTAGCACACACCCGGCCCTATGCAACCTCCAGGACCTCAAAAAAAAAAAAAAAAAAACCTAAGTAATCTATTCATTGACTGATCGCTTTTATTTCCAAAGCAGAGGATAAATTCCAGTGCCATTAATCTATACCTGTAGCCTATAAGCATGTCAATACACTGAGACACCTGCCATGCAGTAGACATAAAGATGGATGAGACAGAGCCCTAGCTGCAAGCAAACTGCAAGCTCATAAAGGGAAGAAACACCTAGACAAGTGATCATCTCAAAGTAAATTGTGTCATACTTATAAACATGAATGCTCTACAAATACAGAAAAGTATATAGAAATATTTCCATTTTAATCTAACCACGTATGGCAGGTCATGCAGAATGGTGTGATGCAGGCGTCTTTACACCATGTAGTATTTTCTTTGTCAATGCAACTTCATAGACAGGAAAAAAGGCAGCTTCCCATGTCAGAAGCACTCAGGGGTGATGTGAAATACACGATAATCCAAAGGGAAGTGGGCACCACAGACAGAATTTAAAAAGGACAGTGACACAAGAGAACAAACTTTCAAAGCATGTCTCCAAATGTAACTCAAACTTTCAGAGAATTTCAATAGATATTTGTCTGTGCTAATTAAATCAATCCTACTGATCACCAACAACTAAAATAAAAATCTCTTTTCATCAAAAACAACTAATTAAAATATCAGATGGGATATTAATCAAAAGTGCTCAATATACTCTCTTGTTTTCATCCTTCATTTGAAAATAGGGGGAAAACACAGATCTTTTCATCAATTCAAGTGATACAATCATTTCTGAAGAATAAGATAGGGAAGCTAAACTTCTTAGATACATCACCCAAATGAGCAGGACTTGAAGCCTGTACATTAGCAAAGACAGAATCAGCTTTGAAACAAACAACAGTTTCATCTTCTGTTTAGAAACCAAGTAGTTTAGACTTCTCTCATTTCCACCAGCATCTGTATTATCCTGTGCAGAACGCAAACCAAGAAACTGGTATTCGTTCTGTTCTAGCTAACAGTAAAAACTGGCTTGTTCTTGCTGGATGAGAACTCTTCCTAACAGTGGATGACTAGAAAACTACTGTTCTAGCTCAGAGATCAGTATTTTCTTATTAAAAAATAAGTTTAGAGGAAAAGCAGATAATACAGCGTTCCACATTTTTATCAGTCATCATCGTATGCTTTGGGAGCAACAAGAAGGCAGGACAGTGAGGGGAAAAAGAGAGTAAACTGAAAATAAGATAGTACAGTGTCATGTGAAAAAATAGTTCTTGCTACTAGATACTGGAATTTGAGGCATGGCTATAAGGTAAAACTTAATGCTACCTCAGGAGCACTATACCAACTGCAGTATCTGAAACATCATATCACAAGTGGTGAAACTCTGAATGGATGAGGTGGAATGAATTGTAGCCTTAAGTCATTCACAGACCACTTACTGGTCCTATTATCATTTATGATACACATGCACCATGTGTTTCTCCATGTGCGTTTGTGCACATGAATGCAGTGTCCATGGAGATCAGAAGAGGGAGTCAGATCCCCTGGGCTGGAGATACAGCCAGCTGGTGAATCTACATGTAGGTGCTAGCAGCTGAATCTGTACCTTCTGCGAGCACACCAAGGGCTTTAACTGTTGGGCAATCTCTCCAGCACCCAGCCCCAATACATATTTTCAATGTCCAAACTTATTACCTAGAAAACTATGAGATGTGCGGTTTTTACAAAAAACTTACCACTAGTATTAAAAGCCATACAGCACACTGGCTTCTCGTGGGCAGGGAAGTGGGCCACAATGCCATCACTGTCTGAATCTTCACTCACAAGCACCTACAGAAAAAAAAAAGAATGGTTAACCTTAGTCACTAAGAGTGTGCAGCCACAGCACTCACTCCACAGTTCCTTAAAGAAAATACCCGCACTACACTGAAAGGTTGTTCTCATCCAAGTGAACTCAACTTCAGCAATCAGTGCCCCTCCCAGGTGGTTTATAAACTCCAAAGCAGACACTTGACATGAATATAGATAGAGACTCGTTGGAAAAAAAAACCACTTTCCTCACATTATTATAAAGAGATCAGTGAGTGAAAAATACAAAAAATAAGGCAGATAATAATGGAGTAATGATAAATTGCAGTTCATACTTTCACACCTTTATTATATACTTGTGTGTCATATTATTATATACTTGTGTGTCATATTATTATATACTTGTGTGTCATACTTTCACACCTTTATTATATACTTGTGTGTCAACCCAAGCGGAGGTCAGCCAAGCTTGCCAGAGTCAGCTCTTTCCTATCAATTACATCTCAAGGATCACACTCCAGTCAGCAGGCCTGGGAGGAGGAACCTTCAACAGCTGGGCCATCTTGGATTTTGAAATATACTGTTCTACCAGGTTACAAACACAAAAGATGAGGAAAGAAGATTCCTGGCCAGCCTGGGAACAAACAAGATTCTAGCCTGTAAGAATGTTGGCAGTAGCCAAAAGTAACCCCTGCCTTGAAAGACAACGAGTAAATTCTGTGCCTAAAAGGCACAGAAAGGACGGCACTGTTGCAGGGCTTAAGCACATTGACAGTTTACTTAGGTTCAATTCACATGCCATAAACGTCACTGACTTCAACTTCAAAGTTCAATGAATTTTAAATAATACTAAACTATCATAATAAGCTGTTACATAAAATGTCTTCGATTTTTATCATAAAATTTCTTGTCATATTGCTCTGGACAACCCCCTAATTCGGCCTTCGAATATAATCATTCTGTTATCTTTTCAAAGATTTCTTTACTATGATTTTTATTATTTTTTTCTGATTTTTTGGTTCAGCTTATTATTTCTTGCTTCATTTTTGAAAGGTTGTCCTTCTCTTCTCTATGTTATTTCCTTAAGGAGGAAGTATTTCTCTCTCCTAACAAGCTGTAGTCTACTCACTTTGTCCTACCCAAAACCAGAAATTTCAGAACAGTTTATCTTCATCAAGTTCAAAATACTTCCTACTTTATTATGTGTCTTTTATCTGCCTGTGATTTATTTACAAATCCACTTTTAATTAACAATTATTTAGAGATTTCCTAAGTTTATTTATTTTGGTTGTGCAAAGAAAACATGTACTGGGCTATCAAGAATGCTTAGCAGGTAAAAATCCTTGTCCCACAAACCTGACTACTTGAGGTCCGGTCCCAGAACCCACAACAGAAAAAAGAACTGACACCTGTAAGGTGTCTTCTGACCCCTATGTGTGTGACATAGCAAGCATGTATTTGTGTGCATGTGGGTACAAGAAGACAGACAGAAAGCAGGCAGACAAGAAACTCTCCATAGAATAGCATGAATATAAATATTCAAATACTATTGTTATTTTCGTGATGTTTGCACTTTGATAAAATGTTGGCTTTCAATCTAATCTTAATCTAGATACCTTTGAATTTGACTCTACTTATAGTATTGACAGAGAGATTACTAATATTGTTAAACATAAATGTGAGACATATTTTAATATATTGAAACTAGTTGTTATCCTGACAATCCTCTTTTGTGTTTTTTTAAAAAATACCTTTAGCTAGGGATCCTACTACAAACCTATAAACCAGAGACTCAGGAGGCTAACACTAGAAGGTTTCAAATATGAGACAAGCTTGGGCTATACAAAGTGTGTGTGTGTGTGTGTGTGTGTGTGTGTGTGTGTGTGTGTGCGTGTGCATGTGCTTGTATGCGTATATGCATTAGTGTTACTATTTCTTAGTGGTCCCTGAGTAGACCATGAGATGTATACCAACATATACTTTTATTAATACTGAATGAATTTTAGTAAAATGTAGGCCCTTGATCAAGGGCACATTTCCATCAGAGATGTAACACTCACATTTAATATCAAGTCAAAAAATGGCCAATATACCCTATTTAGATATTAAAATATTAAAGAGATGAAGGACCTGGAGAAACGTCTCAGGAGTTAGGAACACTGGCTGTTCTTCCAGAGGTCCTGAGTTCAATTTCCAGCAACTACCTAGTGGTTCACAGCCATCTATCTGTAAGGGGATCTGATGCCCTCTTCTCACATGCAGGTGTACATGCAGAAAGAGCACTCATACATAAACTAAAATAAATCTCTAAAAAAAGATGAAGCAAAGGGAGGCATGTATGTGTATATATAGATCTTTCTTTCTGCTTCACAGATAATTACTGTGGTTCTTTCTGTGTTTAGAGACAAAAGTCTTACTGACTTTTGTGTAACTCACAGAGTCAATCCACTTTTAAGCAAAAATCACCTTGAAATTCTGATCCTCCTGATTCCACCTTGAGACTCTTGGGACTAAAGGACTATGCACTACAACTGGGGGTTATTTCTTCAAATGTTGTTTCTGTCCTTCTCTCTCTTATTCTTCAAGATTTCAAATGCAAGTGCCAATATGCATAGCATTATTCCAAAGGCTTCAGGCTTACCCTTGCAACATGTTCCATAGTTGTAAGAGTCAGAAGATGATAAGCACCTCAGAATGGCAGTAGTGGACAGACACACTTTACCTGCCAGTTTTGAATTCTTTACAGAACATAGCAAAGAACCTGGGTGGGGGCTAGGGAGGGGGTATCATCAGTCCGACTCAGCTAAGAGGCCCTCTAGCAGAAAATCTCTTAACTCTACAGCCAGACAGAAATATTAGAAAAGAATGTTGAAAAAATGATGGTTCTAAAAATATGCATCAAACATTTGACTCAGTTTATGTGAGATGTTCAAAATCACAACAATATGGAGAAGTATATTCATAGTTGTGAAGAGGAGGTGGCAGTCATAAGCAACGGCACACAAGTCAATCAGGACATGGGAGACAGACACAGGCTGTCTCTGAGTTCATGGACATGCTGGTCTACATAGAAAGGTCGGGGTCAGCCAAGGCTACAAAATAAGACACTGTCTCAAAAAAAAAATTAAATAAATAAATACCAAGTAGCATCCAACTATGAATGAAGAGAATGGGATGTAGTTAGAATTGAGTGATGGGAGTGAATTACTTTAAAATTAATGGATACAAATATAGAATATATTAATAAACCTTTGAGTTTCTCAGAGTCTAGTATGTAGTTTTAAATTATAAATTTCTTGCAATGATTTATGAAGATTTCATTTATGTATTTTTTTTCTGTGAGATGTTTGTCATCTGTCTATCTTTTATGTTAAATGTTATTACAAACCACCATCACTTGTATTCATTTAAATCCTAGGCCCTAAACATGTCCTTGGGAGGCAATTAGTATTGGATAGTCAACTAGATTATCAATACTAAAAACAGAAGCTTCCAGCAAAAACGATATTAGTGTTGACACGTAGCAAACTCAAGCTATGATATAAAAAAAACATGACTGTTCTACCTATAGAATGCACAAAGATAAACAACAATGCACACTTGAAAGGGCTCTCTGCACTGTTTCATTACTGCCGCTAAAGCTTCAAACCACTAAACGCATTATTAGTCCAGGATAATTTCCCTATAGTAGGAGCTGACTACTTCTCTAAGCAGAATGAAGCCATCATTTGCATAAAAAACTACACTAAACAATACAACACAAATGAACTGATACAAGCTGTGTGAGGATACCTGGTCAGAGGCAAACCCAGCTCAGCTTTAGACAGCCATTCTGAGGGATTTGATTTCACTTATTGGTTTTGCCACATTGCTAACTTCGATTACATAAATGTGTAAAAGGCAAATCACACCACTTAACTTCTCCAGTCAAGAAATGCTTTTAAATAAACCATGAAAGTAACAAAGATGAAAATGGACACAAAGTCAATTAAATCCATTCCTGCTTAATGCAGTTCCCATGCGATGATCCCATCGCCATAAAATCAAATTAATCAATACAGCAACAGAAAGATGGGGAATCAGATCTTATATGCTGCCAGAGTGAATGTGAAACTATATTAAAGTCTCAGTGGATTTAAATCACAGAAGACAATGTATAACTGCTGAGATGTGCATGGGAGGGAAGAGCATGGCAGAGATGGTTACAGAGCAATAGAACTTGCTAGAACCAGCGCTGTGTTCCCTCTCATGCTGTGCAGCACAGTGGAAAGCAGTCTGCTTCTCCAAACTATCTGAGACAAAGCTGCCTTGCTGAAAAAAAGGATTCACATAAATGAAAGAAAGAGGCAGCAATGTACTACAGAATTCTGACCGCTTCAAAAAATATAGTTCTGTGAATCGGGCATCTTATTTATTTCCTGTCTTAGAAATTAGACAGACAGATAGACAGACAGACAGACAGACAGACAGACAGACAGCAAAACTGTGGTGTTCTCTGAACTACAGTAAACAAATACTTCTGGTTTAAGCATCTTTGGTTCAAAGACTATTCATTTGTTCACCATAGAAAATTCCCATACCCCTTGACTATTTTACAGAGTGGTCCCTGAAATCTAGGGCTCAGACAGACAGACAGACAGACAGACAAAGATATGCCAATCCATATAAGTTCTTTTTTCTATCTCTCTAAATATTTTTCTCTAATAGTCAATAGAAACATACTTAAAAAATCAATACAAACAATGTATTTGATTAACTTCAACATTAAGAAGAAGTAGAAAATTACTATTATTTAAATTAAAAAAAAAACACAACCAATCTTAACACAGAATTTCAAAGAATTCTTTGTTTTAATTGCACTGAAGTCTACTCTTTTTCAAAGTCCCTTTTGATCCTTCTACAGCACACAAGTAGCTGCCAAAAGCAATTTTTCATCAAGATGCTGACCCATATACAGTAGAAGCAGGCTTCTCAACAAAACATGCAATATTAAAGTCAATAATTTAGAAACTATTTTTTGAATGTAATATAAATACATACTCTACACTAACAGTGTATATAATAAACCTAATACTTTTCCTTCTAGAAATATCTTAGATTATATTTGTTATAATGATAACCTTAAACAATAAGATTTTAAAATTATGCCATTACAAAAATATTTTAGCTACAAAATGAAAGAAACTGAAGAGAAGAGAGAGATGGGAGAAGTTTTGCCAAAAACTTATGATCAACAATGCAAAGGCAAACTCTCTTCTGTGTTTCATTGAGCCACCCTTCTAAATGATTTTTAACTAGATTTATTGTCTGAAGATACAGGATTTTATAGCAGGAAATTGTCTTACATATTATCTGGCTTGAGATTTCAAATTTCTATGTTTGCAACATGTTAGCTGGGCATGGTGGCTCTTGCCTGTAAGCCTAGCACATTGGAACACTGAGGCAGGAGGATTGTCACTGACACCCTAGTGGGTAGTGAGACCTTGTCCTTCAAAACCTAAAATAATGAAAATGTTATAAAATTCCAAGCAATACACTAAATTAAGGCAAGTGTAACTACTGGTACTTATTTTCTTATTTCCATCACACATGTAAGTTCCTCAGACTGCTGTTCCTTTCATGTCCTTAGGAGAAATGTATTAATCATGGGGTATAGATTATACCGTGACATTTTACCAAAAACCAGTGTAAACATAATACTGCAAATAGGTACTTAAAAAACACACATAGTGAGAGGTAAGAGGAGATTTCTTCAGTCTTCCCTTTAGGATTTGAACATTCATGCTTGAAATAACCAATTGAAACTAAAGCTGCTTTCCTAGAGTAGGAGAAAACAATCTGACAAGAAATGATTTCTAAAACTACAAATCGCTTTGGGCAAAGTATCTTTTGGCTGACTCTAATATGGGCTCCACCTTGTAGAAAACACAATGTCGTTCATCCAGGGTACTTACCTGGCCCTCTCCAACTGTCTCAGTGTCTATGACTGTGATGATGCCTGGCACCAAGGGGCTCCGTCTGGAGTTGCAGTGTATGGTAACGTCATCTTCTGTCAACCCTGAGGGCAGCGTACCTGTCAGTTGAGTCACTACTTTCCCAACCATTGTCAGGCCACTTTTCAGTGTCTATATAACAAAAGACAAAACATATGACTTACAAGAAAATGTGAAGTCTAAACAGGAATATGCACTTGAATCAACTTCCTAGCCTCAAGCCCTTATTCTCTTACAATATCTTATAAAGCAATAAACTCCACAGATGTTCAGTCAGCCATTCTACGTGATCAGGGAAAAAAAAGCACCAAAAGTCAGTGTGCCAGCAATAATACCATAATTAAGTGATAATAATTACAAGCACAGAGCTATTTCATTTAATAGGAGTACAATTATATATTTACAAAGATATTTCTTTTACTACATCCCCTTAATGTACATATTTTAGAACACATAACTTAGAACAGAGCTTGCCATGTGACACTGTTTTTTAAATACTGTAATTCAATTTCTAAGTGGGAAAAGATTATAACTCTAAAATATACCTGTGCTATTAAAGAAGACTACACACAGAGAGTAATGACAGTAACTATAGAAAAAATTATACAAATAACAAATTTTTGAAGGAGATAATTCTCATAGAACAGGCAGTCTAGACTACAATATTAAAGAATGGTTCTTCTAACTGATGAAAGGCTTTATTAAAATAAAGATGACCTCTAAAGCAATTAAGGGGAAAATAACTCTACCTGTAATGAGGAATATATACTCGCTCTCTTTCTTTTTCCCTCCCTCCCTCCACCCCTCCCTCCCTCTCTCTCTTTCTCTCCTCTCTCCCTCTTTCTCTCTCTCTCTCTCTGTGTGTGTGTGTGTATGTGTGTGTGTGTGTTTCTTAGTAGTCACTTACTTAGATTCAGTGACATTTGACCTTTTTTATTTTTTTGTTTTGTTTTTGCCTTTGTCTTACTAGACTTCTATAAAGATAAACCTATCACTTCATAGATACTTGGAGCCCCAATAAAGAAATAAGACTTTCTACATTTTCTTGATTTCAGAGTAGCACTCAAAATCCAATTTTTGTACTTTTAGATTTCTTCCCCTCTGCTTTTCACCATTCCATCTGAATTTCCTTATGTAGATAGTTAGCTTCCCATGATAGGGCTAAGGAAAAAGTTGTCCAAATGAGATTCTCTGGTTACAATTATCAAATCTTGATTTGTGTTTACCAGTTCACTCCTCACAGTCTTATATTCATGTGTTTTCTCCCCACTGTGGTCAATTGATTTGATAAAAATTCCCAGTGTTTCCTCTTGTTATCTGTTAACGACAAGAGTCTTAAGAGAGCAACACCCATTAGCACTAATGGATACTGGACAACTGATGGGCGAGAAAGGTTCAAAACAGCAGGGGGCCCTGTGGCAGACCTGCCTGCAATGGAGGAGAACATATAATATGTCTACACTTTATTACAATCACATGGTCAGCTGCCTTACTGCTACAATACTGTTCGGTGAGAGCACTTTTTCAAAATAATTAAGGATTGAAGGAACTTCTAAAAATATAAATATATTAAATATACTTCAGATTGTGCAAAAAATGTCATACAATTCATCACCTCTCTCCATGGATAGTGTCTCTATTCCCAGGTTGTGTTTTGCTCAAACCATATTTTTGTAGCAAGTCTTTGTACCTCTTACCTACTTAGATAAAGTAGGAAGATAGACAGACAACCAGTGTCCGCAGACTATGGAATCATGTCTGCTACCCACGGAACAAGTGCTTAACGATGTACACTTCATTCTACTAGACGACAGATGTCACAAAGACTGCTAAACTGTTACTTGTGTCATTTCTAAAGCATCGTGCTCCTTGATGTACAAACCACTCTCCTTCCTTGCTCTCCTTCCCTCTAATTTGAATGGCTTTATCACACTTCAGTGACTATAAAGTTCAAAAGGTGCATTTTTTTAAAGATGGTTTTATCAAGTCATTGTTCTTTACAGAGACACATGTATTCTTCAGGCCCTCATGGTTGAGGCATACTGCTTTCCTTGTGTTTTCTTGCTGACTTTTCCTCTACCTTCTGCTCTGCTCCCCTGCACTTCTTTGCACTTTTTACATGCCCCAGTTCTAGTGCTATTCATTGGCATAAAAGCGTGAGCTGATATGCTCAGGGGCAAACACAGAGGATATACAACCAGACACGTTCACACTGAAAGGCCTTGCATGATAAAGGCTTGGCTGTGCTTGCCTGGGAACAGCTCCATTAGCACTGATGGCATGAGTGCGGCAGCTGAGGCGTCTCAGAGGTTAACAGGCTTCCTGCTCTGCTCTCACATCAATACACTGTGGCGCCGGTTCCCTTGGTCCTTCACAGGCTTACTCAACAACACTAACAGACTTAGTGTAAGTCACTTCTTGTGAATTATTGAAACAAACATTTGGCTGCTAATTGAGGAACACTAATGTGTTTTATAATCACTGCAGTTTGAGATTTTAGCACAAAACAAAACAGTTGCAATTGATTTGTGGGTTTGTGCTCTCCATGGCTTTGGTCGCCTGTAAGTTATATCTTTGTGCTTGAATTCAGCAGATAGAACTTTGCTGGTCATCTTACTCATGTATATCTTACTGTGTAACTTTTGAGACCATGTGCTAGAATGAAAAATCAAAGAAATCCAGGCACCCTATTGGGGTACCCAGGCCTAGGGATAATCTGTTCTTCTAGAAAGGTTCTAAAGATACTATGTGACACACTTACCACATTTTTAGAATTAGGAAGTCATGTATTGTAATTAGCCTTGTCAGAAACTACCACCTGATCAGACTCCTTTCATTATTTGGATTGAAACATAAAGGGACCTACAATATAGCCAGTCTTGGCACCTGCCTGCAATCCTAGCAGTCTGGGGGACTGAGGTAGGATGATACCACTGAGTTCAGTGAAAAGTTGATGAATTTCAGGATACCTGTGTGACTGTGAACCTAACGTGATTAGGGTTCTATCTCTTGAGGGGTAGAGGGTAGTTACAACAGAAGAATTAACCTCTTTTTGTATGCAATGGAGCTTTTTAAACAAATCTTAGGATAACTTCTGGAAAATATGGAAGTAAACATCATAAATGAGAACACTGGCAGGAATAAAACTCAAACCAGGACTAACAAGCTTTATTTGCTAAGGAGTTCAGCCATGTTTTTGTTAATTGTGGCAAAGATCACTTCTGAGCTTAGAATGCCACTCATGGTCACTCTGTAGAAATAGTCCACAGGGAATGTGATGTATTCTATCTCTTAGTCATTATTTGTGTTTTCTGATATTTTTACACATCAGTTGCCAGATCTATCTCAGGTTTGATTTTTTTTATAATCTTATCAATTTTTTATCAAGGTAACATGCGATCATTTAAAAAATTAGACATAATCTTATTACTCTTATTCTTATTAACTGGACTATTCTGCCTTCAGACAGAAATAGACAGACATGGTATCACCATGTTGCACAGGAAGTCTCGAGCATATGCACTCACTCAAATGAACCTTCTATTTCAGCCTACCAAATAGCTGAGACAACAGGTATACACCACCATACTGCTTTATCATTATTTGCCCTTAAATTACAGAAAGAACACTAAAGCAATTTTCAGAGATTCTGTCTCTCTGTGTATATAGAGGCATGCAGAATCCATGGCTAGGCGAACCAAAGGCTGAATCAGGTGTCTTCCTCTACTGCCACCCACCTTACTTTATGGTAGAGATGCAATCTCTCACTTGAATCTAGAGCTTGCTGTTTGGCCAGAATGCCTGACAAGCAAGGCCCCAGGATCCTTCTATTTCCAATCTCCCACACAATGAAGTACATACAAGGCGATCACTAAGCCTTTAAGTCGAGGTGCTTCTGTGTGAGAGGGAGTTGGGGGTAGGATAACAGTCCTCCAACTTGCACAAGCATCTCATCTACTGAGCCATCTCCTTAGTCCCTTTATTTCAAGTAAATTTAATATACTCTGGACCAAAAAAATTTACTGCCGATACCAACAACATAACAGCAAGAAGACAAAGGAAAAATTCTGGATCATACTAATTCATACAGCTGCCATGCAAAATTGAAACTACTGCATTCCTTGGAAGGTCAGTCTAACAGTAGATAATATGCAGTGCCTTACAAGGGAAAACTATCATCTGGAGTAGAAATTACTGCAACATTCCAATTCTCTCTCTGTACAAAATCCACAGAAAGGATATAAATTAAAACCACTCTGTGTCTGGGAGGTGGAGGCAGGAGAATCAGAATTTTGGGGTCATCTTCAGCCATACTGAGTTTGATTATAGCAGGGGCTACATGAAGGCTTATCTCAAAAACAATAAAAATACCATTAAATGAATTTTTTAATGATTTGACAGTTTTGAAGTTCCTTCAAAATACTCATGCTTTCATATATAAATCCAAATAAATAGATGCTATATATGGATGTTTTTACTGTTCAGTTTTCAAAACTATTTAATGACAGACATTTAAGTTGGTTATAAATATAACTTAACAACTCAGGATTCAATACATGATTGAATTAAAAATATACCTAAAAAATTTAACCCGTAGAGCTGTGGATACAGAACAGAAATGGAATACATGCTTATCACACATAAATTCACTCAATTAATAATAAATGTCTTTTTGAAAATTAATCAGACAAACGTGTTTTAAATTTAGTATCTTCAGGGAAACAAACAGAGGAATACTCAGTGACACATTCTGTAGCCCAGGCTGGCCTTGGTCTCATTGTATACCCTAGACTAACCTCAACTTGCAGTGACTCTCATAAGGATCACAACTCTAAGACATCAAGATTTGTTGAACATAATTTCTTAGAGCCTCAAAGAGGACATCCTGAATACACACCTAATAGCCCAATATGGAGGTGGGGATGTACAGGGTTTAGACTTGTAATTTTGAATTCATTACATCAAGCCTCATTTCCATAAATCCACAACAAAACATTTTCTTAAATGAATGCAGGACCCTTCCTGGACCAAAAAAATAAAAAAATCCTCTAACAACAAAGTAAAAACTGCAGCCCCTGTGGGTCACTGAAAGTGATACAGCTAGACCCAGTAGTACAAGACAGCCGAGCTCAAGAATCCAACATTCAAAACAGTGTCTCTTTGTTAAATGCAGGGGGAACACTCAAGAGCTTGCCTAATTACTGTCTTTTTATATAAGAAAAGTAGAAATATAAGCATACAGTGCTGTAAGTGTAAAGACATTTCCTTACTCTGCTTTTGACTGGAAAGTATGTAATGGTTCTCATCGGCCCAGGGACATATTCTAATGCACATCATGCAAGCATTTGTGACAATCTTGAAGTATTTTTGCATTTAACATGAAACAGTGTGACCTTTGATTCCTGCTCTGTGGTCGACTTAGCCTGCTGTCCTCTGAGCAGTTGTGCTTTCGATTACATGCTGTCATTCAGATTCACTCTGTCATCCCTATTATTAGAATTGCTCTGTTGTAGACTTCACAATTCAAAAGGATGGTGGTTATAAGAATACCTTATAATCAGCTCAAAGTTTAACAGGCACCATCAAAATTAACCCTCACACACACAGAGAATTCACTGGGCAAACATCAAGGGGCCAGCCTCTAGATATGAAAGAATCTTTGAATGTGTCAGGGGACCAACTCAAGTTTTCATGAGGAATTTTTGAAGTCAAGAAGACTCAAAAATATTCAAAGATGTACAGGGATGTCCATGAGTCTGTCAGTGTAGGTGGGACAATGCAAATCACAGAAGTCTCTAGTTAAACCATGTACAGTTTGTTGCAATATGGTATTAATTAGTTACCAGACTTGAATCCAGTTGCAATACACCCAACTTTTTAATGGATTAAGTACAAACCATACAATCTTCACAAATAAAAGAACAATTAGCCTCAAAAGATTAGCTTCCAAATCACAAATTCTCATGAGTGGCGAAACATTCTGGCTTCTTACATTTATTTGACACTTGTGAATGAAACCAGAATGGACAATCTCGTCATGATTCAGCAGTCAAACCTGATAATTGTTGCACACAATCATAACTTGCAGAAACTTGTGAGGTACTCACTTTAGCAGCACTAATGACAGTGGCAGTGTAAGACTGAATGTTGTCTCCACAGGCTCCACCACGGGACTGATGACAGCGAATCAGCTGGGATGAGGAGGGGAAAACACCACAGTCATTTTCTATTAAGCTGTTTAACTCTATGTCCTGTTAGACAGCAGCTATTTAACATGCATAATAAGGACGCTGGGTGGGAATGTTTGCATGAGTGTACTGCAGACAAAACAGCTAAAAGCCCTGCTGAGACACATTTACCCCCTTTTATATAATCTTCTGGTGCCGCTAAGGCAGTTTCATGCTCAACTATGGTTTTAATTATATGATGAACAGGCTTTAAGAATTCATAAACTCTGAAATGGTAGGATTCAGGGTCTGGCAGCCTTTCCATAAATAAATTTTAAAAACATAATCAAAGGACTTACATATAACTTCCTAACATTAAATATTTGACATACTAGCAAATTGGATGTTTTCTCCTCTTAATTCCTTACAAAAATTATAAAAGAAAATCTAAAACAACAAGCAACTATTTTAGGATATCTGCATATCCAACTGTGTCTCTGGAAAAGTGGACATGATGTGTATAAACAAGTGGACGCAAATGGACAAACTGTCCACGTCTGAGAGCCCACTGCATCTGCCACCTGGAACAGACTGGACTTCCAATTGTCAAAGTGAATCATAATTTTTATTCTCATGTCCTCAGCAGAAACTCAGGATCTAACTCTTCACTGGCAACAACACACTTGTATTTACCAAAAGTGATGATAATTAAGACTCAAGTGAACATTTTTAAAGTAGACAGTCAACGGCATGGCATTAGGACAGCATGATATTGTGTGGTATTGTGTCAGGTATTTTCAAGGCCTATGAAATTACTATAGGAAAAAAAGAGCAGCCTTCTCTGACATGTATCAGATTCCGTGACACAGATTCACATATAATCCTTTCCTTCCTCACAGCGACATGAATAGAACAGACTAGAACACCTGGTACATGAAGCTAAGCTATTACTGAGTCACGATGAGTAGGTTTCAAGGTGACTGATCAGTAAACGTGTCTGTCACAAATTACAATGTGGAAAGTGACTATGTTAGCTAATAGAAAGAATGGCTTCTTCATTCAACCACACATCCATGTTCAAAGAAGTATGGAAATTATTCCTCTGCTGCCTCCTGCTGCTTAAAAAGAGAAAGGCAGGATTTTGCAAAGGCTGAAACCTACTCCCTGCTACAAGTTACCAAACTACTCTTGGACAGCAAACATCTTTGCCCACTAAACCATCTCACCATCAGAACAAGAGCAAAATAAATACATATATAAAAACATTACATAAAAAGTAAAAATTAATGTTTTCATATTTAAATTAGACTAAAAAATATTTAAAGACAAATGGAAAAATAACCAATATAGTCAGAAACATAGTATACAAAAAATTATATTCATACCAGTTTTAAACCAAATTAGCCCACAAAGTAGACTAGAAAATAATCTTAAGCAATATGATCATTAACAAGCAAATAAGCTATTTTTATATTTGTAAAAGGAAAATATAGTTACATGTACATATTATATACATTGGTACTTAAAATATGAATATATAAGGAAATACACACATTTACACATTAAATCAAAGTCCAATCAAAATGGAGGAAGACCAGAAGAAAAAGATAACAAAAAGATAAATAAATAAGAAAGCTGGTGACATAGGTCAGCAGATGAGGACATTTGCTGCCACACCTGAGTTCAATGTCTAGAAACCACGTGGTAAAGGCAGAGAGATGATACCTCTAGGTTGTTCTCTGCTCCATACATGCTTGTGTACATGTATACATGCAAATATACATATATGCATACACACAATAACAAATTGTACCCCATGAAGACAGCTGAAGTGTGCACCTGCAGTTTCAGGCAGTAGTAGCAGTAGGCATGCCTCTGGTTTGCCTGCTGAGGTGGAACAGGTGAGCGATTCTGTACTACTTTTGAATTACAGGAACTGAACAGTAGATGCTGACATCAAAGTGTACCACGTAAAGGAAGGAACATACAACTATGAAGTGGGGACAGAAGAGAAGTTGGGGCAAGTATCAATACAATACTTTATTTTTATATCATGTATGCTTTCCTATTTCTGTATGTAAGTAGCATGTATGTATCTACTAGATGTTTCCATTGAGGAGGTCTATAAAGATACACACCACAGTACAAAGACCCACAGAAAAAAGAACCAGAAGGAGACTGGAGAGAGATGGAGCATATTGTTCAGGCAAAAGACCTGAATTCAGTTCCCAGCAGCCACATCAAGTAACTTACAGCCTCCTGTAAATTCAGCCCCAGGAAGATTCAACAGTCTTGCCTCCTTAGGCACTTGCAGTCATGTGCACAGACACACAGACACACAGACACACAGACACACACGCACACACCACAAACAAATAAAAACAATAAAATAAAACCTTTAATAAGTACAAGGAGAAAGAAAATCTGGCAAGATGGTTCTGTAAATAAGAGCATTTGAAACTATGGACACCTGAATTAGGATTCTCAGGGAACCACAAAAATACCCAGCTGAGTCACACACGCCTCTGTGAAATAGACTGTGAGGAGTCAAGACAGGAAGCATGTTGGCCACCAGCCTACCTCTAGGTTCAGTGAGAAACCTTGTCTCAAAAAAAAAAAAAAAAACCAACCAGAAGATGACACCTGACTTACATCAACCACACATACTTATACTCAAACACACTGAGTGAAGCTGCTCTTCTAAAATGTAGCTCAACATTGCAATGTCAAAGTAGGCCTCATAGCCCAAACGCCCAGAACTAAAAGTACTCCTACTCTGTGTAAGTGCTGTTATTTGCATCTTTCTGCTCATCATGCACATACATACGCTGCTTCATTGTATGTGACAGGAAACATTCAAGTGTGTGTCTACAAAGGCCATGCAACTATCAAGGGAGCTGCTTCACCACATAACAGTATGTAACTAATTGTAGCTCCAACTGCGAATGTGCAGCTTCCCCCCACATGTGGGAGTACACTGGCAAGTGCCAAGGGACAGCTTACACATTTTCCTCATGGATGTCTCCAGCACTCAGGGGAAATGCATGACAAATATAAACATTAGGAGACACCATTATGTTACCCTACTTAACTGTACAGCTCTTGCATTATTTGAAAAGAATTGTTTGAAAACAGCTATTTTTATGAGAAAGTGAAGAGACCAGAAGAGAAGGAATATAAATAGAGAACTCAGTAACATGCAAAATATCTTAATTTTTGCAGACAGGATTTTGGAAAAGGAATTAAGGAATTCATCTAGAAAAATGATTTTCATTAGCCCATTCTTGATACTATGCATTCCAGAGGCCAGCTGATTTATGAGTTCTGTGGCTTTACAGAGAACTTACTTTATGCACCACATCCTGATTTTGTCAAGAACTATTTTGTACTATTTCATAATATTCTCAAGACACAATAACCATGTAACCAAGAAAAATGAAACAAGAATTTTAATCTTCAAAGACAACAGGACTTTTTAGACTTTATCCTACATTTACAGGTAAAGTTCTAAATGGCATAAGAAGAATTTATACCTTATTGTATAATTCAAAAGTTATGATTTGCATTGGACTGTATATAAATAAAGCTTTAAGACGTAAAAAAAATACATATAACAACATTTAATATTATGGCAAACCAAGTTAATAAGTGTGTGTGTGTGTGTGTGTGTGTGTATCCAACAAGGCCTTGTGTGTGCTTTAATTATTACAACAAATGTAGAATCTAGTTGTTGACCATATAAGGCCAATAAAATTGTCTCATGTCCCATGATTCCAATCTAGCCAAGACAAAAGGCTTCAAGATTATTCCTGGAAACTGCTGTCTTTTAGTAAGCATCTCTGTGATGATCAATCTCAATGCATTAATTAATATTGAAAAGTCTCTGGGCAAAAGTTTTGTGCAGAAGCCAAGCCAGAACAACAAAGGCTCTACAAAACCTTGATTTAAGGACAGCTATCATATGGTGACACATGACTCTAGTCCCAATACTTCAGGACATCAAGTCCAGACTCAGCTCAAAAGACCCTGTCACAAAAACAAAAGAAGAAAATAAAATTTTTCTGTTTTAGGAAATTATCTAATTTCTAATTAGATAATGGACTATTTTGGGGCTGACCATATAATGCTGGCCTGGGCACCCCAGGTGTGGTGGTTTAAATATGCTTGGCCCAGGAAGTGGCACTCTTTGGAGGTGTGGCCTTGTTGGAGCAGATGTGGCCACAAGACCCAACTATGAATCCTTAACAGTCAGAGTAGCAGTTGTAAAAGTAAAGGCAAACAAAATAAAACATTCACAGCTAGTATTCACCAACTGTATCAATATTGAGCATCAATAGTCAACCACACCTAACCCACAAATGGGCCAAACCTTACCTTATTTTCTGCATAAGCAAGCCAGCGGCTCCCAAGAGCAATGGGATTCATGTTTGGCCCAGGACAAGGATAACAACCTGCAAATTCCAAATAGCAGTATTAAGAATTGCCATAATACCTTTTCCATGAATGCATCACTTCTTGGGGAAAAATTTAAAAATTTTAAAACCTCTTAAAATTCAAATAATGATATCCATTAATCTATTTAGCTTTGGGACAGGGTCCCTCTATGTACTCCTGGCTGTCCTGGAACTATGTAGACCCGGTTGGCTTAAACTCATACAGATCTGCCTGCTTCTGCCTCCCAAGTGCTGGGGTCAAATGCATGCACAACCATGCCCAGCCCAGTATTCCTTATTTTAATTCTTAAATGATTTATACTTTCCCCACTTCTCTAGTAACCCTCCTGCCACTAAAGCAGGAAGACCTGGAAAACACTTTCCACTAACTAAGCCTCTACACTGTAATTCCTAAAGAACAAGAAAAAGTTACAAGGAAATGACTCAAGTTCCTAAGTACAAAGTTCATTAATTTAAAAAGACATTTTGGAGAGGATAGAAAGCCTAAAATAGGTGCAAGAATGGTAAGAGAGCAAGTATAACCAAGTACAAACATATCAGAAAGAAAATGATGCTACAAGGGTGGAAAGGGAGGGTGAAGGAACGTGGGCAGTGAGCATCGAGCAACAAAGGATGCCTATGTAGCAGGATACAGGAAAACCAGATTATGTCACATAGTCTGTTAGCATCCACTTCTTCTGGTACCAGCTGCTGAAACCAACAAGTGTGCTAGGATGTGTCTACTATTAATCATGTCTGTACTCTTAGTTAGTTAGGGCCTCACAGGAATTTGCCCTCTTCTCCTTACTGTTGGATCTCTCCTGCCTATCAGGGTGTCTAGGGAATCATGTTGGTGCTGTCATGGCTGAAGGGATGTTGTGCTGGCACACATAAAACACGGCCATCCTGAAGACTATACAAAGACAACACACACAAAAACAAGTTCCCTACTATGTAGTATGAAGTACTTATAGATTTGAAATTAGCATTATTTCTATCATAATGAGACATCTAAATGCTAAAATAATGTTAGAGGTAGTTAGTCTCCAGGATTAGTTTTAAAAGCCAAAAAGGGAGGTTTAGAAAGAAACATCAGGACATATAGGCTATGCTATGACTAAGGACTAAACTAAGACCAGGGAAGACTACTGTCTCAAAAACAAAACTGGAAATCTGAACAATCTAACTTTAAATCAACTCTCATAACCAATCCCACTGATATTAGATACTTTTACATATCTTCTTTGATTGCAACCTAAGGGAGACACTTACTGGCTCCAGGATCTCAGAGTAGTGGAGTAAAAGCAAATTGTTGTCTGCTCACTAGAACAGTATTTTATAGCTAGTATCAGCCACAGAGCATTATCCCAGACTTATAAGCATAACTCCACTAAAAATTAACTGTGTGACCTCCAGCTAAACACTAAAACAAGTGAACAGTGTCAAGAGTGAATATCTAAAACTGAAATATCACAATTTCAAAGATGTTTATAATGCCATTTTAAAAAGTAAACAGAGCCAACGGGGCATTAGCAGAACTAGGGCTTTCAAATTAAAATCAAGAGATAGAATCCAAGAGCCCCGTATCTCTTAACAGAAAATTGTAGTGGCCACACAGTTGATCGGAGGAACACTAGGGGTGCTGAAGAAGGAGGGCTGCTGTGAGCTTGGCCTAATTTCTTGATTGAGTAAAGAATCTTAAAGGCACAAAAAGCTGATGCAATTTTACCAGAAACCTGTTCAGAACAGAGGTATAACTGGAACATAGTTAGGAAAACAAGACTTCAATACTCTCAGGCCTGTTTGCCTGAGAAGACCAGAGAGGCCTCAAACTCTGAGGATCTGCCTGCCTCTTCCTCCCACTAGCCAAGACAGTGAGAGAGTCAGGAGGTGAAGGGATAATGAAGACTGCAAACAGGGCTGAAGGATATCTCTAAGCTCTGTTAGACAGCAGCCATAAATAAGACCAAATGTTAGATCAGAGTAAGAAAATCTGAGTACAACCCAGAAATATGCACACATACTTTAAATAACAATTTGGGGGTTTGCTGAAGCATTATGTCTCTGATTAATGGCCTTTTAAGGTTGGGCTTAAAGAAACTTTGTGTTTTATTTTCTGTTCGTTTTGTGAGTATATGAAACATGATTTTGAGCACTATGCTATCCAACAACTCAATAGGTGGGAATCATGTGCAGGACACAGAAAACGACAGTTTAATTCACCATACATACACATATGTACAGAATTTTCTGCACAGGACCAGGAAACATCAGAGTAGCCCTCTTACCTTATGAATAACCCAAAGACATGGAGGTAAATTTAACATATAAGCCAACCCAGAAGACAGGACTTAACAATCCTTTCTGATTCATATTACAAACGTGGGGTGTGGTAGTTCCAAGCCAGCCTGGATAAATACCAAGGCACTGCCTTCCCAAAATGAAAAATATATAAAGCAAGCAAGCTTCTCTTACCCAAAATTATAACTTTGCATTTTAAAGCTACTTTAAACTCATTTCCATGTGTTCCATGTGTTGCTCATCATTAACATAAACAAAGAACAGACATTCTAACACTAATAACATTAGGACTGCACAAAATAACTTTCCTTCACAAACTGAAAACACAGGCAGATGCAAGGAGACTGTTTATCAGACACTCTGGTCTCTCTGGAGACTCTGTATCTGCCTTTCAACTTCAAAGGATCCTTAAAATGACTACTAATGACATCTATCAGTCTTTATCTTTTGTTTTCCTAATCATACCTGGGTTTTAGATTTCCACATTGGACAGCTGCTTAAGCCCAACCTTTGTGTACATCCGAACACACAGGTGTCTCCTTTCTCATCCTGTTGGATGCGCTCTGTTACCAGTTCTCTATCAGCTCCCTTTACCTGGTCCATCCATGCTTTAGCACAAATCCCCATGACACCCGCTCTGATGGGCACAGAAGACTCTGCTCATTTTACAATGCTCACATTGTACTCACGCATAACTAAGGCCTTCAGTTAAGAATGCATTATGCAAAAGCTTCCCATTCTACTTCAGAAGCTAAATGTCTGCATGATCAAAATGACATCCTCATTAAGTAGAGATCTTGTGACTCTGCACAGGGTACAATCCTACTTCTTTCAGAACCGAGTACCAGGCTGAAGATGCAGTTGAGTTGGTAAATAGCTTCCCTCCTCCTGCCAAATTACAAGCTCAATCTACAGCACTGCAAAACTAGGCATGACAGACCTATGATCCCAGCACTCCAAAAGTGGAGCCATGTAGATAAGGATGAGGCCACCCTGGACTACATGCTACATGAACAACCAACTAACCACAGTGGGTAATAAATGAAGAGAAGGCACACGCCACAGGCAAATGAGCTGCCTCAAAGGCCAATGCAGTGTGCCTGTCTCCCAACACCTCTGTCAAGCTCTGTATTAGTCAAATTTAAAGCACAGAAAAATACATGAGATCTGTATCAACTAAAATACAGTCAAGACATTACCTAAAAGTTTGGAATAGTGCAGAAACCGGAGAAAAACAAGGCTCAATAATGTTATGCAGTGGCACTGTTTGCCAATTGATTAAGAATTTAACCACACTGAGTTTGGTTTGAAACATTTTTTTATGAGTGGTGAGGGTATGTTAAGTTTTGTTTTGTTTGAGATGAAGTCTCAATAGCCAAAGCTGTCCTGGAACACACTTATATAGCTCAGGCTTCAAGTTTACAGCAGTTATCTTGTTTCAGCTTCTGAAATGCTAGAATTTGAGGTGGAAGCCACCACCATGCCAGAAATCATGACTTAAATCTATTGAATGACGCTGTAATACAATGACCCTAATTCTTGCTGAATGTCATCAATCTTTGTAACTACAAATCACCTGCATACACTCAATCCCTCGAGTTCACTAGTTAATACACAGGAATGAGACTACAACTCCCAATGGAGTATAAGATAGGGACAGGCAATCACTTACTAAGGAAGTTCATACCGCAGAGAGACTGCAGCTGGCATTATTTATGGTAGGAAGCAAGAAATCAAGGGGGTTTGTACACTTACTGGTTTCTTTGTTTTCTGTTTGTTTGCTTGATTGATTTGGTTTGGTTTAGATTGGATTTTTATTTCTTTTTCAGAACTAAGCCCAGTGCCTCACACAAGCTACACAAATCTAACCCCAGTTTCCTTTTACTATTTATTTTAAAAGTTTCTCACTAGATTACATAGACAAGACTTGAACTTGAAATCCTCCTGCCTCATCTCTCTAGTAGTTGTCAGGATGACTGAAATCTCTACTAATAGAAGCTTTAAGGCATCCCCAGTACATGAGAGTCATTACACATATTCTCTGAGAGAGTATGTGAGAAATCCCTGGTGACAGAATACACAATAATGATGACTTAGCTGTCAGTTGTATGCCACTTACAAAGGACTGCAGACACTTGCTGATCTCTGAACAATTCACATACTATGCAAGGGTCCAGAAACTCAAGGTTAAACATTTAGAAATATACAGTAAAGAATGCCCAGCAAGACAGACACAAAAACATAGGAATGGAGGTGGGGCAGGGACAACAGAGAAACAGAGAAAAACAGAGAAGGAAAAAAAAGTAAGGAATGTCTACTACCCTAGCACTCAGGGGCTGAGCCAGAAGGATGGCAACTTTACTATCATTGTGGGTATAAACTGAGAAAGATTCTGTTGAAAGGGAAGAGACAGAATAAAACAAGAGAGAAAGGGAGGGGGGAGAGTGGAGAAGGGATAAGAGGGGAAAAGATATGAATAAATAAATAAATAAATAATACTATAACATTACTACAAATCACCAACTTTAGCTTCTTCAGTGCATCCAAATATTAAGTAACCAACGCTAATAATAATAAATAAAAATGTAATTAATTTACTTTTGTATGTGTTGCTGGAGCTCATGCCAAAGGCTGCATGTATTCGCTAACCGCTAACCAAGTACTCTACCAATAAAAACATATCCTGAGCCTACCTGGCTTAATTATCTGTCTATAATGAAGGTATATTTTAAAATGCATGTTAAATCAGTTCTGATTTTTATAGCTAACTATCTACTTAAAAAGTAATTTATAATTCAGAAAGTTAAGCTAGGAAGCCGGCTGGAGACATGTGAGTTCAAGACAAGCCTGATCCTGTCACATGCATGAAGTAATGGGCAGCCCAAATTTTTAAAAATTAAGAACCAGAAGGAGGAAGAGGAGGAAGAGAAAGAGAATGAAGAGGAGAAGGAGGAGGAAGAAGAGGAGAAGGAGGAAGAAAATGAAGAGGAGAAGGAGGAAGAGAAGGAAGAGGAGGGGGAGGAGGAAGAGGAGGAGGAAAAGGAAAAGAAGACAACAGGTTCTATAAGAAAATTACCTCAAAAAGATACATATCTCAGTCACTGCTCAAATTGTTCTTCACAGTTCCAGGGCACAATGCCCTCTTCTTGCATCTGAGTGTACATACCCATACATATACACTTTTAAGAACAAATAAATCTTTAATAGAAAAGCTATCATGTTAGTTTCCATCACTCCATTTTAATGCTGTAAGATCCTAAATTGATAGAGAAGTAACAACCAAGGAATATATGCTGGAGTCAAGTTAAAAGGGACTCAGCAAAGATCCCTAACACTGAAGAAACCTGAAGATCCTAACAATAATAACAAAACCACAGAGAAAACAATTAAGGGCATAAGGAGATGGGACAGTCTTACAATTCTTTATGTTCCAAAAAATGTGAAATATGCACTAACTAAATAGAATTATTGTATCATATTGTGTGTATTATACGATGTATGTAATTATCTGTAATATAATGCAGTTATAACAAAGAAATTGCCCATATAGTAAAGGGATAATATTTACACATACTACTACCTGAAGCTTGACATAGGGTAGCTACCCAGCAAACATGTGAGTAAGACTGTATTATGTTTCAAGTTCATTTCAAAATGAAGACCCACTAAGCTATTTCCGTAAGATACACATATTGGATTCCTTAGGGAAAAAAAAAGAGAAAAAAATAGGGAAGAAAACTATTAATTTAGTTTGCTTCAGGAAAAACAAAATTAAAAAACTGCTCTGTCACAGACTCACTAGGGTACAGGACAGCTAGCTGACCACTGTTGGCATGTTCCGATTGTCTCTGTCCTGCACAATGAGAGGTGTACGCATTGCAGCTCTTCAATATTAAATCAATATAGCCCCGACTTCCCCCCTCCAATTTCAATCCTCTGCCTCTCTTTAAAACCTAGCACTGGATTCGTGTTTGAAAACAGTTTGAAAACATACTCTATGCTAATTTCTGAGCTCCTGACAGTAGTGAAAGTCATGGAGGAAGACAGAGGGGAGAGCAAAAAGTGCAAATGTAAAAAAAATCCTTCACACAGCACAACCCTGGCACTTTTTAAAGTATGCACAATGTTTAGTGATGTGACAGCAGCTTCATAAAAACAGCTACAGCAAACAGAACCAATCAGTCCGAGTGCATGAGAAAACCTTATGCTATATACAAAAAGACCAGGAAAGCGCTTTGGCTCAGTCAATTCCTTCTGGAGATCAGAAGCTTGTAAAGTAATGGTGCCCACAAGAATCACAGGAGGAGACTGTGGCGGAAGCCCATGGCTGACAGCATCAAATCAGCAACAAAAACACAAATGCACAAGACAGGAAGTAAAACAATTTGGTACATACTTGTGACAAAAAATTTTTTTGTGAAAGTACAGCTATCGAAGGCAGCGATTTTCTCCTGCAAGACTACGACAAGGATCCTAAAATTAGAGAGGAAAAAATCAGAATGGAAACATGAGTAAACGTGAAATTCTATGAACTGAATCATAAATAATTAAATTATACTTTTAAAATAAAACATTTTTAATACATAGAGTAGAAATATTAGACTCCAAAAATCTAAAAATAATAACAATGAAATGTTTCATATAAGCAAAGAAAGTGACAGACATTCTACAACTGAGAAGTGGCCTACGAACAGTTTCATTTTCATATTCTCAAATTTAACGGGCAGCATTGAGGATGAATATTAACCAGCTGGGTACTTACTAAAAGTAGTGTTCGGTAATATTTAAAGTCAGCATTAAATATAAAATGGTGTTATGTAATCTATTGCTCTAAAAGATTATAGAATTCCTCAGCACAGCTAACAAAATCTGAGACATTTGCCACTGAGCATAAGTAAGCATTTCTCAATGAGTCAATATATTAGAATTTAGTAACAAACAACATAAACAGTAATTTCAGAGAACTAAGTTTACAAATAACTGGGAATAATTTATAAAATGAGGAACATATAATTCCACTAAGACTTTAATGTTCTAAGGTAAAATTGCTAAAATACATCACAAATATTGAATTAGAGTTTACTATTTCTTGTAGAAATACAAAATACCAAACTGACTCATTATTTCAAAAAAATCATTCTTATTACTAGATAATCCAAATAAATCATTTCAAATTTAACATGTAAAACTAATTTATAAATGCTAAAAACTGATCAGGAAAATAATATGATTTATTGTATAAAAACACAGCAAATGAGTCTTGTAAAGTGTAGAAAACTTCCGTTTGCTGATGCAGAAGAATTCTAAATACTATTACTCCTATTATGCTATTGCTATTATTATTCACCTCTGTCTGTTGATAACTCCTCTGTTGCTTGCAAGCTGTTTTATTGTTACTAAGTCCATAATCTGTGGAACACTCTATATACACTTGTGCATAAGAGACAGAGACACTGTCCCCATAAAAATACACAAATGTGTCCTATCTGTAAAGAATACCCCAAACCCTCTCACATCCTTCCTCAACTGCTCGCATTCCCAGTACATCACAGAGGTTCCCACTATTTCCTTACACACAATATCCATGTAAGAAAAAGCCAGATAATGGAGTACACAAAAAAAACAACTAACCAACCAACCAACCAACAAACAAAACCCCAGAACCTATTAAATCAGTAGACTCTTCCCCAGGCATGGTGACGCATGCCTAGGATACCAACAACCCAGCAGGCTGAGACAGGACGATCAATAGTTTGAGAACATCTCAAACTATATCTATAGTAAGATCTTATCTGAAAAAAATCAGCAATGATATGAACATAAAGACAGGCAGACAGACACACACACACGATCACCAGAACCAAAAGAAGAGTTCTGAATTCTCTATTTGTGAGGGTCTGCAGGGGGTTGGGTGTTCTCTCACCTCTTAAATTATCTTTTAAAAATTCTTTCTATGATAGATGCAACACAAAACCTTCCCACATCTAGCAGAAACATCCTGCTGAGCTACCTCATGATCTTCTATTTTTTTAATAAAAATTATAAAATCAAGAGACCATGAAACTACAAAATAATCAAATTATATGTAAATCAATATATAAAAACACAAATAATTTCAAGTATCCTATTTTTAAAGTACCTTAAAACTATAAAGTGGAAGAATAAGAATACAAATAGTAACCAAAAGAAAGATAAGAACATACAAGTCCCTGTGGTACTTGCCACTAGTCACAATATCCGCGCATAAGATAGTCACATAATAAGAAAACTAACCATACATGTACATAAGACCAATAACAGAAACTTAAAATAAGCAAATGAGCACTGAAAAAAATAAAGGAAGAAGAAGAAAACAGAGGTGGGGGCTTTAAGCTCAGAATGTAAAGCACTTGCTGCATAAACGTAAGGACTGAGCTGAAATCCCCAGAACTCACAAGAATATCAAAGCCTTTATGCAATTCCAGCTTTACAGAGGAAGAGACAAGAGATCCCCAGACAGAGGTAGAGGGAAATGGCTACTGAAACTACCTAGACCCATGAGTGCTGGGTCAACCCAGCCTCAATTAATAATGTGCAAAAATGTTGGGGGATGACATCAGCTTTAGGCCTCCACTACCTTGAGTACATCTGTTCACAGGCACATGAAAACACACACACACACACACACACCATAAAGGAGTGGAAGGCAGGTCTGAAGGTGGCAGGGGAGTCTGAAGATAGCCTGTGCTGTCTAGTAGGGCCCTGCTTAAAAACACAAATAAACATCACTTTGTATCATGCATTCCACCAGCTCCAATAAAAGAAATCTATACCTAAAAATAAACCTGACAGGAATGATGACAGAAAGGAAGAGAGATCTCTCCTCATCCATCACCAGACACTCCACAGTCACCACATGGACCAAACACAATTGCTACAAACAGCACAAGGGTCAACAAAGACAAAGATCATCGAAACTCATACCAGCAAAATGTAATATCCATGAATAAAACGCTAAATAATTTGTTTTTTTAAAGTATCAAAAAGAATTTTAATACTAGCTAGCCTGGGCTGTGGTACTAGATCTGGCTATTAAATTGCTCTACTTGCCCTCTCACCCCACAGCACCCCACCCCATCAGACATTAGCAATCACTGACCAATAAATACACAGTTAATTTTGATCAAATAGTGACTAAACAGTAAGACTGAAATCACGAAAAGTGCCTAAACCCCAGTGTATATACAATTCAGAGGTAGAAAAGTTTTACATCTACAAGAAACAGGACACCAGATGTCATGGAAGAAACTCTCAGTAAAGTCAGGTGAAAGGAAAAAAGTCTGACACATGTTACTGTCAGCTATAGGCAGGAGGCTACAGGAGAATTTAGAGCAGAAAGAACTCATGTCCACCTTAAACTCACGGGATAAATTTTGGTACTATAACAAAAGTGCCTGGTAGAATATAGTGTACAGACAACGGGTTAGAACAGGATGGAAGTAGGTATAGTGAGAACTGATCAAGTTCTATATGCAATAGGAAAGAAGAGGTAGGCAGAACAAACATTTGGCCGATGATTTTGGAAGACAGGCTCAGTGAGCTGGATGTGAAGACTAACCCTGATACACAGATCACAGGAACTACTGTCAACTAGGGCAGGAGCAGAGGTCAAACAAAGACAGCTCCTACTTTCAGATCGTGAGATGAGTACCTGGAAGGACATCTCAATAAGGATGGAAAAATATGGATGACAGCTAGGCCCGTGGGGCAGACTTAAAATCCCAGGTACTCAGAGGCAAGCATAAAAGAATAAGGTGTTCAAGGCTAGCCTAAGCTACACATTGAGGGAAAAAAGGTGTGGCCAGGACACTAATGGCAACAGGATGGGTAGCATCTGTGAAGCCATGGGTTTGACCCCAAGCACTGAAATTAATGAGGGTAAAGATGATGATGATGATGATGATGAAGGATGTATAGGAGCCAGGAAAATCTGTCACACATGTACAGGTGTGGGTACAAGTAAAACGGCATTCACCGGAGAGCAGGAAGCCAAGCATGGTAGCCTGCAATCCTGTACAAGTGAGACCACATAAAAGCACGTGTTAAATAAGATGTGAAATTAGATAGCAGGGGTGGGATGCAGAGACCCACAGCACACTGCTGCCCACTGCCCAGAACGCACTCTCTCTGGACATACCCTTAGCTGAGTTGTCATCACTGGCCTCGATTTTTACCTGAAAATAATTTTTCTCTTGGCTCTGTATACATAAATGTATGAAATGTATAGATACATCTTTATGAAATGTATAGATACATCTGTCTTCCTGTTAAAATTTCTACTGTTCTTTCATTTGCTCATGGGCTCCAGTAACTTTTTCTTATTTTTAGTATCTCTTTTTCTTCTTCTCCGCTTTTGGTTTTACAAGACTGTCATTTATCACAGACTAGCCTTGAAAGACCAGATGTGCTTGGTGAATGCCACTCTCAACAACTTTCAGCATCAAGGGAGTTAACCCTTGAACACATCTGAAACTTTTGCTGTCTGTGCTTTCAGCTTACTTCTATCCACTAACAGGACTGACACTGACTGCCTGGTCTCTGCTCCCCTCCACGCCGTGGGCTGTGGAGCCGGAAGAGTGTTTCTTCCCTGCATCCCAGCGCTGTGTGTTGCATCTCTTATCTCAGTCCATCTAAAGCTTCCATGTGTCTGTGACTGTGTCTGCCACACCCCAGCAGGGGATCCTTCCTTCCTCCTGTCCTTCTTTACATCACCTTTTTCACACCCTCACCTTAACCACAGTCAGGTGGCAAACCTGAGGGCCCTCTCTGTGAACTACTTACTGGCTCTCTCGCACTGTTCTTGTCACCTGAGCCTGTGAGCAGCCTGACAGAATTAGAGGAATTCGATTCTGATGGCAGAAGGAAAATGTGTAACAGCATCAACAAAGTTTTAAGTCATAATAGTTGCTTTATTTAAAGTATGTAATTAGTGAAATGACTTCACAGAAACAGTGTCTGTACTTCCTCTCCCATGCTTCTATAGTACCAGACTGAAGTCTCATCATTAAAATCAGGTGGAGATGATAATGGCAGGTCATTCTTAGAACTCCCTGAATAAACCACCTCGTGTACAGTCCCAGAAGTATACACTGAGATACCTAGTCAGCCCTCAAAAGGTCAAGAGCCCTTGGTGGAAGCAGCCCAGAATAGCCACAGGCTTTGGGTGCAGAGTGCTCAGGAAAGCAGCAGGGTTCCCTGCATCAGTGCTGCTACCCTGAACCACAGGGCTGTTCTCATCTGCTCTCTGTACACTTTTGCACAGAAAATGCTCCACTGACCTAACAAAAAGAGTTTGCATACACATACCCATCTGGTCCTGATACACACACTCATCTGGTCCTGTACACAGGAGTCTGCATACACATATCCATCTGGTCCTGTATGCATCTCCAGTCTCTGAGGATTACCTCATGCCATAACGTACACTTCTCTGAGTAAACTCAGATTTGTTCAAATCTACCCTACGCTGATCATCATCATTCCTGACAGCCACCATACCTGTCAGCTATATACCTGCCAATCAAACAGTCTCTTGAACCCTTGTTGATGAGCTCAGAATTGTCCTATGCAGTTACAGCATTCACTCCTGAATCACTGTGTAGTACAGCTGTGGTGAATTTATGCACAGCATTAACAGATCTGTGTGCTTTCTAAAGAAAAGCAGGTCCAGACACAGATGACTGTGAGCATTATGGGTAATCAGAAGCTTTTCTATGAGCTCTTAGCTACACATATACTATGGCATTAATTTTTGAACAGCAATTATATATTGTTTGATTCCCTCTCTAACTTATGCTCAGCAAACAATTTAAACAAAAAAGAGTCGGAGTTTTGCTGCTTTGTGTGAATTTTCATGAATTTATAATATAAGAAAAGCTTATTTAGGATGTCCTAATGTTGTGTTCTAATAAATCTACTTGGGAAAGCTTGGAAAGTTCCCAGCTGCAAACCATTCCACACACAGTTCTATGAAGTAGGGTTAACACAGTGTACTGTTACCAGTTCCCTAAGTGTTTCCTCTGCATCTGCCCTTAAGTGTGAGTGTACTCACGTGACACTCTCCCTTTTGTTTTCAGGGCCTTCCACACACAAAAGAAAAAGTTCTTATGCCTCATGTTTAGGGCTTTCTGTCTACATAAGATTTATCTATTCACACTCATTGGTGTGAATGTGGGTTGGCATGGACATGTTGGAACTTGTGTGGATGTGTGTAAAGCTCAAAAGACAACCTCAGATGTCCTTCCTGATGCTCTACCTCCTTCGAGGCACCTCATACACAGACTAGCTAGCCCATGAGCATCCCTGGATTCTGCTGGCCCTGCCTCCCACCTTGCCTTAGGACTGTTAGAGTGACATGTGCCAGTGGCTCCTCCCTGGGTTCTTGGGGTGTGAATTCCAGGAGCTTTCTCTCACAGAGCCACTTCCCAACCTTACGTGTTTGCTCTTAGTGGCAGAAGATTTACACCTTGTACCTCAGACTCTGATCAAGATATTTCTCATCCACCAAGTTCACCCTTCTCTCATGTAAAGCAAAGTGCTGCACAGACTGAATTTTTAAGATTCTTTCGCCTCTAACAGCTTGTATAAAAAAGTTATTATTATTAGAATTCACATAGCCTAATCTACATTTGAATGTTTTCTCACAAGTTTAAAGAACGAAAACTGACCACAATCACTGCTGTGACATGTTAAGAAATAAAAATGTACTAAATCAAAAAAAAAAAAAGTACTAAATCATTAGGTGCTGCAATACCTGAAATCCCAACACTGAGGACACTAAGCCAAGAGGATAACAAGATCAAGGGCAGCCTGGGTAACCTGCCTAAGCTTTGTAACAAATAATATAAAGTTAGAGGGGGCAGAGGGCAGCCCAGTCCTCAAACTAAGTATTATTCTCAAACTAATACTTAAGGGCTCAAGCTGAAGTTTTATGGAGGAGTTTTGCATACACACAACCAGGTTTGACCTCAGCACTGAAAATGAAGAGACACGGCCTATCTCAATACTTAATTTCCTGTACTCAGGAATACCGCCTGGGATCCTCCATTTTGTTGTTCATATAAATTTCACTCGTATCTCCCTACACTGAATCACAACTCATGGCTAGGTCAGGAGGCTGGAAAGAACTCAATGTGAAATCTTAACTGTTTCACTGACTGGAAATCACATGCCTTCTACATGTCAAGGAGTCACATTACAATTTGAAAATAAGCATATGAAAAATACTTACCGCTTGTTACAGTGAAGATCATAAATGGGTGTTTTAAACTGAATGGACTTGACCATTTCCCCAGTACGAAGCGAATACAGATCCACACAGCAGTACGGTGGTGTCGTGCTAAAAAAACAAACATTACTTTAAGTTAAAGAGAAACAGCACAATAAACATGTCTTAGCACATGATACCAAGAAATACATTAAGTGGTTATCACATCAAATAAAAATAATACAGCCAGGCAACTCATGTTTTTAAATGTAGCATCAGGAGGGGTTGGAGAGATGGCTCAGCGGTTAAGAGCACTGACTACTCTTCCAGAGGTCCTGAGTTCAATTCCCATCAACCACATGGTGGCTCACAACCATCTGTAATGGGATCTAATGGGACCTAATGGGATCTCTTCTGGTGTGTGTCTGAAGACAGCTACAGTGTACTCCTATACATAAAATAAATAAATTAATATAAAATGTAGCATCAGGCCCAGGAGGGTGAGCCAAGCCTTTATTCCCAGCATTCTAGAGGCAGAGGCAGGCAGATCTACATGAGTTCCAGGCCATAAATGGCTGTAGAATTAATACTGTGAAGTAGAACATTGAAGTGAGACCCTGCCTCAAAACAACAACAAAAAGTAAATAAATAATAAAAGCTGAATGATAAAAAGAATTTTTTTAATTAACCAGCCAAAGATCTTGTCTCAAAACAATAAAATGGGCACAGTGTCACTCTAACTAGGTTGGTCATAATCTTAAAAGTAAAAAATAAAGAAAAAAACTCTCAGTAAGAGAAACTGGAAATCTGGGCCACAGGTGTTGGGATATAGCTTGAATTTGAAATGACCTCAGTATGATTCTGTTCAGAGCACCTGGTTTCTAACTTGTGCCCATATGCTCATGTACATATACTTCTATGTGTGTGTGCACATGTGTGTATACTTCCATGTGGAAACCAAAGGTCAATGTTTGATGTCTACCTCAATCGTCCTCCCCATTATTTTGGCAGGGCAGGTCTTTTGGTGAACCTATGGCTCACCAATTTCGCTAGTCTACATGCCAGTGAGTACCAAGAATAAGATTGCCTCTACTTCTCACCCTTGGTACTACACCCCACTTTAACATAGTTGCTGGGGGTCCAAATTCAGGTCTTCAAACTTACACAACAACTACTGAGCCATCGCCATAATCCCATGGTACTATTTTGAAAGCTGTGGGGACTACAGCAGGAACCAAGTCACTAACAGGTGTGTCTTTGAAAGGTATTTATTCCTCACCCTCATTCTGGCCTCGGGTCTGAGCTTGCTGGTGGTCAGCTGTGAAGATTCACATGCTCCCATTACTGACTCGCCTGCCACCACAGATGTAGCCACTTAACCATGCACTTCCTGCTAGAAAGACTGAAATCCCTCAGCTAACATGAACCTCTAAGCAGCTTCCAACAGGTGCTGTGAAACAGTGCAAAAGTAACTTCCACAGGTGGGACCGAGGATGCTGGACCGCCTGTGGGAAACAGGCTGGCAGGTCCTCAAACATAAAGCAGTAACATCTGAGGTCTGACAACTCCACTCCTAGGCACACACCCAGAAGTGACAGCATATGTCTATGAAAATGTTGGTACATTAATACCCACAACAACAGTGTTCATAATAACCGAAGTGAGAGCACACTCATGCCCATAATACAGATAAACAATAGGATAAGCAGAGACAAGACTATCCTGCAATAAAAGGAAAAGTACTGACATGTTCTGCCACGTGGATGAACCTCAAAAACATTACGCTAAGTGAAAAAAGCATAGACTTGAAATAGTCTCATCGTGTAGAAATCCATTTGTCTAAGGTGTCCTGAAGGGGTAAATTCATGGAGACAAGAGCAGACTGGGGGCTGCCTTGACCAGAGGGAGGAGAGAGTAAGGAGTCACTTAGAAATGGATGTGTTTTCCTTCAGTGTGAGGACCGTGGGTTGACAACAGGTAACTGTTCTGCAACATTTCCAGTGAACTACAGATTAGCAGGGTATGTTGGTTTTTATGAATTCAATTTTAGCAAAGGAAAGCAGGCAGTGTGCATGCCTGACAGAGTAATAAAAAAATAAATAAACCACAGAGCTAATAAAAGCTACAGAAACTGAGGGCGGGATACAACAGCAAGTGCTTCAATACTTGGGAAGACACAGACAACTGGACCAAACAACAGAAATGTAAGACACGAGGCAAACCTAGAGAATGACATTAATATACTAGATTTCAACATGACAACCAAAGGAGAAACAAAGAAGAGAGGAAATGGAAGGCAGAAGGATCTATGGTAGGCCATATGGAAACCTACTCTCTCAGAACCCAATTAAAACTTAAGTCTGAGGACTGGACATGATAGCATATGCCTTTATTCGCAGCCCTCAGACAGGCAGAGCTCTCTGAGTTTGAGTGGGGCCAAGAGCTACATTGTAAGAATCTGTCTTTTTAAAAGTTATATATATATATACCTAAATAAACAAGAGGGGCTAATGTACATATGATACGAAAAAGGGCAGGGGTAAAATTGCGGTTAAAGGATGGGGCCAGAGGGAAAAGAGCGAGAAGAGAGATCCAGAAGTGGACACCTTACAAGGGAGGACACTGTTGCTCCCAGCAGACAGACATTGTTTATGCCCAGTCACAGAAACCTCCCTATGCATTATTGGTCAGGAAGGAGGCAGAGGCTACTGCCGCTGTGCTCGGTTACCACCATAAATAGATGATAAGTGACCCTATTGTCAATGATACCACACACTTTGGGTGGAACACACCTTTAATCCCAGCACTTGGGAGACAGAGGCAGGTGGATTTCTGAGTTCAAGGCCAGCTTGGTCTACAGAGTGAGTTCCAGGACAGCCAGGACTACACAGAGAAACCCTGCCTCGAAAAAAAAAAAAAAAGAAAAAAAAAAGAAAGAAAGAAAACAATCTCAAACAACCAGGAAACTTCCTACCTGCTGGCTATCGTTGAATACTAATCCACCAGGCAAGATATGCCCACTGGCACAATGGTGGCATGACTCTTAGATAGTAACCAACAACTTTCTGATTACATCTGAAGCCTGTTCTGAAGGAGGAAATTTGTGCTTGCTACTGTCAATCTGGTCAAGAGTCCATAGCCCTAGCAGTGCTGGGGAGGAACAAGCTTTGGCATGTCAAACTGCCTTCTAAATACTTATGTTTAAATCTTAATACATTGCTTTCAAAGTTTCCAACACTGGTCATAGTTAAGCCAGTTATCATCCATTTTGTGTACTTAAGAAATGTGTGTAGAATACAATAAACTGTTAATAAACATTGGGGGGGGGGATAAGGAAGTATTCCTGAATAAGATACAATGCCCATAATTAAGAATCAGAGTATGAAACATCTGGATCATCTACTGGATTAAGTCACACTCAAAACACTCACTGGTTAAGAGCATGCACTGCTCTTTAAGGACTTGAGTTCAGTGCCCAGCATCCACGCCCAAATGGAAACCCTAAAGGGCACTTCAGCTGCTGACAGACATATTTAAAATACCTGCAAAATGAGCTGTGCACAGGTGTATATTTTAATTAAACATAAATTGCAGAGAAAAAATATATATTTTCAGCATCCTGGAATCTGTCCTCATACCCTAAAAGGCTCTCATCAGACTCATTTTGAGGTGCCAAAGGATTTGTATAGGAAAGTCCCCATGGAGACACTGCAGATACCAATTCTAGACACTACAAGTAGCCTCGAGATCAAAGGACAACAACGTCTTCCATAATTTTTTAAGGAAATAAACTGAGTTAAAAATTCACCAGATGAATCTTGGACGTGCTGACTGAAGCCTATGAAGCTTTGAAAAACCCATAAACCAGCATGGAGGGACTACTCCCACAGAAGTAAGACAGACTAACTCCCAGCTAACAGACTGCCCAGCACTAGGTAACCATGCAGTGTTCCCTCTTCCGAACAAAACAATCTTTAGATGCATTTCAATTTCCAATGAGGCAGAGGTCTTATAGTGCTATTCAGTAATATTTAAATCCTTGTTATTAAGCCAAGTCACAAGCACAGGGGGGCGGGGGAGATATGCTTGTTCAGATTACCATATTTGATGAGAAGAATAATCTGAGCATACAAATAAGGTTACACTTAGTAACTCATCAAAAACTATTAATAAACACTATTTTAGAAATAAAATTTATTCTCAAAAGTACATAAGCAGACTTATATCATTTAAGCTATTTTGAAAAAAAAAAACTGCCTTTTTTTCCTATATGGACATTTACTGTAGCAAAAAAAAAAAAAAAAAAAAAATTTCAAAGGAAAGAGAGCGTGCTTACTGAGCATGAGCAATTCCACCTTGTTTGAGATTTACCATGTAGTGTCAGGAATTAAACCTGGATCCTGGAGCACACTACACAGGAGCTGTACCACAGACAAAACTCACGACACAGCAAACTATTTTTATCCAAAGTCATTCTACTTTTTGAAACTCATACTAGCAATGTATTATTATTAGTGAATTTAGGTTAATCAGTTCAATAATTTTATCAAACATTTATGAGATAACACTTACATAAGTTGTACACACTAAAATATACTGATATTTTCCAGTTTAAATTAAAGACAAAGAACCCAAAATGGGAAAATACCAAAAGCTAGAAATTAAATAGGAGTTTAAGTTAAACACACTATATACTTGAGCATTCTTGTGTAATAATTTTTTTAGAAGGCTTAAAATCTATCTCTAGGTCAAAAACTAGGCTTCAAGAACCCACAGAACAAGGACTCACTAAGACTGGGAACGTTATTATTGTGCTGAGGACCTCAGCATCTTTTCTTGTAATACATGAGGTAATCCATGGCAGCTAATACTGTACCTTCAAATTTTAAATATTTCCCAAAAGGGGGGCAGTAGACAGATGTAAAAAGACATTTTAAGCCTAAGAAAGAGGCAAGCAAGACAGCTCAGCAAGCAAAGGCATTAGCCACCAGGCCAGATAACCTCATGTCAATGCTGGGACACAAAGGATAAAAGGGAGGAAACAACTCCCACACGCTGTCTTCCACCACTACTGATGTTCTAAGGCACATGTGCCCCAACACAAGTGCACATACAATTAGTAGACAAAGAGATAAAAGGAAATAATTTAAAGCACAATGGGAAATAGGAACGACAACTCATTGCATATTAAATTTAATTCCTAAATTCAATAAAATACACAAACTTTATCTAGAGTCTATTTTTTAATTACTAGGACACCATAACTCTTGTTTTACATTCAGGTATCATGAGAGTCAGAGTCATGTTGTAACCTGGAACGTGTTTTCAAAACAGCTTTTTTAAAAAACGGAATACAATGACCATCAAGTTAATGCCAAGTGAAATATGGCTTTTATGATTTCAAAATCCTAAAAATTAATACCATTTCCTTTACAAAGACCATCATTATTTCCATTCATGATATTTAACAGATTGAAACAAAATTAGGAAAAGTGCAACAAAGTATCTGAGAAAGTGACATTTTCCAAAAATGTGCAATGTTTAAGAAAAATACAAAATAGCAAAGACATTTAAAATCTACCAGGAATTGTAAGAAGCATGGAAACACTTATTTTTAAATAAGAAAAAGCTGCACAATCTTCACCATGTGTTACTAAATCTAATCCTTTAAATGTAAGGAAAATTTTGATAGCATTATAGTATTGTATTCTTATTCAGAGCTTGAAGAACAAAAGTGTGTTGTCTTATTCTTTATTAACTAGTACTTTTAAAAAAAGGAAAATGGAAACTTAGTCATATTAAAAGCTAAGGCTGTGATTAGCTTACTTAGTAACTCTTTATTCTGAGTAAGACCTGCTGATTCCAAAACATGCTAATAAGGATGCTGCCCCAGAGAAGGCTCAAGCCAAGCAGTGAGCAACACCATCTCTACACACAAACAGCGGGGGAGCTAGAAGTGAAGGCAGAGTCAAGATAGTCATTCTTTCTTTTGCTTTGAAAAGGGGTGTCCTATGTCACCCTCTGTGTAGGCCACCTCTCACTTCCACATACTGGGATTAAAAGCCTGCACAGTCACACCTGGATTCTGATAGTTTTCTGGAAATAACTTGGTGCCACAGATGGAAAATACCACACCACATTGATTACCATCAAATATTATTTTAAAAGTATAAAAATTGGAGGCTAGAGATGGCTCATTGGAAGCTCATAGAAAGAGCTTGTTCCTCTTCCATAGGAACTAAGTTCAGTTCCCAGCAACCACTTGATAGGTCACAACCACATGTAACTACAGTACCAAGGGACTTCTTCTTTGGGCTTCCTGATGCTCTGTGCATGAGTGCACATGTACACACACATACATACACATGAATAAATGATTTTTAAAACTTTTAAATATTACATACCAATTATATGTGTAAGATGTACATGAAATAAAATTAACATATAAATATAAAATATAGCACATTTTAAAAACCTCTCATCTAGTTTTAGACCAATAAGGTGCAAGTAAAATATTATACAACAGTAAGGAACAAACAAGAGTAGTTAGGAAAGTGATATTAGAAGTAAGATTTGCAACATTGTAGATTTTCTGTTCACTTTGAAGCATTTCCAATCCGTGGGTCCACGCTTTACATAATAAATCACAATTCAGTTATAAGGGAGACACATACAAACAGTGCTGACGATGCCTGTTGATAAAAAGCTCCAACATTCTCAAGAGCAAACAATGAGGCAAGTTCAAGCTGTTCCATCAAATAACTGCTATCAAAACAGACATGTTTTAGCTTATGCAAAAATTATTAAAACATTCTCAGTGATAGAATGTAATCAAACAGATTAAACAAATCCAGTTAGTACCATTTGTACATTTCTCAGATTTATAGGGCCTTACACTAAACTGTGGGCTTGCAGAGGTTCTCTGCTTTTTTGTTAGGCACAGAATTGCTCGCTGAGTGAATGAAGAATGTTTTATGTGAGTGGAAAGGATTACTGTTAAGCATCTTAGAAGACTTTAGCTGCTCTGTCTGACACATTTCTGGCCATACCATGCCACTACACTTTCATCCTAACTCTCAGAAAGTCACTACAGCAGCAAGAGGGGGCCCTGATGTGAACTACAGATTGTGGGTAAGAAAAGCATGTCAATGGAGGCTGGGGAGATAAAGCCTAGCACATCATTCACTAATCAAGAAAACGCCCAGCAGACTTGCCTACAGACCAGTCTGATGGAGGCATTTTCTCAGTTCAGATTACCAGTTCCCACACAGCACTAGCTTATGTCAGACTGACAAAAACCTAACCAGCACAACCTTCAACTTACTTTTCTGGTATTTTGAACTTGCCTTTCAAATAAATCTCTCTTTTTGCTGGGCATGGCAATACATGCCTAAAATCAAAGCACTTAAACTGAGGCTGGGTAATCCCAGGTAAAGGCCATCCTGAGCCACATAGTAAGATGATCTCTCAAAACAACAGTAAATACAACATTCTTTAAAGATCTATTTTAAAGTCTACCTTAGAACTGATGAACAAATAAATACAGCTGCTCTGTAAATGTCTATGAAACAAATACCCTGATATTTTAAATCTTGTCCCTAGTGATCCTAACTTCTCTCATAAACCTTCTGATATTCTATACTCAAGTCAATAATGAAAACTGTGCACTTGAATGGCTTTATCACTCTAAAGCCTTCACATGTATTATTATCTCACTTAATCCTTACCATACTCCTACTAGTGGTAAAATTTTATAGAAGAAAGATTTTCTTCAAATATCAGATTCATTCTTCATCACTGAAAACTGTGATAGAATAATTCTCTGCATAAAATATTGTGAAAATGACTTCTGACAAGAACATAGATTTTAGTTCCTCAACATGGAGTATTTATTTAAATTGCTGACATTCATTTAATGGTGACAGACACAGGAAAAAAACTTTATTCATAAAAAGACTAAACTTGTAGATTTGCTATAATGGTACATGGCTATAATCCTAGAACTGGAGAGACTCAGGCAGGAAGATTAAGTTTGAGGCTATCCTGGGCTAAATAACATAGAAGGAAATTATAGCCCTAGCTTCATTAGCATAAGGCTTCCAAACAACCAGAGAAAATTCACACATTGCCAAGAAGTCAAGTAGTGAATATTACAATAAACAACACTTAATACTGTTTGTAGTTTAAATTTGGAACACTAAAACTTTCCCTTTGCTAAATTCTTTCAGCAAACAATGAGAAGCTGACACTAGTAATAGAGAGAGGTGGGGGGGCTGTGATCGGGATGAGATGTGAATAAAAATAATACATTATGGAAGGAAAGGGACAAAAGTAAGATTACACCAGTAATAAAAATACTAATTAGCACAATGTCCTACACATGTGCCTCCAGGGAGACCAGATCTAGGAAATTTATCAGTTGAGTTTCCTTCGTTTTAAATAAAATGAAGCAATATGCATCTATTAGGAAGTTCTATCAGAATGCTCACATCAGCAGCACATATACTTTAGAAAAAGTTAGAAAACATAAACAGTTCTATTTATTTTCCCATTTTATTAGATAATTCTTATAGACAAAAAAAATATGTAAAACTAATAGCGAGGAGATTTAGGAAAAAAAAATGGACATGGCTCAGCTACTAAAAGTATACGTGGGCCGCTATTCCAGAAGACAAGAATTCCGTTCCCAGCATCCACATGGAAGCATATAATCTTCTGTAACTCCAGTTCCAGGGAACTGATGCGCTCTTCAGGCCTCTTGAGGCATGAGACATGAGTATTGTCCACAGACGTACATGTAGGCAAAATATTCATACACATAAAAAGGTAAAGTAAAAGAATCTGGACATAGGATCCCAACACTTGGGAGGCTGAAGTAGAAGCATATGACAAGTGTGAGGCAGCCTGGGCTACTTAGTGAGACTCTGTAAGAGAAAGAAAGATGTCTCAGTCTGTTAAGGTTATTTGCCATATAGACAGACTGCCCAGGCTCAATTCACAGAACCTCGAGGTGGAACATGACAATCCATCTCAAAAGTCTTCATAACTAAGAAATAGAGCAAAGAATGTAAGCCAGTACTTGTCTAACAAGTAGTAAGAAGTGACTGCCTCACAGTTAAGGTTTGGGGGTTTTCAGGATCTCTTTGTGTAGATTCTTTGTGAGTACTGAAATTACAGGTGTGTACCCCCACACCCAGGTAGGACACTGGTATAGTAATTTAGAGTCATGGTATTTTAAAAGAAACAGTGAAAACTAATAAAATATAAACAGAAAAAGATAAGAATTGGTTATAGTGAAAGAAATCTCATACACATATAGACAGAATCTTGTTCAGATTTATTTTCATAAGCAAGATAATTTATAACTCCTTCTCTATTATAAATAAAAACCAGAAATCATTTTGCTCATCAACAGTCTTATATTTCCATAGTTAAATGAAAAACATTATAAAGCTGAAATGAGAATATTCATGGTACCATCTTCTACATCTTTTACAAAGTAAGCTTAGAGATCACAAGTATAACCTACCATGGAACAATCTGCCTCCTTTCTTACTCCACTGTCACTGAAAACTCCAGAATCTTGTAATGTGTGTGATGCTAAATATAAGAAATCAACACACACCAGGTTCTATTCCCAGCACTCACATGATGGCTCCCAGGCATCTGTACTCCAGTGCCAGTGGACCCAAGACCCTCTTCGGGGCTCTACTAGGCACGAGGCACATAAGTGGTGCACAGACATTCTTGCAGGTAAAGCACCCACAAACAATTGTTTATACCTAGTGGGTCAGGAGCTGCTTGTGCCTCTCACACTGATGCCTTACTTCTATTTTGGGCATGATTCAAAACCTCTCACCACCTATACCTTCTGAGAGGCCTAACAGATTCACTCACTCTTCTTTTTCCAAGAGTCTCATATTGGGCTTGAATCTCCCAGTTCTCCCAAGTGCTGAGATTATTCTTAGCATCTATGCCACAATGCCAGAATAACAGTACTTTAAATGCCTGTGCAACCTGAGCCAGTTCTACTGAACAGTATTGAATACACAAATGTGTATTTGTTGTTGGTGTTTGCTGTTGAGGAACACCCAAATATATAATGTTAAACCTAGTTACTCTTCATGAAATGATTTTTCACCTGGCATAATTGTTCACACCTTTAATCCCAGCACTCCAGCCAGAGGCTGGAGAGCTCTGTGATCTAGTTTGGTCTACACCATGAGTTTCAGACCAGCAGGACTATGTAGTATGATTGTCTAAAAATAAAGAGTTTTATAATTATTTGAAAATTTTATAGAAAGAGATGTATAAGTAACTATAAAGCTTGTTGAAATGTTTTAACAATATTACTTTTCTTATCAGACAGAGACATAAACAGTTTGACTCTTTTGACTTTGTAAGGATAGGTAGAATTGAGCAAACCATGGGAAGGTAAAATAACAAGGGGAATGTAAGCTACATGTTGCCTTTAATGTGAGCAATTTAATCTGAAATAATTCACTAGACGTGAACACATATCATTGTCTTGGGACTGAATACAACTTAGTATAGGTATAGAACAAAACAGTAATTATTTGTAACATGATTTGAAACTTGGGTGTCCAAAGAAATACCCTCATATCCTTCCAGATGGTGAAAAGGGGCTGCCAAAGAAGGTTTCTACCTGAAATGATGACTTCATTGGCATTAAGAAGCCACAACACTGTTGTTCTTCCTTCCACCATGAATAACCTAAAAAAGGTCCTTCAAGAAGACTGGTAAAGCCTGGAACTGGACAGCAGGGTAGACAATACCACAATGCAATCGTGGCATACAGCACAGAACGCTCTCTGCAGAGGATGTCCCACACATGTATACAGGAGGCCAGAAATCCTCTGCAAGACTGATGAATACTCTACATCTCAGAGGATACTAGGAGCTTTTCCTCAGTTCCTTCTCAGTCACCAGAGGACTAACAATGGAGTCTGCAATTCCCATCTCTGCTACTAAGCCTAAGCCAGTGAACAGTGGTCACTCTGACTCGAAGTGTCTTCAGAATTCATTTCATAAAGCACGCTTTTAGGGCCTGGATTCTCCTTTTTAAAGGAGGGCAGAATCCTTCTTCTTAAACAATACACACACACACACACACACACACACACACAGAGAGAGAGAGAGAGAGAGAGAGAGAGAGAGAGAGAGAGATCTTAAAGTAGAAACCTTGAAAAAAATTAAAATAAAAACCTAACCTATGTCTAGCAAGCTTCAGCTCACTAGCTCTCTGTCACATTGATTTATGACAGTTATTTCTTAGGGGAAAGGAAGACACAGATGCAAACAATTACTCTATTTTTGCAGGCAACAAGTGAGGTGGGTGGTAACTGAGAAATTTTTTTTTAATTCTGTCACAATATTCTGCTTTTTCTTAAGAAACCCTCCTCACACAACAAACGTTCGCCACATCAGAGAATTTCCAGGGCCTGAAGCGCCGCTTTGATTCCAGACCGCTGCAGGCATTAGCAGGAGGTAATTAGGGTAAAAAGTTCAGCCACAGTTCCATGGCTAGAGTCCTGCCAGAAATAAATTTCCTCCCTATTCACTGTACCCCTCCCTACAGATCATATTGAAAACACATTTATCTTTGTAGAGCTTGTTCCTCTTCTAATTAACTTTATGGCGTTTACAGCATTTAATAATTTAAAATTGCTGTGATCGCAGCAGTTTTATCTTTCATGGTAGATGAGTGTGTTATCATTTCTCCAACATTGCTGTTTGACGAGTGACTCACAGACCTGCACTGCAGCTGTTTACCCCAGTCTTTGGTCCTTACTACCCAAAGCTTTACTTTTCCCTTGTTGGAGAAAGAAATGGAGTTGACACGCCTATTCAGAAGTATCCCTCCAACTCTCATGAAAAATGAAAATGATTCGGGAGTAAATTGAGTTTACAGTCAAGACAGAATGGGTATTCACTGTTTTTTACAGTGTTTCATATTTTTCACAGAGAGAAATATCAACTGTTATATTCAAGGGGCTGATAAAAGGGCAATCAAAGCCCCTTTTCCAGTTCAGTGCCCCAATGTCTCCAAGTGGCTTCTCCCATGCACACCCACATAAGGACGTCCTGACAGGACAATGAGCTTTCTGCTTCAATCCTCATTGGTGTTTCAAAAACCAAATGCTAACAGAGTCTAAGCCACAGCCCTCACCGCCATGATTTTGTGACAGTATAAAAATCAGTGCCAAGAACTCAATCCAATGCCTTTTTAGACAATGAACTTAAAGGGAATAAAATTGCCTTATGATAGAATAACAGTAATATCCTTTACAAAAATATATTTTTAAGTAATATCCATTTGTTTATGAACACAAAACAATACTTTGAATGGGATTATGTTGTTGTTACTGTTTTCCAAGAAAATAAGAAAATTACAAAATAATTCTTTTTCAAAATTCAATCTACTCTGTAGAAACATGGCCCCTCCACTTCACACCAGATGACCATTCCTACAAAGTGACTATGCAGAACTTCCTGTCTCATCTCTTTCCCACTCATGATCTAAAAGACATTGAAGACGTATGTCACCATCTAGGATCTGTTCTGACCAGACCTGTGCCAAAAAATCATGTTTTGTGCTATTACAGTTGAACTGACATTTCTCAAACATAAAGAGACACTAATTGACAGCATTCGGTAGCTGGAATGCTGGTAGGGGACAGCAAAGGTAATTGATTCTAAGTGACTACAAATAGAAAGACGTTGCTCCGTGATTTCAATACCCAGTTTCATGGGAAACCTCCTGGAACAGAGGCAAGGACACATACTCACTACTTGTCCTGGCTAATGGAATCACATACTGATCAACTGAGGCTCCTAAAATGCATAAAACTACTTGCATATATCTAAAGCAGCATCACCCAGCAATTCTGTTCCTAGTTATCAATGCCAAAGATCAGAAATGAACACTGTCTGTGAGTATGTACGTGCATGTGCACGTGCGCACGTGCGTGTATTTGGGGATTAGCAAGTGGTACTCAAAGCCACCAGAAGAAATGAATAAAAGGTGTACTTGAGAGCCAGGAAGAGCAAGATATTTAAAAGTGGCTCATACCACTATTAGGTTTTATTAGTTTCAATCCCTATTGGCTTTTTATCTCTGTACAGCTGGTTGCCTGAAAAGATGCGGGTGTCTTTAACCCTAATGATACTAGCATATGTAATTCTCTGCTCTCAAGGGCTGATCTTCACTTTCTAGGATGTTTCTCAGTACCCTTGATTCTATCCATTATAGAAGCCACATGCCTCCTCCTACCCTGCAAACAACTGTCACAAGAAACTGCCAAGCAATCTGAAAGGACAGCCTTTTCTTCTTCCCATGTGAAAACAATGCCTTGTCTTACTGCTGGAGAAGTAGATGATAGAGTGTCCAGTGTGCCACGAAACAACATTAAAAACTGTTTCTTAGAATAAAAGGAGCAAGCATTTGAATCAGGCAGTTCATTGAGATTGCTATATAAACGGCATACTAGGTGACCTATAACAAACATCTTAAAATCGTATGCACAACGTATGATTAACCCGGTAGCAAACAAAGATCCCTGATATTTTACTATGTCTGTGTTATAATTTACTCAGTAAATTACATCCATATAGTCTTTGATTATAACAGATTTCAACCTTAGTTAAAGCAAATTACCTTTCTCAAAACCCTAGTTCTCTAATACAATAAAATCATCAAGTAACACAATTAGTGGCATTTGGAAAGCTTTTATTCTGGTTAAATACCACATACTATATCAGCACAAGATCTTGCTGGGAGTGACGCTTCAGGGACTCTTTTTGTTCCAGATATTCAAGAGAACCACTAGAGCCTCGAAGTTCAAGACCAGCAAAGACACCAAAGAAAGCCTTCATCACAACAACAACAACAACAAACACACACACACACACACACACACACACCACAAATCTTCCTGGAATATGGCTTTAAAACTAAGCCATGTGAAAACGCCATGCTGCTCATGTTAACTGCTGGTCTCTCTCCACTGCATCCTTAAGATAATCGAAGCACAGCAGTGATCTCTTTGCAGAATTATTCATTGCACACATGCTCTGTTCTGCCAAGAGAATAAGCGTGCCTGGGTAGAATTCCACAAAGTCAGAATCTATGCAGATGTTCCTTCCCGTTTGGTTTCCTTTAATTTGCAAATCTTGTAATCTAAGCCTGAAGTTGACTGAACCAACATTTAAACCAGCAGAGCAATATCAGCCAAAAACTCAATCTGTTTTCTATTTAAATGTCAAGACTGCATCCTTTTTGGTGGCTGAAAAAACTGTTGTTTTGAAATGATTACACAGTGGAACTGCAAGCCCTTTAGTAGTTTTATGAACTGCTTCTAAAAGGAAAGCTATGCTTTTAAAGGGCCTTTAGGTTATAGAGCGGAAGGGAAACAAGGAACACAAAGATGCTTATTTTTATATCTCTAACTACCCATTGAAATTATCCTAAACTAGAAAACAGCAAAGAAACTTCTTTAAAGTTCATTACTAAGTCAAAACTCAAGTGCTATTCTGAGCCTTGCTACCTTGAAGCACGCTCCTTCTACCAAGGGGAGGGACACACAAGGATGCAGTACAGCTGGCATGAGAAAACTATTGTGGGGGTGGCCATGCTCATTATCTTGATTGGAGTGATGGTTTCACGGGTATATACAGATGTCACAATGTATCAAACTGCACACATTAAGGAGGTGCCGTTAATCATGTTTCAATTATGCCTCAATAAAGATATATGTACAGCATTATACACATGAGCTTCTGTAGGGAATATAAACAAATTACAATTTTTCCATGGAAGTAAAGATCCCTGAAAGAAGTCCTAGCTTACCCCATGAGGACTGGGAAAACTAGAGCAGAAACAGCAGAGGTGAGCAAGCTCTGCCCTCCAACCCCCCAAAAAGCATAAGCTTTTATCCCAACCCAAAATCAGATAACTCATCAATATACAGAAAAAGAATTCCCGCTAGTGAATTCTCTCTTCTGTTCCTATCCTGGGACTCAAATAAGCGACTATGGCCACGCCTAATGCATACCAGACTGCAGTGACAACTCTGCCTCACTTAATCCTCACAGCATCAGCATGGCAGCCTGGATCACTAACACATTTCCATTACAGATCCCGAGACCAAGAACTGTCACGAACCACTGGCTCTTCATCTACAAATTTACTTCTGTATCGTTTCTCTAAAGCTTTCATTGTTTCTATTATTCCTACACATTCAGCCATAGATTTCAAGAGCATGGGGACTAACTATAAGGCACCAACTTTAGGTTAATCCTTTGTGAAGAAAACTGTAAAACAAGGAACAAGCAGAAATGAAAACAAGATTCACCACTGATGGGTCAGCATCTGCTGTGTCATTACATCCAAGTTTCCTTCAAAAACATCTTTATTCAAATGAGCTCAGTCCCTAGAAAAAGGTAGTGGCTCAAATCTGTGGTAGCAGCATCCCTCCAGTGAGACAGACGCACACCGAACTTTTGAAAAGCTTGTTGACTAGTACCACACAGGGACACACAGGGTAGAAATGACAAGAAAGCCTGTCTCAAGGGAGGACAAGATGACAAAAAAATGCCAAGAAGTATCATCTGACCTGCACACATGCACTGTGGCTTGCACCTAAGTGTACATGCACACACATACATACACTAACAATTAATAAGTGAGTTAGTCAGTCAGTCAGTTAAAGGGGCATACCTTAAATCTCAGAATTCAAGAGGCAGAGGCAGGAGAATATCTCAATTCAAGGCAGGCTGATCTATATAGCAAGTTTCAGGCCAACCAAAAACATATATGAGATCTGTCTTTTAAGAAGGAGAAAAAAGGAGGAAGAGGGGGATTCCCTTCAATACACACAAATAAAGACTGAAATGAGAACAACACCATAATTATACTTGTGGATCTACAGTGACCTGAATCCTTTCCTTTAAAATGTCTCTAAATGAAGAGATATCAGATAGAAAATCAAATCACTTTCCTCGAGAATTTTAATTTAATTACAACTCAAATTTTCTCAGGGAAAAAATATTAGCTGCATGTTAAAACTGAGTTTGTATGGTAAATATAAACCAAAAAGGAAATATATAAAGTCAGGCATGGTGGCACATGCCTATAATCCCAGAAAACTCAGGAGGCTAAGACAAGAGGACTGCCATGAGTTCAAAGCCACCCTGGGGAACAAAATGAGTTTCAGGCTGGCCAGAACAACATGACAGAGCCATGCCTCAAGACAAAAAATATAATAAAACCTGGTTTGATTTCCCACTTTCATCCAAAGTACTCAAAAGAAAGAGACAGGTGGGTCTGAGTTTCAGCCCAGTGTGGTCTACACAGAGAGTCAAGGCCAGCTAAGGATACACTGTTTGAAGTGTGTGTGTGTGTGTGTGTGTGTGTGTGTGTGTGTGTGT
>NW_021604658.1:2104439-2161684 GCF_004785775.1 Grammomys surdaster | reverse complement strand
GGAAGGAGGGAAGGAGGGAAGGAGGGAAGGAGGGAAGGAAGGAAGGAGGGAGGGAAGGAGGGAGGGAAGGAGGGAGGGAAGGAGGGAGGGAAGGAGGGAGGGAAGGAGGGAAGGAGGGAAGGAAGGGAAAAAGGAAGGGAAAAAGGAAGGGAAGAAGGGAGGAAGGAAGTCCATCCCACTTGTATAGCCTGATTGTTATCAGAAAAAGAAAGAGTGCTGGGAAATCCCTTTTTGAAGTGTACAAATCATGTGATCCATTGTTTAGTAGAAATTCAACATCAACATCACAGGAGTTTGATAAGCAGCTGATGGAGCAGATGCATACACCTACAGCCAAACGCAAGGCAGAGAGAGCCCAAACTAGAGATCTCCACCAGGTCCCTGGCACTTGGAACTCAGCAAACCCCAGGGAAGAGGGGAAGGAAGAGTTGTAGGAGCAAGTGGGGCCAACAACATCAGAAGAACACAGCCCACACAAAAATCAACTAAGCAGGGCTCACAGAGCCTGCGAGGGTCTGAGCTATGTTCTCTGCATATGTTATGGTTGTTGGCTTGGTGGTTTTGTGGAACTCCTAACAGTTCGAGTGATGGCATCTCTGACTCCTTCACCTGCTCTTTAGACCGTCCTTCTACTGGGCTGCCTCACTCAGCCTAAGAGTCTGTATCTTGTTATGGCCCTGGGAGGCCTGTTCTTTTCTGAAGGGAAAAAGAGGAGTGAATCTTGTGGAGATGGGAATTGGAGGAGGGAGACTGGGAGAAGTGGAGGGAGGGGAAGTTGCAGTTAGCATGTATTATATGAGAAAAAATATATTTAAAAAATACTTTGATTGTCCTCTGATTCCAAAATTATGTGTGTGCATGTGCATACACACACATATACACACACACGCATATGCATGCACATCAATGCAAAGGCACACACACTACATAACCACAAACAATTTTCCAGTGAAATCAGCACAATACAAAAGACCAAAAGCCTTTCAGATGATAATGCCAATGTGCCTTTGGTTATGATATCCATTTATTGTACTGCAAATATTTTGTGTTTCTTAAATACCATTGATGACCTCAAGACAATTTTCTAGGTCCCAAAAACAGCTCTGTAAAGTCCGTCAACTCTGCAATTAATTTACTTCCTGTTCTAGGTGCAATTTCAATCCTGGAAAAGGTCCCTTTTGCTCAAGGTCCCTTCCTTTCTTTTTATCTGCACCATTCTTGCTCAATCATGACCCCTTGCACACAAACTACATAACAGCTTAGACAAAATTTAAGCTAAAATCAAGAATACTCAGACACACATGCAATCAGTGAGTGCAAGAGCTGTGATGTCACCACATCCACCCTTTCTGGCCAGACAGAAGCAGAGCCGATATTTTTAGTTTCAATACAGACAGTTACTGCATGAAAAAATCATCATAATGGCTTAGAACAACAACCATTCACTTCTGCTCAATGGACAGGAAGGGTAGTTCTTGTGAGCGTTACTTCACACATTTAAAAATCTATATTCCATTTTGGGGTTGGGTGGTAAGTAAGGATGTCTGGCTCTCTTTTTAAGTGATCTTTCACCCTCAAATGACCACGACAGAGGTCGTCAAGCTCCTGTTTAAGAACATTGGAAAAGTGCTGGGCTTGCCACAAAACTGTGAGAACCTGAGTTCAATTCTAAACACATGTGTGGCAACAGGCAAATGCTGGTAGCTCACTGACTAGCATGGCTAGCCCAATCAAAGAGTTCCATATTCATGCCAAAGGGAGAGACCCAACATCAATTTCTGACCTGTAAACAAACAAAGAAGGGAATGTCCCTATGACATGATTGTATGAGGCACACACTAATACACTGACATGCACACACCATACACACACAGGATGAAGCCATGAATCAAGCAACCATCCATTTGTGGTGTCAAGCAAGTCTTCCTTGCAAGTGCAAAGGCAAGGAAGGACAGCCTTCAAGTGACTGAAGCAGAGAACATTTCAAAATCCTATGCTATGATACTCTCTAACAAAAAGCTAAGATGTTTATTAAAATTCCAATAATGGGCCACACAAGCATGAGAAGCTGCGCCCGACTCAGAAGTCATTGTGTGATGCATGCATTTGGTTGCTGTGTTGTGGGCCAGACAGCCTGGCACCCACAACACAAAAGACAATGCGGCTCAAAACAAGATAGAACCCATCCAGGCTGAAGGATGTCCTCTGACCTTCATACACACTTGTATACACACACACACACACACACACACACACATACACACACACACTATTGGTCTAACAACAGTGCTACATACACTTTTATTAAAACAATGCCAGTTTCGCTGAGAAATTTTGCCCACAACGAACTTCCTTTGTTTGGGACAGGGTCTCACTTCTTTGGATTTGTTTATGCACCTTGCTCCCTGGGCAATCATCATGTCAACTGCATCACTGCTATCTCAAACTCTCAACTTTACAACGCAGGCCAGGGGAGTGGCTGGTGGAGGAATGGGAATGTGTAGAACACCTACAATGCCTTGCCATCCTCCTGAGTCCTCCTAAAGCCACTCTTCACCCAGCACATTCTTGGAATGGTTCTCCTTCACTGAGAAAACAACAGACTTCAGCTCTTTACGTTTGATTTTTGTTTCTGAAATTGGTGACTGTTTTATCCGATCCAGCCAAATCTCAGAAAGCACAGACTCTCAGAAATGTATCGTATTATAGCAAATGAGACCTACCTTTAAAAAATAAAGCCAAGGCTGAGAAGATGGCTCAGCAGTTAAGAGCACTAGCTGCATTCCTTGAAGAACAGGGTTCAGTTCCAGGAACCCATATGGTGGCTCACAATCACCCATAATTCCAACTCCAGGGGATCCATGGCCTCTTCTGACTTCCAGTTACCAGAGATATATATGAAACACATATATACATATGGGTAAAACTCTCACAGACTAGAAATACCCAAGATTCAACTCACAGGCCACATGAAGCTCATGAAGAAGGAAGACCAAGTGGGGGTGCTTCGGTCCTTCTTAGAAGGAGCAACTAAATACTCAAAGGAGCAAATATGGAGACAAAGTGAGGGACAGAAACTGAAGGAGGGGCCATCTAGAGACCATTCCACCTGGGTATCCATCCCATGTGCAGTCACCAAAGGTAGATGCTGATGTGGAAGTCAGGAAGTGTACGCTGATAAGAGCCTGATATAGCTGTCTTCTTAGAGGTCTGCAAGAGTCTGACATATTCAGAGGCAGATGCTCACAGCTAGCCATTGAACTGATCATGGAGTTCCCAATAGAGGAATTAGAGTGAAGACTGTTGGAGATGAGGGGGTTTGCAGCCCCATGAGGAGAGCAGCAACACCAACCAACCAGAGCTCCCAGGGTCTAAACCACCGGCCTGGGAGCACTTAGGGAGGGATCCATGGCTTCAGCTGTATATGTAAGGGTGGAGGGCCCTGTCAGGCATAGGCAGGAGATCCTTAGTCTCATGAAGGCTGGACGCCGCAGTGGGTGGGAATTTGAGGGTGGGGAGGCGGGAGTGGGGGGGGGGTAGATAGAGGTACATCCCCAGAGAAGCAGGAGGAGGGGTGAGGGGATGGGGGGTTCCTGGGGGGGAGGGATGGAGTAAGGGGATAACATATGAAATGTAAATAAAACATCCAATAAAAAACATAAAAATAAATAAATAAAATAAATGATATGTAAAAAAAAATTTTTTTTTTTTTTGGTTTTTCGAGACAGGGTTTCTCTGTGTAGTCCTGGCTGTCCTGGAACTCACTCTGTAGACCAGGCTGACCTCGAACTCAGAAATCTGCCTGCCCCTGCCTCCCAAGTGCTGGGATTAAAGGCGTGCGCCACCACCGCCTGGCCAAAAAAAAAAAGAATTTTTTTTAAATAAATAAAGTAAATATTCCTACTATATGATCGCTAGCAAATATTCTGGAAGAATATTTGGGCAAACTTATTGGGTGTGCTTGTAATTTTTCATTTTAATTTTTTTTAATTTTATTTACATTGATGTTCTGTCTCCATGTATTTCTGTGTACGGGTGTCAAATCCCCTGGAATTAGAATTACAGATAGTTGTGAACTCTCATGTGGGTACTGGGATTTGAACCCTGATGCTTTGGAAAAGTGGCCAGTGCTCTTAACTGCTGAACCGTCGCTCCAGCCTCCATTTTAATTTATTTTTATTTTCCTCCAGTTTAATCTATCTTTATATACATTGGTGTTTTTGTATGTATGTATGTATGTATGTATGTATGTATATATGTATGTATGTTATATGTGAGGGTGTTGCATACTGAAGTTACAGACAGTTGTGTGCTGCCATGTGGTGCTGGGAATTGAACCTGGATCCTCTAGAAGAGCAGTCAGTGCTCTTATGCTTACCCACTGAGCCATCTCTCTAACCACTAAATTTATAATTTTAGACAAATAAATACAATTGAGGTTGCAATATAGTATAACAGTACATTCTCAGTTTACTCAAATCCACACTGTCACCTCAGACTGAGATCCATTCACTAGGTATTAGAACTACAGTGCGCATAAGTCAAGTGTATAGTGTACTGACGCTGCCTCACCCTCTGGTGGACACGAGGATGTTTTAACTGATGAGGAGAGCTCAGGTAATGATAAATGCTGGACATGTACGCTGACTGATGCTGCCTCTTGCCTATTAACACAACGTAAACTTCTCAAGAGCTATACGACATCTGAAGCCAAGGGGAAAGTCATAGCTCAGTCCTCTTCTTTCCTCAAGATCTCCTGACATCCACAGTTACAGTATCTGTGACCACATCTCATGCAAGATGGCTTGAGGGTAAAAAGTTACACCATCTTAGAAGTGTTTCACACTCAGTATTGATGAAACAATATTGACATAGATTTTACCATTTAATCATCTACAATCTAAAGTCAGAAATTGATTTGTTTAATTATCCATTAATTTACTAATGTGTAAGTCTTTTGTTTGTTGTTGTTTGTAGTGCTGGGGTCAGCTCTAGAGCTTTGCACAGACTAGACAAACACTCTACAGCACAGCTATGAGCCCAAGACAAAATCTTAAAAAGGTAAGCATCATATTGGCTCTTCTATACTAAAATCTAGTTTTCTTTGTCATTTTATGACCTCTTCTCCTACCCTCTACCCAGACACACACCTCGTTAGCAATATAAAAGGCAGGACAGAGCCTTTTACTTGGGCAAGCTAGCTACACTGAGCTAAATCCCTAGTTGTCCACCCCTGTACTAGAATCTAGGTCTCAAATCAATGTCAATCTGCTGGCCAGTCCCATCGTAACTGCCATGCTAGTGGTTGGCATATGCTACACCAAAAATAAGTAAACCCAGTCTTTGATGGGTAAAGAGAGGCAGAAATCCAAGGGCAAAGAAGAGTCTCTACAAGCGACCTGACTGACTCAGATGACAGACCAGTGGAGGAGCTGGGGCCTAGCACAACAGCTCTTATCTACAAGCAACAAAACTGTTGGAATATTCTTGTGTAGCCTGCAGAAGTAATATTACCTAATCTGTGATTCCATTAGACCTCATAAACACAATACAAGAAGAATTAAAAGTGGCAGGCATTATTTGTAAAGGGCATTTCATGGCAAAAAAAAAGTCACATTCCTGTTATCCCAAGGATCTCCTCCAACCTCTAATGAACATAACCTTTACTAAGGTTACATAAAACACTGTAATGAAATTCAGGCAGTATTCAAGGCCTGTGAATTCAAGGCCAGCCTGAGCTACAGAACTCAGCTCAGAACAATGTTAATTTGGGGCTGGAGAGTTGGCTCAGGCTTTAAAGTGTTCTTCCAGAGGACCTGAGTTCAATTCTCAGCAGGGACACAAGGCAGCCTCCCAACCCCTTGTTACTCTAATTCCAGTTCCTCTATTACCTCTCCTGACTTCCATGGGCACCTACAGACAGAAACATACACATAAACTTCTAAAACAATAAGTTATTCACATCCAAAGAACTTCACAAATCAAAAGGTTTATACTACTGATTCTATTTCTCTGAAGGATCCTGAGAAATAAGCCCCTTATCATCAAAATTCATTCCTCAGTAAATTACCTCATCGTGGAATATGACACACTGTTCTTCCTCTAGGACATTCTCTTATTACAAATGATACCAGCATCAATGAATTGTGTTAAAAACAAATCTAATCACAGCATTGGGAGTGTTTATTAGGAAAGGAAAATACTTTTTAAATTGGAAAGGAAGACAAAGTTTCTTGAGATCTGAACTACACACAGGTGCACACGTGCACATACATACATACATATACACACACACACACGTTCATCTGGAGATTTCATATATCTATAAACATCTGTAAAGCAAAAGCCACCAATTCTCAATTCATTACCACATACTCCACCCCAAGTTCACCTTCAGCCATCCTGTAAGGTTTTTTGTGCTACTATGAATATAGCGCTGAGTTACTCTCCAGAGTTTATTTTCTTATAAATCCTTTTTTGAGACTTGCTGGATTGTTGCTGCCCTTAAAATTTTAAGTGCAGTTCATGTAAATTTTAGAAAATATTTAGATTAATAAAATACTTACAAGATTTAACATCTCAAAACACTCAGCTATGTTATTCTTGCTTTATATTAAAACCTGGCTTTCAGGGATCTGCCTCTGTATCTAAGTAACTAGTTGGTCAGTCAAGGACACAATGGAAAGTTTGCTTAAACTCAGGAATCAGCCAAGATTATGCCTTTGATGAAGCTTCCACACCCTCCTGCGTTTTCTGTTCCCCTAGATTACTCCTAGCCCTGTACCCTGTGTGATTCTTCTCCACAGTCATGAAGCCTGCACTAGTGATGCCTCACACTGCACCATCCATGGGCTCTGGATACTCACATGCCCAGGTGTTTTCAGCAGTTTCACTGCCTGGGCACTGCCTGACACATAAAGCTGCAACATTGTAGTTTCTGCCTGTGGTTCCAATTCCTCCATTAATTTGAGCTGCCACTGGAAGGTGCCACCCACATTTTTGGGTGGGTGGGTCTTCTCATTTCAAGTAACCTGATTAAGAAAATCTCTCACAGGTGTGCCCAGAAGCTTGCTGTTTCGTTGATTCCAGATCCAGTCAAGTTGAGAACCATTGCATTTCTTGAAGTCTAAACTTCTTTTTATTGCTGTCATTAAAAACGATAGGCTTTGGGGAGTTACTTGGTATGGAGCATTATGTCAGGTCAAATTAATGGAGGTCAAAGAAAGAAAGGGCTGCTTTGCTGGCTATTTGCTGCTGCTCTCCCTGGCTGACTGTCCACCTTGTCAACATTCTAGTTTCTGCCTGTGGTTCCAATTCCTTTTATAATGTCTCCAAACACACACCTACGGCCTCATAGGGTATGCCCTGTGAATGGCTGACTGAAAATGAAGAAGACCAGTGCCTGGTTTATTTATAGACCACCCTAAATACTATACAGGCCAACACCCAGAAATGGACAACTGAAGCATTTACAGCCACTTTCTGGGACAACTCTAAAGGGCACTCACTGGTGAATGAACATCTTCACAGGGAAGAATTCTGGACTGTGCACATGGTGGTATGTTTTCCTTGATTTGGCTGGATAGTCAGGACATGGAAGACCCATCCATGGAAACTGGTGAGAACAATGTTTGGGGAAGAGGTGTGTGCATGGATGTCTACAATTGGGCAAAAGAAGGAAAGATATTTCTGTTCCATATAAATTCTCATCAGAAGGTAAGTTAGCAGAGGGAGAGTCAACAATCAAGTAGACAAGACAACCCTTTCTTTGGGCAGTCAGCCTCTCTCTCCAGCCATCCTTGCCACAGCCCAATAGGCCCATGAACAAAAGGAACTAACGGTGTGGAAGTGAAGACTATGCATGAGCTCAACAACACAGATATCCACTCACCAAGGCTGACCCAACGTTGGCTGCTGCTAAGCCTCCAAGCAGAGACCAAAACTGAGCCTTGTACACTACCATTCCTGGAGTAACCAACCAGCAATCTGGTGGCCAGCTAACTACACTGGACCACTTCCACCAAGGAAAAGGCAGCACTTTGTCCTTACTGGAATAGATCATACAAACTGGGCTTACATCCCCTGAACAGAGGCAGAGAGTAGGACATCAGACTCAGAGGATTCCTCCAACTGACAGCAGTGTACTCAACCTGGGGGAAGAGGAAGAATAGAGGACAGGAAAGACCAAAGCCGGGGCTCCATCTCTGGAACCATAGGGGAAGCTCTCATTGCCTGTAGAGTAAGCTTTCAATGTGTGGCCAGTTGGAGAAGTTGTTCCTACACCCCTATAACCCCATGGATGAACTTTAGCAGAACTGTCATTAGGACCTTGGAAGGAAGAAAGACGTTGCTTTATGTATCCCCCAGGGAAGAAATTTTAGCAAGACTTGTACATAAGGCTTTCTCCAAAACTGTCTCCTATGGACTTACAGAATGCCATCATCACAAAATTTCACACAGCAATACTTCATGGGCAAGGAAGTGTCAGAGTGGGCCCATGATCATGTAATTTATCAGTCTTATCATGCTCCCTGCCACTCTGAAATAGCTAGCTTGAACCATAGAATGACCTTTTGAAGACACAGAATACCAATCAAGGGCTATGATGGCACCTGCCATTAATTCCAGCACTCAAGTGGCAAAGGCAGGCAGATCTCATTGAGGCTAATCTGGTCTACATATCAACTTCCAGGCCAGTCAGAAATACACAGAGATATACCATCTTTTAAACAACAAAATTAAGAGGCTAGAGAGATGCCTCAGTGGTTAAAGAGCACTGACTGCTCTTCAAAAGAACCCAAGCTCAATTTCCAGCACCAACATGGTAGCCAACAACTATCTGACTCTAGTTTCAGGGCACTTAAAACCTTCATACAGATGTACATGCAGGTAAAAGACCAATCTAATGCACATAAAATAAAAATAAATTACTAAAAATAAATAAAAATAAAATAAACTAGGTAGCAGTAGCCTTGAGACCCAAGGTAGGACTTTCCAGAAGTTTCTATATGAATCACCATCTACTACATGGCACTGTTTCCTTCATAGCCAGGACCCACAGATCTAGGAATCAAGGAATAAAAATGGATGTGGTACCACTCACCATTACCCACTGAGCAAACTTTTGCTTCCTGTTCCCTCCACTTTATGCTAAAGTAGAAGTTTGGGTTACAGGGAGGAGTACTCTGTCAGTAGACAGCAAACATCCCATTCAAAAGAAAGTTAAGGTTCTCCCAGCCACTCTGGGTTCCTAATGAACTTCAGTCAACAGGCTCAGTAAGATATGTTTGGAGAGGTGACTAATTCAGCCTACCAGGAACAAACTGGGCTGCTTCAGAGTCCATGTATCTTAGAACATCTCTTGGCATTACCATAGAAACTATAACACATCCCAGGCAATATAAATGGCCCACTCCGACACTTCAGGAATGAAGGTATGGTTAACCCCTCCAGTGAAAGAATCAAGACCTGTGACATGTTTGCTGGATGTGGAGGAAACACAGACTGGGTAGTAGAGATGTCAGTTATAAATACCAGCTACGGTCATGTGATGACGAGTTACAGAAAGATGAAGACTGCAATTTCCAAGAATGAATCTGTCCTGTTTTGTTAAAATATATATATATATGCTAAACAGATGTGGTTTATTTCTTCTATCTCTTCATCATGTAAGAAAACATTGATTAAGACAGTATCTGTGGTAAAGAATTTAAATCTATACCTACATATTTAGCTCTCAGATACTAAGAGATTAAAAATTCTTCAAGGTAACATATCTATTCTGGGGAAAATATTGCATTTGCAGCCATACCTGGGATAGTTGTATCATGTTAGAATGGATTATTTTTTATATTGTGGTGACCTGGAAATTAGGCATGACATAAGGAAAGGTGATTGTATGTAAAACTGACAAGGAGTGGACTTATAATGGTTGATCTTAGTTATCAGCTTGACTGGATCTGGAATCAACTAAAAGGCCTGCCTCTGAGCACACCTGTGAAGAATTTTCTCATCAAGTTATCTGAAATCTGAAGACCAATTCTAAATGTGAACAGTACCTGGCAGCAGCAGCCTAACCAAAAGGATGGCAAAGAAAGAAAGCAACTTTGTTTTGCCTGCTTGCCTTCACTCTCCCTGAGAAGTGCATCTGTCCTGATGCTACTGCTGTTGCTGCTATCATTAGCTGATTCAGAATCTCAGCTTCTTTGGTCTTCCAGCCTAGACTGACTATCACTGTTCTCTAGGGATCCTCAAGGCCCTCAACACCAGACTGAGACTGCTGATATACCCACCCAATGGGTTATCAGTCTTTCTAGTATGAGATAGCCATACTGCCCAATCCGCATTGTGCAGGCTAGTCTAACAAATGTCTTTCTAATATACATTTACTTATTATCAGTACAGAAACTCTAGTGAATCCTAGCACATATTCCATAAAGTCAACCATATTCATAAGTAATAATAATCGAGACTTCATTATTTGCCTGGATAAGATGGCTCAAGTCTGTAATCCCAACCCAGGATGCTATCAAGTTCATAGCTAGCCTAAACTACAATCATGTCTTGAAAGGGAGAGGGGGCTGGAGAGATGTCTGTACTGACTGCTCTTTCCGAAGACCCAGGTTCAAGTCCCAGCACCCATAAGTAACTACAGCTTTAATTCCAAGAGATCTGACACAGTCTTCTGACCTCCTCAAGCACCAGGCACAAAATGGTACATAGACATACATGTAAGCAAACACCCATACACATAAAAATAATTTAAATTTTTTATCTGGACATAATTCTATGTTAAAATATGTTATGTCATTTGAAAATCTTACTTTTCCAAAGCCCCATTAAGTGTACACCGTGAGTTGGAAGCACATGCAGCAACTACCAGCTGCCTGTCTAATATCCATCGGCTCATCTTCCTACCAACAAAGGGACAAATACTACTCAACTCTGCTTGCAGAGTGAACACATTGGCCATTTCAGATCATTATGAAAGAAAACTGGTTTGAAAGACTGTCAAAGCTATAGAGAATGCAGGTCACTAAAGCATCGTGGAAAGACTGCACTAGCTCTGAGCTGTCTATCTACAGACTTCTCTGTAACTCTGGACAGCACGACATAAACATATTGCTAAACATATTCCTAACTGGAATTATACAGAGGGTTAAAATTCAAGGAACACAGTGGATAACTAATTGAAAGTCACCAAAGAGAGTATAGCTCCCATTTAAAACCTGCAGGAAGCAGAAAAACACCTGAAAACAGTCCCTCATTCACAGTAGGCAGCATGAACATGACAGCACTTGATTCACAACTGAATGAGGTCAGCGAATTGGTGCTTTGAATGTGTGAAGCAGGAAGAATAGTACTCATGGAGTCACAAGGAATTAGAGAACCAAGCAATACCTCTACAGCAGCCTCAGGCACAAACCACAGCATCAATATACTGCCAAAAATTAATAATAAAATGAAATAACATTGTTACTATTAACACCTGACAGTGATTTCTACAATAAAGGCATGCATATTAATAATTAACGTGCTACAAATGCATGACCTCTTTTCTTTTACCCTGAGACTGCACTGTGATTTATCATCACATATGAAAAGAGAAAGAAAGGTGCAGGCTAGGGAAACGGCTCAGATGTTAAGAGCACTGGCTGTTCTTCCAGAGGTCCTGAGATCAATTCCCAGCAACCACACAGTGGCTCACAACCATCTGTAATGGAACCTGGTGCCCTCTTCTGGCATGCAGGCATACACACAGGCAGGCCACTGTATACATAATAAATAAATAAATCTAATAAATAAATAAATAACCAAAAGGAAGGCAGGCAGTACATGCATCACAGCAAATGCTACATGTTTAAGGCTTCAACTTAAATATCCTTACCCTGAAGATCCAATGCTCTTACAAACACCAAGAAGAGGTCGCTTATCAGCAAAGTTATCACAATTCTGAGGACCTGTCAGAAAGCATAAAACAAATGCATGTTGAGAAACTCTGGAAGATTTCCCATTACTTCAAAATCTTTCCAATAGAGGATGGAGTGGATGAGGGGCAGAGCACGTGTCTGCAATGTATAAAACACAGCGCACATGTGTCTATGTCTGTACATGTTTGTGTATATATGTATACTCACAACAGAAATGTATTCAGTATAACATTTAGCTGTACAAAATAAATATTTTAACCATTAAAGACGCTTTGAAGACGTTTTGTTTAATTGGCACCTGTTTCAATCTTAGCACCATTCTCTGTGAGATCAAGAAAACCATATCTGACAGTGATGACGAGCTCCTTAAGACTAGCAAAGGCTGGCACACACTTCTGATTTCAGAACTCAGGAGGCAGGGGCAAGTAGATCTCAGAGTTTGAGGCTAGCCTGGTCTACAGAACAAGTTCCAGGACAGCCAGGACTACACAGAGAAACCCTGTCTCAGGAAGAAAAAAAAGAAAAAAAAAAGAAAATTATGTCCACCAAGTAAACTCTACATAAACTCACCTAAGAAATTAGACCAACCCTTGCTAGATGTTAAGGAGTATAAATGCTCAAGAAATCAGACTAAACCCTAATACCGTCACATCACAAATTCTGCCAGGTTAGCATACATAGAAAAAGATTTGACTAACCTCTACACCTAATTACTGAAACAAAAGAAAACAACAAAATTAACTTGCTTTGTTTTGCCTTGAAGACAGCAACTTTCTCTGTCCTACCACACTAGTTTCCAATTTTCTTCTGTTTTTTCATTCATTATTTTTTATGTATATGGGTCTTTTGCCTTCCTGTATATCTGCGCACTCATTGCCTGCAATACTCGAGAGAGCAGAAGAGGGTGTCTGCTCCCCTGGAATGAAGTTACAGATGATTAATTGTAAGCCACCATGTGGATTCTGGGACATCAACCTGGATCCTTTGGAAAAAGCAGTCAGTACTCTTAAACACTGATCCATTTCCCAGTCCAAGTTTTCTTTCTGTTTTTTTTTTTCTTCTCCCTTTGATAAGGTCTTGCATAGCCAAGGCTATGGATCCTCCTGCCCCTACATCCCTTGGGTGCTCAAATTTAAGTTTCCTTAATAATGACTATTTACACAAGACTGAGATTAAAATAACAGTCAATGGTTCATATATTCCTGTTCAAGTCAGTAATGACACAAGAATACTCATGACTGTTGTTCTCATTCAAATCTATGCCAAAATCCCAGTCCACTAATACTAAATAAACACTGCTCCTTCATATAAAGTTGAGTGCAGAGCTGGAGAGACTCTTCAGTAGGTGTTGCTTGCCTTGAATTCAGGGGTCTGAGGTTAGTTCCCAGAGCCCAGGTTAAAAACAGCAGCATATGGGGCTGAACTGATGGCTCAGAGTTATGTTCTTGTTGGCTTTGGTTCCCAGCACCTGCATGGCAGTTCTCAACCTTCTATACCTCCAGTTCCAAAGGATGTGAATTCTCACGCTAGCCTTCTCATCAGCCACCAGGCATACATTCAATTCACATAAACATAAACAAAAACAAACTTTAAAAAATATATAATTAAAATAATATCAATATTCTATGGGTCTAAATGATGCAAAAGGATGTTCAACCACACAAGAGAAATTCCTATAACTGATGGTATATATATTCAGGAGAATGTATATTGCTGATTTTAATGTAAATCACCTAAAGAACAGAAGGCTATGAGGACACTCAGACTTTCCTCTTCATACTTCCTGAAAAAAGAGAAACTCCACATGGCAGACTTTCCCTTACTTTACTGGGAGGAAAGAATGAAAGACGAGCCAATCTGAGTGAGTGCAGTTAGGTCAATCCTTGGCTCCACAAATGCCAACCGCACACAGGACTGTCTAGTGACTGACAGTGCCCAGCCACTTCTTTTTGTCTTGACTTTCTTGGGGAGATGCCAATACGCATGCAAAACTCTATCACATACCATGTGAAAGTTTCCTTACCATGCCTGCCCTCTCACGCCATCCTAATCCGCAGTTACCAACTATGTGAGGTCAGGAGGTCTCCCGTAATACAGTTGCTATATTTTAAGGTGTTGGTATGTTTGTTTGTTTGTATGTATGTATGTGTGTATGCATGTATGTATGTGTTTGTTTATTTTGGACACACGGTCTTTCCCTGTATAGCTCGGGCTGGCCTAGAATTTGCTTTATAGACCAGCCTGGCAGGCCTTGAGCTCAAATAAATCTGCCTGCCCCTGTCTCCTGAGTGCCACTGACCTGGTCAAAATTCTTTAGATCAAAAATAAATAAATAAAACTAATAGCTTATCTAGAATGATCTCATAGAAGAGGAATAGACAGTAATGCAAACAGATGGCTCATCAACTGATCCTTCATATATATTATTCCTAATACTTTGGATAAAAGTTTGTTTGCTGGGAAAGCCTGACACCTAAGATAAATCCCCAGAAGCCACAAAAAGGAGAGAACAAATTCCCAATAGTTGCCCTCTGACCTCCATATGTACTTCCAAGAGACATATATGCAACCTCTCTCCCTCCCCTCCCTACTTCCCCTTCTTCTTTCTCTCACATACATATTCTCTCTCTTTCTCTCTCTCTCTCTCTCCTCTCTCTCTCTTTCTCTCTCTCTGTCATACATACAATCGTACAAACAATATATAAAATAAATTTCTTAAATACTTTCCACTTAAAATGTAACTAGTCCTATGAAATTATATTTGTCAAACACTAGATTCAAATTTTGATAAATTTATCAAAATTTAATTAATCAAAATCATAAATTCAAAAATTATTGAATGCACAAATATTACAAATACTGCAATTTTATCCTACATTTACACTCAGGGATGAGAGATAACTTACATACATGATTACTTACTCCAGAAATGTTTAAAATAGTGAAGGAAGAAAGAGTCAAATGTGTGGGGAAATGTCCATGCCCCACAGCTGCAAACAAGACGCGCTGACTGTAAACACTGTCGAGGCAGCAGCTATAACGGGGAAGAGGGAACACACAACAGTAGGAAGACACAGACCCACACAGCATCTATTCTGATGTACACATTTCCCAAAGCACACAAAAGTCATAATCACTATTGACAAGAGAGGCAACAGAAATTAGAAGACAAGGGAAGTGGAAAGAAACTTTTCTGTGCGTAAATAGTTCTGCCTTCTGGTTTTCAGCCCATGTGATACATTGTAAAATGCCTATGTTCACTTTAAAAAAGAAGCCAAATACCAGGAGACAAGCTAGTATTTGTTTTAAATAGGAACACAAGCTGGGCAGATGAAAACATGCACTTAAGTTATTCTCTCTAAAAATTCTAGGAAAGCAATTACTAAATAAAGTTTTAAAATATGTAATAACCCCAACAAAATTTTCAAAGAGATAAGTACTGACAAATTTAGCAGCCCTAAGTAAAAGCTAGAGGCCCCAGTGGTGGAAAAACACTCCGAGATTAAAGAGACTTTATATACAGAATTATAAAAGGCACGGCAAGTGATTATACCAGTTACACTTGGGACTGGATGTGAAAGAACTCATCTAAATAAAATAAAAAGGACTGGCTTGTCACCGGCTACTTGAGAAACTCTCAGATGGCAAAAACTTTACTTCCAGACAACTTAACTCACCCTCCCCATTCCCAACTGACTGAAAGGCAGCTCTCTAGAGATCTGAGCCAGCAGCTCCAGGTGAGCGAGGATTAAATGACAGCATTAATGCTTAATATTGAACCTGCCTCTCCCATGCATGGGACTCCTTCATCTCTGAGTTTCCCAAACACAGTGTCAGATCTTTATCATGTGTGTCTCCTCTGGGGAACAGAACAGCCCCAGGATGCCGGACAGAAAAGCACTGTCCATCAGAAGACTCCAGGAAACAAGCTCCACAGGATGATGAAGGTGACGCTTTAAAGCTGGTAGTCAGCTGTGAGTTTGAGCTGTGAGGCACGAACAGTTGCACACAGACAGCCAAAGATCTACAGTAGCTTAAAAAAGGGTCTCGACAGGGAGAATCATAATATTACCTTTACTAATTTCCAGGAAATGGGCAGATTGTGACGACAAGAAAAACTGGGAAGTGGATGCTGAAACCTTGATGGAGCTCTGGGAGCCCAGAGCTCAGTCAGCAGTGCCTGCCCAGAAGGCTCAAGGCCCTAGGTTCCATTGCTAGTACTGTGTTAACCAGGCTTGCTAACTCATGGCTGTAGTCCTAGCACTCTGAAGGTAGAGGCAGGAGGATTGGATCAAGATCATCCTCAGCTACAAAATAAAAACAGAAAGAGAGAGGAATGAAGGGAGGATGTGGGAAGGAGAGAGTGGGAGAAAGTAGGAAGAGGAAGAGAAGAAATTTCTGAGAAATTTCTAACAGTAGATATTAAACTTGAAAAAAGCTCCAGAGATAAACTGAAGAAAGCTTTTCAGAATACTATAAACTATGCACAAGAAATCTTCAAACTCTGAGTTCAAAGACTCAATGTGGAAGAGGAGCCAAAAAGAAAAACCAAAAGCCAGGTATGCCAAGTACCTCTCCACCTCAGCACAGGGGAGGCTGAGGCAGGACAAAGGTAAAAGAGGAACAAAAAAGAATATTTGTTCAAGATGAAAACATTACACAGTGCCCCCAAAATACATGTTTTATGTTATTACATTAAAAAATTTAAATAAAATAACATGTCTGCTCAAACATATTTCACAGTGGATTATTTCTGCTTCTGCTACAAATCGGATTTAACAATTAATAATCTGACTTTTAAATCCAAGCATGAGTTAAAATTTAACTGATCCAAAGCCTACACTATTTCTATACAAAATTAATTACAATTGAAGTCCATCTACACAGAGCCAATCCTTCACTCCTTCAACACCAGGTCTACTTCTTGGTCTTTCCGGTACAGACCAGTACATCATTTCAATGGAGGAAACATCAAGTTTAAAAGTGCAACACTGGCTTGACTGCTTTCACTGATCGCTTTTCTCAAGGTGCACCTGAAGAACTCCTCTGCTGTCCGCTGACCACAGTGCAGCAAGTTTAACCAAAACACTCCCCTAAGATTTATGCTCTTCCTGGACAGTCAGAAGCCAAATTTGTAAGACTCAAAAGAGAAGCCTACCTCGGGCACAGTGCCCATCAGGTGCCACTACAAAAGTCAATGTGAGCTAAACTAACTGATCCACAAGAAACAAGGATCCCCAAAATGTCTAAATGCATCTAAGGCAAAGCCTCTAAAAAATGGAGAAGTGCAAGTATATAAATTTTACACACTCATAAACAGGGTGACATTCACTTGGGGCTTGTTGTTGTTGTTGTTGTTGTTGTTTTGCGGGTATAATAGCAGCCTGTACTCTTCCTGAGCCTAATGGAGTCATCGCCCTCCGGTAATGTAATCCTCTAAATTGGAGCGGATTAATGTTTTATATATAAATTGTGTGTGTGTTTGCATGCACAATAGAGAGAATGACGTGACACACACCTGCTCCACAGCACTTGACAGAATGCATGATGATTGAAATGAAATGCGGCTCACTAAATCCATCAAATACAAGAACTACTGCAATCCTGTTGCAAAGTCCTTTTGTTAAACTCCTTTTATTCTAAATCCTTTTAATTCTGTTCTATAACACTAAAACATTTATAAAAAGCTTAAAATCCTAATAAATCACACAATTAAAGTAATGAAAATGGGCCTGCACACCAAGTCACCAAGTCCTCCACCACTCAACAAAATTCAAAACAGTTTGCTTGTCAGAAAACGTTAACTAATATCCCCCATCACGAACACCACTGTAAACTCATTTAAACCAAAGAGCTTAAGCTCATAAATCAGCCTTGAGATTTCAAGACATCAACTAGAAACAGCTTCTACCTTAGTCCAAAAGCAGATCCAGAGGCAAATAAAACCCCAACTGGTGATGAAATATTACGCCTCTCCCTTTTGATGTTGAAGATGATGTCCTGCATATAAAGACTTTACACAACACTATGTCCTTGCTAATAAATTTTTACTGTGAAAATATTTTCCAGAAGGATTTCTTTGAACAACTAAATTCATTTAAACCATTCAGCTAAAACATCCTAAAAACCTCCCTGCCTCCTCTCTTAAAGGCAGGGTCTCATGTTACCCAGGCTGTCTTCAACCTCACGACATAGCCAGCTGACAGTGATGCTGGAACATGGAAGCCTCTTGCCCTCACCTCCCACACACTGAGGGTACTTTTATTTTTATGAAATCATTTTCTCTGTAACAGACATCACCAAGTTGTCCTTGAGGTTCTTCACTTACAGATTCCCTCAATAGGAGCACTTCAGACAGACAGGATGTGCAACTTCAGATGACTCTACTGTCAAAAAACTTTTGTGTCAATTTAGAGGCTCTCAGGATTTTTGCATGGTACAATTTCTATTTTCTTACCAGATTTTCCATAAATAATCTCCAACAAAAAGTGGATAATCCTCTTATAATTTTTTCTTATCTAAACAGGAAGATGTTGAGTGAGCAACTTTCTTCAGCAGAGAAGAGAGGGATGACACATGAAGAAAGAAGGACCCTGAGCCTCCATGGATCTAGACCAGGCACAAAAGAGTCTTAAACTAACCAACCTAAATATGATCATGAAAAGCACCTTGGCATTTGCCCTCAATACTCAAAATATATGCATAGATTTTAGCCTCCCAGTGAACTCAAACACTGTCCTAAAGCAGACACAAACTTCTTCCAAGTCTAAGCGCTGAAGCGAGGCTCTCATGTGATGTTGTTCATGTTCCCCTCAGTCCCTAAGCATCGCTCTGGCCCAAAACATCATCTGTTTGAGCACTTAACATGTGAGGTGTCCTTTAACCCACCGAAGTACCCTGTATTTCACACTGACAATCAGGCCTTCCTTCACAGACTAGACTTGTTACAAGTTCAAAGCCACCAATTCCTTCTACAGTTCTATGGAGGATTTAGCTGATCATGAGAGAACAATTTCTGCACATTGTTGTGCAACAAAGACTACATCTAACCCTGAAAGCACCTCAACTCTGGCCTCTGACACTGAGAAAAACAGGGAGGGATAAAGAAGAAAATGCATGTCCAACTACTCTACTGGAGTAGAGTCACTGATAAAGGCTAATTACTCAATTCTGTACTGCTCTTGTACAAGGGGATGGCCACCAATATATCGCAGAGGTTCACTCTGACTGTTGAAAGAGGGCACACATGTCAAGGATGACAGATGGGACTGTGTGATGCCAGCCCTGCCCTGCTCTGACCAGCATCATGGTCCTTTGATGCCTATCTCTACTGCTCACTTTTCTCCACCCTTGGCTTTCCTAGGCTCTCCTGCGTCACAGCACAGCCCGTTCGACTCTCTGCTCAACACTCTCACTTATGTCCTAAACATCTTGGTCAAACCATCCCCGAGTCTTAAAGGCCTCCCTGTCCACCATCTTTCACCACATTCTATCTTTGAACCCCAATTCATTTCTTCATGGCACCTATACCTCATACTGCACACATTACATTGTTGATCTACTTCTCTGTACAGCACACCCACGTCACAATAGCTATATTCACACCTAAAAAACATGTTCAAGCCCATCCCAAGAGGTAAGGGTATTATATCATTCAAAGGAAAATTACTCAGAGATAAAAAGGGAAAATGTCTAGGGTTAAAACCACCCATGAAATAGGGAAAATAGTTTCTTCTGATGTAAAAGAAATCAGAAAACAAAAGAAAGCAAGCACTGGAGAGGAGTTGGGTGGGAAAAGCAAAAAAAATGAGAAAGCTCTGATTTGTTGTAAAATCTGTCTTCACAGAGATATGGAATACAAAGGGTACACCTGCTGTGGTGGTTTGAACATGCTTAACCTGGGGAGTGGCACTACTGGGAGATATGGCCTTGTTGATGGAAGTATGTCACTGTTGGGGTAGGCTTTGAGATCCTCCTCGTAGTTGCCTGGAAGACACAGTCTTCTCCTATTTGACTTTAAAACAAGACGTAGAACTCTCAGCTTCTCCAGTACCATGACTGCCTAGATGCTTCCTGCCTTAATGATAATGGACTGAACCCGTAAGCCAGCCTCAAGCAAATGTTGTTCTTTGTAAAAGTTGCCTTGGCTATGGTATCTCTTCAGAGCAATGGGAACCCTAACTAAGACACCTATCAAAACTCAGATTGAAGCCAGGCACAGTGGCTTACAAGAGCCAGCTCATGTTCCCCTCCTCAAACCAAGCTTGAAACTCACAAAGCTTTGTATTTGCATGCTACAAAGTACAGTAAGCAAGTAAGAAATGCTGTCAGCAGTGGGAGGACACTAATAGCAGGTGAATGTCCTAACACAGAGCTGAGCACACCGCGAGCAGTAGATGTGCCAGAACAAAGGCTAGGAAGCCGGAAGCCCTAGCAGGAGAAGCAGGAGCATAGGTGGGCTATGAAATGGACATGACCGAAGGACATGTAGGTAAAGGGGGAAAATGATTTAACATGCTCTGAAAAATACACTGTCAAAAGCACCAAACGATGAGAAAATACATGCAGAAAACACAGCAGACACAGGACCAGTGGTCAAAACACACAGGAACTGGAGTCTGGGAATTATTGTTTAGTTGGCTGGTTTGGTGTTTTCTTTGTCTTAGATTTTTTCTTGGTTTTGGAAGTAAATTTGCTGGAGACTACACACAGAGTCTTGCACATACAAACCACACCTTCTACCACAATGCTAAGCCCCTAGAATCAACACTTTAAATCAACAACAAAAAAACAAGCTATTTTAAAATGGGCAAAAGACCTGGAAAGTCCATGCCTTTGACTCCAGCACTTAAGAGACAGAGAGAGGGGGAACTATAAGCCATCCACGGCTACATGGCAAGACCTTCATAGCAAGGCTTCATGTCACTGTGAAAGTGCTTATTACAACTGTTAGGTTCCCAACACAGCTACCGCAGGGGCCAATGCTGACACCAGCAGGTGGGCGGACATGCACCAACAGTACTCTCCTTCATTACTGTACAACTAAAAGAGATGGTGTCACCACTATGGAAGACAGTGTGACAGTTCCTTCAAAATTAAACATGCTCTGCCATACGATGACCTCAGCTTCCTGGATACTTATGTAGAAGTTTCAACACCTACAGTGGTTTTATTTCCTTCTAACAGACATACTGAGCTAAACATGGATGAAACCAGCATGTTGTCCTGTAGGTGAATGGATAAACTACCCTTGGCTGTGATAAAATATTATTCAGAACTGAAAGGAAAGGAATTAGCTATCAAATATGAAGCAGAGTTAACTATATTTCATTCCATGAAAGAACCAAGGGGAAAGCAAGTGTACTAAATGAGTCATGCCATGTGACTTCCAGAGAAAGGCAAGACTATGTATGAACTTGTAAACACAGTTAAAAAAAGAAACATTAGTCAAGTACTTCAATTTTTTTAGGGATTTATGTTTACTTAAGTATATGTGCTTACTGGTACAAATGTACCTCATGTATGCGAGAAAAGAGCCTCAACAATGGGGGTCTGTGTTCTCCATAATCCCAGATGCTCTCCAGACTGGGACAGGAAAATCACAAGTTCAAGACTTGCTGGAATACAAAACCAGCTCAACTCTGAACTGGGCAACGGTGCATAAAGCTCAAAGGCATATCACTTATCTAGATTCACAAGGCCAGAAAGAATTCAACATCATTGAGGAAAGAAACACACTGCTGGTAAATTAACAAGATTTGTAATATAGTTTGTCCATATCTAATAAAACCAAGCATATACTTACATGTCCCAGCAATCCAACTTCTAAAGAAAGACCCATGAGAAATCAATACATACATCAAACAGCACTAAGAGCAGGTTTACATAACCACTAAACTGAAAATAACCAAAATACACTGGCAAGTACAGCATATCCAAACAGTGGAATACTACTCAAAAATCAAATGGAAACTAAAGACTAATACAAGGCTAGGGAGATGCCTCAGTCAGTAAGAGTGTTTGCTTGTACATGAAAGAGGATGAGAGTTATAAAAAGTAAGCCATAGCTGTGTCTACAGGTAATACCAGTATTGCAGGGTAGGGAGAAAAGGCAAGACAAGTGAATCCTGGGAACTCACTAACCAGTCAGCTTCTGGTTCAGTGAGAAACCATATCTTAAAGGAGTAAACTGAAGCCTGACAAAAACACCCAAAGACCTTCTCTGGCTAGCAGGTCAATGTGCAAGCAACTCACAGACGCATATATTAAAATTAAAGTTTTTAAACAGTACAACACAAATGACTCTCAAAAGCATGATACAAAATTTAGACAAGCATAATAATGTACACCTGCAATCTTAACTTGAAAAGCTGAGGCTGGAGGATCAAAGAGCAAGGGGGAAAGGAAAAGAGACAGCAGAGGTGGAGGAGCAGAGAGGGGAAGGAAAAGAAGAGAAACGGAGAAACGACTCAGCTGCTGGTAACTCATACCAGAACTTTAGTCCTGAAATGAGACTCTAGTGAGTGCTTTACCTGAGGCCAGTGCACAGCACTACTAAACAAAACCAAGCAGAAACCTGCTCAAGGACCAAGTAATGGTCCAAATAACAGACTATGTGGGAATATCACAGTCTACCAACTAATAAATATTTAGATAATCTCCAAATTTATATAATGTTGTTACGAAGCTCATGTATACATTCTTGAATTGACATATATTTTCATTCTTATATGGACATTATATTTCATTTCTTGGTTGTATACCTAGGAACAGAATTGATGGGTTCATGTGGTAACTCTATATATAACATTTTAAGGAACTTCAAACTAGTTTTCAACATAACTACACTAATGATACATTCCCAAGGACCATGATTGAAGGTTCCAATTTTTCCACATCCTTCCCACATGTGTTTTACTCTGCTGTGTGTTGTAACTGTCCTAGGGCATTCTGGGTTGACAGTGGGGCTTTCTGCAGTCATGACAGGCCTGCATGTTGACTGTGATCACAGTGACACAACGACAGTGACATAACGACATCTACTTGTCTGTTCATCAAACAATGCTCCTCAAATTCATTAATTTTGAGGTAAATACATTTTATTTCAATAAAGGTAAATCTTACTTATTTTATACAAGTTATTACTCAGCAAATGTTGACTTTTAAGTTTCATGCCTAGGAAATGTCACAATAAACAAATACAGACTTTAGGAACAATGAGATGTCCATGAACCAAGACCCAGTCTCTGTTAGAGCATTTAACCCATGATAGTCATCTATCTATTTGGGTCACGATCATTAAGCCCACAGTAACTTAGCAGCCATTCATTACATCTGTTTTCCTAAACCTGGACTGAGATATCTACTGTATACTGTGAGTTCATTTCAAGCCACAAAACAGTAGTCAAACATTTCTTCTAAAGACTTATTAAAAACAAACAAAATTCACTGCTGTATTTGTGACATTTAAATGCAGTAATGGAAGACAATGGCTTCTCTGTGTATTTGTCCTTGTGTTCTTTATGTTCACATCCCTCCAAATGTAACAGAGACACTGACATTATTTTACATCTCCACAGTGAAAAAGAAATACAGACTAAGCTACTGTTTTAAAAAGACAGAGTCCTCTACATGGAAGCCCAGTTGGCCTGTAACTTGCTATGTAGACCAGGGTGGACTCAAATTCGGAGGTCCACCAGGGTCAGTCTACCTAGTGCTGAGATTAAAGATACTACTGTATCAGGCCTCAAAGTAAAATCACACTAACAGTTAAGGATGCAGTACTTAGAGTGTAGAAACATCTGGATTTGACAAAAATATTTCCTGGCACTAAAACCTAAGTAATGAGGATGCTGACACAGAGGTAAATGGAGGCCTTCTGGGGAACGTGTACATGCAGCCTTCGACGCACAGAAAAGCCTTCACACAGGTCACTAAGTTAGAATCCTCTTCTAGATCCCTCCTAGGAAGGGGCACTTACACAGCATTTACATAAGTTATACCTTACGTCAATGCACATACCACACCCCACCAAAACCAAAACTGGCAGACATTCTCTTCAGGAATGCTATGCTCTGAACAGGATCAGGATGAACAGAGTCACCTAAAGCACAGGCTTGGAAAACAGATCATCCTAAATGACCCCAACCAGCATGGCTTCCATGCTAAAGATGAGGTGTTAGAAACACACACCATCAGTGGATGCAAAGAAGTAATTAGAGCAGAAAACATCAGGGAAGCCCCAAATCTCAGAGTTCAGCCATTTAAAATGTCAATAAGCCTGTTCCTCTTCTTTGTAACATACTGCTAATAACTGTGAGCAAATGTCAGTTGGCCTACTTTTGGAGGGTGTGTGTGTGTGTGTGTGTGTGTGTGTGTGTGTGTGTGTATGCATTCATGTGTCTAACCACACTTGTTTAACCACAGCCATCAAAATGTTACATCAAAAATATCACACCAACATTTCTTAAGAATTTAGTCATAAATTGTGACTTCATACAGCTGAAAAATCAAATGATTCTCCTTTGAACATGACAAAAAACAGATTTAACTTATAACTAATACAGCTGTATATAGACATTTGTGAGATCAGAAAACTACAGTAAGAAAAAAGTTTTAAAAAATGAGTTGTATGAAAGATGAAATGTAACAGCTTTTAGAAACAATGAAAGAGACCGAGGCTCACAATATAAAAACCAGCATGCACACACACAGACACACACACACACACACCACTAGCCATATATATAACGAACCTAAAACAGGTCTGTGGTTTAAATGCATAAATTAGTTTTACATGTGCATGAATATATAAGAGGGAAAATCCAGCCATCCATATTCTAAGCAGTTAGGTACACGTGCTCAGTATCTGAGGAATGAGAGAGGCAAGAAAGGGAGAGAGGAAAAAGAAAGAGGAAAATTTTGCCTGAAACCTAGAATTACATGACCCTTCAACTCCAGGAGCTGAATTTTCATAACTTTGGTTGTTGGTTGATGTGACAGTAAGTAGTTTGCGCATGCTCTGCTCAAGCTCTGAACACCTATCTCCTCCTGCTCTGTTCCCGAGAAATAACTCACTAGGTAGCTGTTGACAGTCTTTATTCTTGTTTTTCTGTTTGGGGTATGTGTGTGTATGTGTGCATGTGTGCGTGTGTGTGTGTGTGTGTCCATGCATGTGTGCACATGTGCACGTGCACACACATGTACCCAAATAGATTTTTTGTGGAGCCTATAAGAGGATCCCTAGAGGGCTGGAGAGATGGCTCAGTGGTTAAGAGCAGTGACTGCACTTCCAGAGGTCCTGAGTTCAAATCCCAGCAACCACATGGTGGCTCACAACCATCTGTAATGAGATCTGACGCCCTCTTCTGGTGTGTCTGAAGACAGCTACAGTGTATTCATATATAATAAATAAATAAATCTTAAAAAAAAAAAAAAAAAAAAAAAAAAGAGGATCCCTAGAGCTGGAACTATAGGCATTTGTGATTCACTCCTAAATAGTAGAACCTCTGCAAGAACAGCACAAGCCCTCAACCCCTGAGCCATCGCTCCAGCACCATCATCTTCTTTCTTTTCCTTCCTTCCATCTTTCCTTCCTTACTTACTTCCTTCCTTCCTTTCTTTCTTCCTCCCTCAAGATAAGTAATTATAAGCTAGCCAAAAGGAATCCTGGGAACAAAATCCAAGTCCTCTGCAAGGTCAGCAGATGCTGTCAAACACTAAGCCATCTCTCCAGCTCCCAGATTTTTGTTTTCTGAGACAGGGTCACAAGTAGCCCAAGGCTGTCTCATAGTCACCATACAGCCACTGGAGAGCCTCCACAATGGTTAATATCGATTGTCAACCTGACAGGATCTAGAATCACCTAGCAAACAGCCCGGTGGGTATGGCAGTGAGGGGCTGTCTAGGTTAGCCTTGAAGCATATCTGCCAAGGAACATAGAGAATAGGCTAATAGGGGTAGGAAGACCTACTCTGAATGCAGTGGTCGGAAATCTCCTGTTTGTTGAGGTCCCAGACAGCACAGAAAGGAAAAGGCTAGCTGAGCACGAACATAGTGCTCTGCTTCTTGTAGATGCCATGTGCTGTCTGCTTAAAGTTCCTCCTTCATTACTCTGTGAGTTATAACCTTGAACCACGAGCCAAAAGGAATCTTTTCTTCAAGTTTCTTTTTTTGGGTACTTTATTAAGCAACAAGGAAAGTCGCTATTAGAATCAGTGCCTCCAGGGCTGGAGAGATGGCTTGGCGGTTAAGACCACTGGCTGCCCTTCCAGAGGTCATGAGTTCAATTCTCAGCAACTACATGGTGGCTCACAACCATCTGTAATGGGTTCCGACGCCCTCTTCTAGTGTGTCTGAAGACAGCTACAGTGCAGTCATACATATAAAATAAATAAATAAGTGTTTGTTTTTTTTTTTTTAAAGAAAGAAAGAGTGCCTCCAACTCCTGATTCTCCTGCCTTCAACTCCCCAGTGCTGGGGAAAGTTACAAACACCACTAACAGTTCCTTTTATTTCCAGATGGGGGCTCAACATGTATCCTATGCTGGCCTCAATCTCCATAGCCAACACAACTAGCAACCCACCTGCCTCAACCTCCAGAGTGCTGGGATAACAAATGTTAGTCAGCAAACTCAGATGGAAGAAATTATCATAAACTCAAACACAATAAGTACATAAAACTCTTAACTTATATGTTAAAATATACATGGTGCATTCAATTATACAAGTGAGTTTCCAAAACTAAACTCATTATTTAGATTAAAACAAAAACTTGACTTTACTTGAAATTAGGTTTCAAGACAAATTTTCAGGGAGGATCAGCATCAAGTTTCTTATTATTATTATTATTATTTACCTTTATGTGAACCTTAAAAGAGCCTTTTTAATAATTTTAAATTAACATATAAGATCTTAAATCATTAAAGTATTTTTGTTTGTTTGTTTGTTTGTTTGTTTGTTTTTTAGGTTTTTCTGTGTAGCCCAAGCTGCCCAGAACTCACACTGTAGACCAACCTGGCCTTAGACCTGCCTGCCTCTGCCTCCCAAGTGCTAATATTAAAGGCAAGCACCATTACCACCCAGCCTCATTGAAACATTTTTCAAACAGACTGTGTTTTAGCAGTTTCTTCTTCCCCCTTATTTCCCACCTATTTCAAATGTTTATTAATATAAAAATGCCAATTGATTGGTTATAGCTTTTTATATTTCTTTGACAGATAATCTCACGCACCTCAGGCTGGCATATAACTTTCTATATAACCTAAGATGACTTTGAACTCCTGACTCTTCCTGAGTGCTGGGATTACAAGTGTGTAAACCATATCTGGTTTTGCAGGACTCAAGGCCCCCACACATGCTGAACAAGCTCACCACCAACAGAACTAACTATGCTACAGTCTTGCTTTATGTGACTTTTAATTGAAAAAATTTAGATTCATTAAGAATGTACTGAAGAGCTGGATAGTTGGCTCAGTTAAGAGAACTGGCTGCTTGTCTAGAGAACCCAGGTTTAATTCCCAGCACCAACAAGTCAGCTCAAAACTGTCTATAACTCCAGTTCCAGGGATTCAACCCTTTCACACAGACATACATACAGAAAAACAACAAAGCACATAAAACAAATTATTAAAAACTATTAGTTTAAAAAAATGTATTGATAGCCAGGTGGTAGTGACAGAGCTCTTTAATTCCAGCACTCCAGAGACAGAAGCAGATGGATCTCTGAGTTGAAAGCCAACCTAGTCTACAGAGTACGTTTAAGGACAGCCAGAACTACACAGAGAAACAAGAACAACAAAAAAAGAAAGGAAGGGAGGGAAGGAGGGGAAAAGGGAGGGAGGGGAGGGGAAGGGAGGGGAAGGGAAGGGAAGAGAGGAGAGGAGGGGAGAGGAGAGGATGTGTTGGATCATTGAAGACGGGAGAAATGCTCAGTGGCTAAAAGTACTTGCTGCTCCTTCAAAGGGCAGTTCCAAGCACCTACGTCAATCATTTGCTCACAGCTCCTGGGACTCTGACATCTCCTGGCATTTGCAGACACTTACACACACATATGCATATGCTTACACACAGGCACAACACACATACACAAAAACAATGAAGTCATTCAAAGAAGAAACTAAATGCCTGATAGTGTCCAAAGAAGCAGAGCACAGTACGAGCAAAGAAGTACGAGCACAGAGAAGTGCCCACCTACCCCACCATTTCACCACTACAGTGCTGACCACACACACCACACCTCCTACTGCACCACAGGGCCGACCATTAACTGTCACACCCTTACACCACCACAGTGCTCATCTCCTACGGGATAAAGCCACACTCAACTTGTTCAGTCTTTTGTTTTTAACCAGAGGGCAGATTTTCCAAATAAATTAGGCCGTAACTTCCAAGAGTACACCATATAACAATATTCAACAAATATTCATTAGGGCTTCCTAGCAAGCACTCTAATGAGGACTGAATGTATCAGGCTGGCAAGATGACTCAATCCAAAAAGCCATTTTCCACACAAAACAACCAGAGAACCTGGAACCTGTAACGGTGGAGAGAGAACCAACTCCCACCTCCACATCTATGCTATGGCACATAGAGCACATGCGTGTGCACATATACACATGATATATTGTTTAAAAAATGAAAAGTCTACAAGTGAGCATGGAAGAGCAGCAAGCACTGTGAGAACACACCTCACAGAGAGCAGGAGGAGGAGGGTTAGCAGGACATGAGTGTTCTAAAGGAACACTTTTTAATAAAAGTCCATGACAGCAGAAAGGAATTACTCAGGGGTTAGGGATTTAATTTAATGGGAAAGTAGTTGCCTAAAAAGCACAAGGCCCTGAGTTTCAGTCCTTAGCCCTGGAAGACTAGAAAATAAAATTAAGAATATAAATTACAGAAACATAGAGCAAACAGACCAGTCCAGCATGGGCAATTTGGTGAGCCTCTGCCTCAAAATACAAATGGGACAGGACAACTGGGCAGATAGCTCAGCAGCCCAGCGCCTGCTGAGAATGCTTGAAACCCTGAATTTAATCCCTACTACACATATAAGATTTAAAATTACTGAACAAATAAAACCTAGGTGACAAAAACATGCACTCCAATTGAAGGCAGTTCCCACAACCACAGGCTCCACATCACCACAGTGAAGGTCTACAGACACAGGGAACAAGGCCCACATTCCTGACAGAGAAACAGGGTACAAAAAAGGAAAAAGATGTCAAAATGGCTTCAGACTCCTCCACATAAGTCAAAATTAATGCCTACAAAACTCTGAAATAATGTGATGATAACCAAGCAGTTGCTGGGCAGCCAAGCATTCAGGGAGAATAAAGACATTTCACACAATGGGTCAGAGCCCTCCCTAACTTGTGTTTTCAGGAAGCTACAGAAGGACCACCCCCAAAATAGAGGAATGGAGCATGATGAGACAACCCTAAGGAGGACTGTTATTTTTTAATACAAATTTTATGAGTTCTGTCCCATGTATTACATTTAATAAAAACAAATAACAAAATTTAACCAAATACATTAAGATGACATATAAAGAGTTTCTGTTAGTGCATTTATCCTGTAAAACTTTACTTCCACTAAAAGAGTCTAGTAGTGGTAGAAATAATTTATTGACTAACAAAGTAATTTAAAGCTACTTGAAGACAAGTAAAAGTTGAGAAATGTTGATTAGTAACTTTATAAACAAAAGAACTTTATAAATAAAATGAAAAAGGCAGAAATCTGCTTCTGTTAATTACACATGAGAAAAAGAACAGTCTGTTATTGTTACAGTCCTTGTGGATATCCCTAAGTATTCCAAAACAGAGGGGGACAGTCTGTTAGAACCTTCTGTGTCCAAAACACTGCCCAAAAATATAAGTGCAACACAGGAAAAAACAAAGAGAAAGTCCAGGGCAAGTAGGGAGGGTGTAAGTCAGGGAGAGAGGGAAAAGAGAGGGAGAGGGAAAAGGGAGATGGGGTGGGGGAGCTGTACAGATGAAGGCTTTGCGGGGCACACAGCTGAACTGCAAGGGGAAAATCACATGACTATGGGGTAGTGTCCAGTAGTCCTTCCTGATTCATTATCCCTAAAATTACTTACACACTATCAAACTCTTAGTTTTAGTAAGCATCACTCTCACCAATTTAGAGAATTAACAGCTACATGAAGTCTTAATGAGATATTTAATTTCAGAATAATCTTTCAGATGAAAAGAGAATTAAGATATTTTATATCCTTATTTTAGAGACACTATAAAGTGTCCCATGTAATTAATATAATTATTTGCTACAAATGAAATTTTAATGAACATGGGAAACAAGGAATACTTTTTCTGATCTCATAATATGAAAGATTCAGAAAATTAAATATGAACATACATTTGGACCTTTCTACATAAATATAGCACACGTAACATTAAGTAGTATTTGCTGGAAACATGGGGGGGGAATAAGTTCAAAAAACACTGTATACACAAAGATGTCAAAAAGTTTCATTCTTTTCTACAATGACTACACACTAATATAAAATTTTAAAGAAGCAGTTGCCATAAAAGCAAGAGTCTCAAGGTTAAAAGCCCACACCGCCCTTCTGTCACAGCGAAGGCTCTGACCCACAGCAGAGACAATACTGAATACCAAGCTCTCTGAGCCAGCAAGTCCAACTGAGAAGGGAAAGGCGTGTGAGGGGAGACCTGGGGAATACCCACAGAAGAAAGGATGCCAGCAGCAGAACAAAGGCAGCCCAGAAGGATGCCCAGAAAGCCAAGAAAGAAGACGGCTTGGAGAAACAGCTAGCAAAAACACAGGCCAAATCGAGATCAAAGGGGATGGAGATAAATCAAAACCACAACAGAAAGTGAATAGCCATATTGAAATGGTTAAGATTACCTATTTCCACTGCAACTGAGAGCACTAAGGGTTTGTCTTGGGGGAGGAGGGAAGCAGAATGGACCTTTGCAGCAAAGCAGACCTGGGTTATCACTGGTGCTGTCTGTAGTCCAAAGCCAACAAAAGAGAAACAGTGTGATTTGCTTTTTCTTAAGGGTTACACTCACCCAACTGTGGAGCAGGCAAAATTCTAGCTGCTCGGACTGGGCCATGTCGGACAGAGAAGAGCTCTTGGGCTTCCCCGCTGATCTGCATAAGGGAAAGAAAAGAATATCTCAGTATATTAAACTGTGTGTCACAACACTTTTAGGCAAAAATATCATCTAAATTTTGTTTATAATTAGCCAGAAACACACACACACACACACTACTGTAGGATTATAGGCTGGTCATGTACATCAAATACCATCACTATCTTAGATTACCATAAGCATTTTCAGGAAAACATTAGAATTCATTCTAAGTCTGTTCTGTAAATCTATAATTTCATGGGAAGTTTGTGCAGTTCCTGTGCTCACTCTCCATGTTAGGGCCAGGGAGCTAGGAACCTGTCCGGTAATATTTAAGTTTGGTCATTACAGGCAATTATCTTTCCAGAACTATTATTCTAGAGTAAATCATTCAAATCTATCAGCTACTTTCTTTTGCAATTACAAAACAAGGGTACTAAACAAACAAAAAAAAACCCAAACAAATAAACAAAAAAACAGGACCTCCCTGACTACAATATTCTGCGAATAAGAGACTAATAAAGTTGTAAGCAACTTTGGAAGTCATCTCTTTCAATATAAACGAAGATTTTAACATAAACTGAAGCACTGTTCATCATTCCCTTGGTAGAGTCAGACTCAATCCTTAGACATAAAGATAACAGTATTCTGTCTGTTTCTCCAAATGGCAAAGGGGGTATGTTAGTGTTTATCAAGTTTTTTAAAAAAAAAAAATGCCTTTCAACTGCTAGTTGATCTGACGAGCAGATTAAGATAGAATTAACAAATAATAACTTTCTAGACTGACTGTGAGAGGTTATTAATACGATCTCCAGCACACTGTAGTAACTACCCAATTTTGATGGGAAAATATACAGTATCATAAAAAACTGTGCACATTATAAAACTGGTCCTAAAGATTCAAGAAATCTAATAGACGTAAGAAGTATCTCATAGAAGATACACACTGCTGATGTTTTAATAGGCTTTCTTCAACAAGTGGCTTAGACTTCCAAGAATATATCCATTATAAAAGGCTGGCCAACCTCCCATCACATCTGCCTCACTCCTAAGTACCCTTTAGAGCTATGAGCTGCAGGGTCTTCTTTCCCTGTAAATACTTCCATGAGGAGACCCAGCACAGAGAGTGCTACAACAGCACCACCTACCCAAAGGCACTAGGAAGTTAGCAGAGCAGGCCTGGACTGCTGAGCTCCACAAGCCTTCATGGTTTTCACTTCAAGAACAAGACCCATGAGCAAAACACACTGGCTCTCAAGTCTCCATTTTATAATAACAAATAAGAAGTAAACTGTTTAAGAAAAACACTGTAAGAAATTATTTTGTGAAATTTTCCATCCAATACAGCAAACATACATTTTTCTAAAATCTAAAATATACCACATCTTTGGTTCCTTGACACACATATATGAATAGACTAAGAAACGGTACTGTCTACTTCTATAAAGATGTGTTGTTAAGTTCTGAGTCCCCACCTCTTGAAAATAAACAAAACAAGGCAAAGCAGAGAATGTTGAGCAAGCAATTACATTTTGAAAATACAATATCCACTCTATAAAAAAATAAAGTCTACTTTCATATAATTAAAAAATTAATTAAAAAGTAAGGTAAAACTTAAAGTTGTATAAATCTCACTTGTGAAATTTACACACATAACAAATTACAACGTGAACACAAAATCTCCTGTTCTGTACTATTATTTCCATGTGCCTGACCTGGCACTTAGTTTCTGGCTCTAACAAAATTCTAATGTTAGAAATATATAATCTTATTTCCCTGAGCCTCTATCCTCCAATATACTAGTGTTTTAAAATCTGTCTTGACTTAATGACAATATAAGTTTGTCCTCACTGAATTTAATACACTAAAGCAGAAAACATAGAAAAAATCCAAACACATGAACAACTTTCAAAATGAAGAAAAAACTTCTTATTCTACCCTGAACACATCTTTACATGTACAGCAACAGATGAGAACAAAAACCAGGAGAAACTGAAAATGCACCACCACACTCACTGTCCGAGCCCGCGCACTGAGCTAGGGAGCTAGAATCCTGAGGTATAGCATAGGAAGAGGACTAGAGGGGCCACTGTGTCAAACACAGAGAACAGGGACCCTCCTAGACACCTGACCTATCCTGCTGAAATCAGAAGCGTAATTCTAACTGAGGAATGTAAGTCACAAGTATCAGCCTCCCGGGAGAGAATCCTGCGAACAATCCATGAAAAAAATCCTACCCAAGAACAATACTGAGAGAAGACAGCACTACTCGGCGTATCCAGACACAGAGCCTTCACATCAGAAAGCACACAGACAGGGATGGGTCCCAGCTGCTGCCTCTTATACTTTCATCCAGCATGTTCATGGGGAACTTTGCTTTCAAATAAATACCAAAACAATGTTAACTCAGTCAAAACTACTTTCGGGTTTCCCAGGAAAAAAAAAAAAAAAAAGCTTGGAAAATGGCAAAGAATCTCAATGACGAGGACACTGTAGCCTAAAAAGTGAGCTGCAAGCTCACTGAACTAAACTGAGCAGCAAGGGCAGGACCACAAGAGAGTGGACCCAGAACTCTAGGCTAGAGAGGAGGGCACAGAGAAGACTGCTCCCGGAGCTCCTCCTGGGCTCTGCCTTTGTTCCTGCTGGCATTTTAATTTCTGATGACAGACTTTTGTTGTTTAGGGCATAAACCGGACGTACCAGTTTGAAGGCACAATAAGGAGAACAAAGAATGATTTGTTCACACTGTAGGAAAAAAATCTTTTCCAACCATAGAAAATAGCTTTCGCATGGTGAAAATATGCAAATTACATACCAAACTGGAAGCGGGTAGGGGCATACAAGCTTAGAATCTCACAACTCAATTGAAGGAAAGGAAATTACAGTTCGAAAGACAGCAATTCACATACAGAATGGTCTGGGAGACCTTGGAGAAAGCCTTCAGAGGATTCTAAAATCAAATGAAGGTCACCCAGCCAGAAGCCAGCCTGCTCTCAAATCCTGGTGTGCCACCAACAACAGAGTGGCTCAACAGGTGAACGGCTGCAGGACAGGACAACGCCCTGCCCTGCAGAGACAGAGAACTACAGATTCCAAAAGACTTTTTTGGCAAACTTTACTGACAGCTTTCTATTTAAAACGTACATGTCATTAGTTACACATGTACAGGTTAATGAATGTTCCATAAAGCATCTATGCTACTGACATACATTCCAAGAAAATTAGAGTTAGACTGGTAGCAAATGCTACCAAAGGCAGAGAGGCAGGGGGATCTTCGTCACAACTTGGAAACCAAGTTTGCCTACACAAGAAATTTCACACCAGCTGGGGCTGAAAAGTGACACTCTACCTCGACAAAAATTAATAATTGAACAACAAAAAGTTATGAAGGCTGGCCACATTCTTCCTCAGCCAGAATCACAATCTAAGACTAGGCACACGTTTTAATTACTAGACACAGTATAACTGGGGACTATACTATACTCCTGTGCAACCTCTTCCACATTGCTATAGTTATAAATTAATTCATTTTAATGCATGTGATTACAACTCTTTCTTTCCCTGGTGCTATAAGACACCCATTGGATGAAAACACTATGATTTTACATATCCCACACTGACAGGCCTCTAATACATTCCTAGTTTGGACCCAGTAGAATTCCAGCTTCCTGGTCACTGCAGTAGCACAAGAGAAAGCTGGGCATAATGGTACACACATATAACCCAGCACTTCAAATGCTCAAACTTTTGAAATTACCATTTCAAGACCAGCCTGGGCTGTGGAGCAAAAATCTCGCCTCAAAAAAAAAAAAAAAAAAAAACAATCAAACACAAACAAATGCAGCTGAGCTGCTAAGCATTACTGCAATCTTACTCAGAAGACTAAGGCCCCGGTCTTACACTTCTTAGTTACAGGTTCAAGTTCTGCCTGCTGGACTATTCAGAGTGATGTCAAAAATCAGCAAGGCAACTTAGTGAGAAACAAAACTTTTAAAGAATAAACAGTGCGGGGGCTGGAAAGATGGCTCAGTGGTTAAGAGCACTGACTGCTCTTCCAGAGGTCCTGAGTTCAAATCCCAGCAACCACATGGTGGCTCACAACCATCTGTAATGAGATTTGATGCCCTCTTCTGGTGTGTCTGAAGACAGCTACAGTGTACTCATAAATAAAATAAATAAATCTTTAAAAAAAAAAAAAAAAAAAGAATAAACAGTGCAAGAACATAGCTCAGAGTGGGAATGCTTATGTAACATGAGGCCCTAGGATCAATATCTAATTCCACCAAACAACCTTAAAAACAAGTCAAGAAAAACTATATAAGAATTCACTAACTCTTCCAATGGACTACCTACCTGCCACCATGTAGTCATCTAATTCACAGCAATCTATATGACTTTATTTGGGCTATTTTTACAATATTAAACTGACAGTAATGATTATTTTTGAGTTTTTAGAAATTGAATCCAGGATCTTGTACACACCAGGAAGGACTCTACCATGAGCCACATCTCTTGTCCTGCAACTTCTTGCAGAACAGAAAAACTTTGGTAAAAAGACAACTAAAGCTGCTCTGTAGAAAGTGATTCTAAGCCAGGCACAGTGCTCACACCTGTAGTCCCAGCAACTGAAAGGCTGAAGCAGGAGAATCTCTTACATATAAGCTAAAAACCCTCCTTGGCAACACAGGACGACCCAAGTACACAAAGAAAATTCCCATTAGTAATTTTTAGCCTGCTTTTAACCTTTGAAGGGGAAGGGAGGACACTGGAGACTGGTCCCAGATAGGAAAGCAAGTCCCCTACCCCTGTCAGGCAGTCACTGGAAAGCAGAAGTACTTTCCAGCCCAAACACACATTATTACAAAGAGGATATTAATGAGATTTGCATTTATTAGAGCATATGCCTGCATCCCTAACTGCCTCCAGATCTTCTTCACACTGTCCTCTGAACTACCTGTAACAAGTTCCCAATTTGTTCCTTAATTAATGTTAAGCAAGATCTAGTTATCTGTAGTATTTTACAGTTGTGTCTAGACACAGGTTACACAACTATGACTGTTACTACAGAGGGCTTCAGTGAATTGTGTATGTAGCCCTTTGCAGAGACCTATTAATATAGTTGCTTCCATGTTCAAGATAATCAAAGGGGCTGGAGAGACTGCTCAGGTATTAAGACCACCTGTTGCTCCTGCAGAAGACCAGAGTTCCATTCCCAGCACTCATACATAGCTCTTGTAATAGAGTATCTGATGCCTTTTTCCGACTTTTGTGGACATCAGCATGTATACACAAATACAGAGATACTTAAATAAAAGTTTAAAATATGCCAGGCATGGTAAAGCATGCTGTTAATCTCAGCACTCAAGAGGCAGAGGCAGGTGGACCATTGAGTTCCAGGCCAGCCAGGGCTACATAGTGAGGCTCTGGCTCAATGTAAAACAAAAACTAAAAGAGCAGGAGACAAGGCTCCAGTTAAAATCACTGACTGCTCTCACAGAGGACCCAGGTTTGATTCCCAACACCAACATGATTTCTCACAACTGTCTGTAACCTCAATCCCAGGGGATCCAATGCCCTCTATAAGCAAAAGTTTGTACAAGTGGTGCACAGACATAGAAGCAGGCAGGACACACAAACACAAATCAATAGTGTTTTTTAAAACATAATTAGAGGTAGGCATAGATGCAGCTTTCATGGATTAACAAAATTGTTTTCCAATGTCCTCCATCAATTCATACTTCCACTAGCAAAGTATGAGCGTTCTTTCTGCTTCACACTCTAGTCAGCCATTGATGTAAGCCAATCTAATAGAGTACTAAAAGGAGAGATTTATGTAGCTCATGAATGAAAAGCATGAAGTCAACCTGTGGATATGCCAGTCAGTCAAACCAAATACATAAGCTAAGAGCATTTACTACAATGAGTTTCTGTGATGCCAGATGATTCTCAAGTGTGACCCTGAGTGTGTTGTGTGCAGAGGCAGATGTGACAGTGCAGAATATGAATGAGATGCAGAGACTCATCTCAGCACCTATGAAGAAGACAAATCCTTAACTCAATTCTGAATACAGTAAGAACCAATCTCCTGCCACCCTGACATAGGGGGATTGGTTTAATGACACTGTGCTTGATGAAGAAACTGTAAAATTTGAGGTAGTCACCTTGTAAATGATAAATACACCTAAACAAACTTAGAGGGACAGAAACCGCAGACTACCCTCTCACCACAATGGAACTACATAAGAAATTAGTAACAGCAGGACATCTGGAAAATAACAAAACACTAGTGAGATTAAGCAACTCAATTATAAACAACACAAAGTTCAAAGAAGAACGTTTCAAATTTTTTTAAAAAATATTTTGTTTATGGTTTAGTTTCTCTGTTTTTATTTGAGCCAGGGTCTAATGTAACCCACACTGTCCTCGAACTCCTGACCCTTGCAAGTGCTAGGATTATAAGCATGTGTCACCACATTGATCTATAAAACATTTTTAACTAAATAAAAATCCAACTGAAGCTAGCAGCATGCAGTCACAGAGTGAAATCCATACCACTAAAGACACTGGGTTGAAAAGAAGAGGACCTAACTGTGAAATTTAAAACTACCTATGAAATGAGAAAGGAACCAAACCAAAGCAAGTCGGCACAAGTAAACATCAATTAGAAATAAAATCAATAAAACTGAAAACAAGGAAATCAATGGGGGAAAAAAATGAATGAAACCAAAAGCTGGTTCTGAGAAAACATCAATAAAATCCTAAAGACTATAGCCAGTCTAAGGATCAGGCAATTGTGTCACTCGACTAAAACCCTAGCACTTGAAATGCAGGTGGAAGATGCAGAGCTCAGGGCTATCCAGGGATACAGAATGGGTTCTGTATGGTGACATATTATTATAACCCCAATACTCAGAAGCTGAGGCAGGAGGACTGACACGGTGTTAAAACCAGATTAAGATACACAGGATTCAAGGTAAACTAAACAAGGGTTTAAATAAATCCTAAATGGAGCTAGCTCCCAGGCCCTGCCCTCCGATGGGTATGGGTTGAAGGAGTGGGTGGGTAGGCTGGCCTCTGAGCCTAAGCCCAGGATCTGCCTTCTCTGCTCCCCAGCACAGGAACTGCAAGTATATAGATACCTGAGATTTAACTCGGGGCTTTGTGCTTGCATGGAAAATACTGAGCTATTTCCCCAGCATCCAAAATCTGAATTTTTATGTGAGCCATGAGACTTGGAACACAGAAAGAACTTCTCAGGTTGTCTCAAGCACATTTTGCCTTTAAATCAAAAACTCTCACAGTGGTCTAGTGAAGTGAACAGCTCTCTAACTCCACCTGGGGAGCAGCAAACCAGCTAACATCTGTGCTCCTTAAAGTTTTACTCTGCCAGGCAGGGGTGGTGCACACCTTTAATCCCAGCACTTGGGAGGCAGAGGCAGGCAGATTTCTGAGTTCAAGGCCAGCCTGGTCTACAGAGGAGATCCAGGACAGCCTGGGCTATAGTCAGAGAAACCCTGTCTCAAAAACCAAAAAACAAACAAAAAAAAAAGTTTTACTCTTACTGCTCAAACCACACCCATGGCAACTAAGAGTGTAGAGCACCTACAACACACAGTAAGGTCAGCACTCTAACAACTGCAATATGTCTATTAGATATATAAATTTGCTACATCAGAATAGCCTTGAAATATGCAATGTGACTATTATAAAGTTATGTGCTGAAAGCATATCGTACATAATACTAAATGAGAGTTAAACCAAGGATCTGGTTTTTTTGTGCAAATAAATGACAAATAACTGCACTTATACAGTGTTTAGCAGGTTGTAGCTTTAAGTCAGTGTTCTTAAATCCTGTCGTGAATATCTACAGATGTGTCCAAATATATAAAAGAACACATTATTAAGACCAACCTAATTCATGGACCCATAGGAATGTTATCACCTAAGCTTTAAAGCCCTGGTTTTAAAAAGATCAATACTCCATCAGGTGTGGTGGTACATGCCTCTAGTCTCAAGGGAGACAAAGGCAGGAAGATCTGTCAGTTCTAGGTCAGCCTAGTCGACAGAGCGAGTTCCAGCCAATCTTGTCTCAAAGAACCATAAAAGACCACTGCCAGAGGGGTAGCTCAGTGTTTAAAAGCATCAGCTGTTCTTCCAGAAGCCCTGGGCTGAAGTCCCATCGCCTACAGGATGACTCGCTGCGTTCTGTTACCATCAGTCCAAGGGGACTCAAAACTCTTCACTCAGTGGACTCTAAAGAAACCAGGCACTCGGTGGTGCACAGACATACATCCAGGCAAAACAGCCATACAAAGTAAAACAACTATAAAAATTCTTTTAAACGAAGTCATCTACTGAAACAGGCACACCACAATCACTGGAGATGTTACTGACAGAAAGATGGAGTGAGGTTGGCACAGAAACTCTACCTTCAGCTTAATTCCCATGTAAACCTAAAACTACTTGAAAATTATCACTTAAATGTATACAGAACAGATGGAAAATCATTATAAACCCAAAAAATAATATCTCCCTAATAGCAAAGAGGGGAAGGAGATGAAAAGCAAAAACTAGAGATGAAAGAAGAGAGTGCAAAGAAAGGGCTGTATTTCAGAACTTCAATTCTGGGGCTGCAGAGATTAAGACCACTGGCTCTACCAGACAGCACAGGTTCAGTTCCCTGCAGCCACATGGTGACTCAACTCTGGTTCCAAAGGACTGGATATTCTCTTCTCAACTCTATAGGTACACCAGGCATTCATACGGTGCACAAACAAATATGCAGGCAAAACATCCATAAACATAAAATTTTAAAAATCTAAAGATATTTTAATTAAATTTATAAAGCAACAAAAAGTCTCATACAATCCATATAAATAGACAACTGTGTTATTATCCATTTATAAACTGGTAACAATAATACATTGAACTGAATACAATAATCAAACTGAATAAAACTGCTGAAAAGGAAAACTATAACATTATGGTTTACTTTAAAAAGTAACAACAAAAATCTTTTGCATTAAGGAGAAATGGATATATATCACTATGGGGTAAGGCAATGGTGGGCATCATCATCAGTAAAGAAGCCAAAATGGCCAGGCATGAGATGGCACATATCTATAATGCCAGCTTTAGGGAGTCTGAGGCAGACTGACCAGGTATTCAGTGTGACAGACACAAGAGATTTTAATTAGCTATAAGTAGCCAGAGCAATCACAAATAATAGTAGCTCACAGACTCTACTTGGAAAACCCTGTGCCACCATGTTGCTGTAAGTCAGTCCTGTGTATCCACAGCATCATCTGCATTCCAACATCATCTCAAAGCAGGTGTGAGCACACCTGTACTGACCACAAATAACTACGTTATTACTGTAACATCACACCTAACAACTATTAATATGGGCTTGACACTGTACTAGGTATTAGTGTGGGACTGTAGAAATCCTGGGGTGTTTGGCCAAGCCTCCAGAGCCCAGAGACCTGACACGAGGTCTCCATGTAACATACAGTGAGTCACGTAAGGCCCAGGTAGAGGGTGGGGAACAGGTCTCTGCCTCAAGATTTACATATTACCTAAATGCCCTGGCCCCGCCCCTCTCCCCCTTCTAATATAAAGAAACCCCTTCTGGCATTTTTTTGGGAGAGCACGGCCACCATTCAAACTCATCTCCATGTCAGTAAATCTGCATGCCTTCAACTCCACGTGTCTCTTAGAACTCTGGACTCATTGTGTAAGTGGAAAATCTGCCAGTCCCTGTGGCAACAGTCCTTACGCCAGCTTCTCGGGGGCCCCTCGGGGACTCCTGGACCCTGCGGTCGGTCGCCGGCAGCATGTGGGCTGCTCAAGCCCCGGTGCGGGCGAGAGGAACCATCAACAGAGAGTGCTGAGAATCCCGAGTCTCGCCGGCTGAGCCGCGTTCTGGGACGGCCTCGGCCTCTACGCTCTGGCTCGCGCCCCGCCCCCGCGCCCCGCGCCCCGGGCGTGAGAGTTTTGACCCACATTAGAACATAGAAGTGACCTAAAGAACGCAGGGTAATGTGGCTGGGTTACATGCATATACCACAGTTGCCAGACAGGAGTGTTGCATGCCTTTAATACCAGCACTGGAGAGCAGATGCAGATGAATGTCTAAGTTCAAGGACAGCCTGGTCTACAGAATAAATTCCAGGACAGCCAGTGCTACACAGAGAAATCCTGTCTCAAAACAGTAACAACAACAAAAACTGCACAGAGGTACTGCACAGGAGACAGAGGTATCTACAAATTTTATATGTATTGGAAGGGATATGGTATCTTGCAACCAATCCTTCCATGGACCATGGGATTATACTTTCACTATAAAAATTAAGAAGAAAAAGACTGCCCAAAACTTTAAACCTCAAAAAACACTGGCATCTCCTATAGTTCTCAGTCAGGCATATACACATAACTGTAATACCCAGCTATGGAGGCTGAGACAGGGAGATCACCACAGCTGGAGAATTTACGATGCCTTGGCATCACAGTGAGAAGCCATCTTGAAAGTCAACCTAATAGCTTTTATTTGGGAGGCTTTCTGCTCTTACCAGGTGTGACCAGCGTTACATATGGTACAGCTCTGCCTCAAATATTTCCAACCTTAGCATGGTTGAAGAATGCACCCCTACAGGTCAGGGGCAGTCCTGCAAGCGCCTACAACTGGGGCAAGAGGAGAATGCATTTTCTATTTCATTTTAGCTGCCCAACCACAAATGATTCAGCCGATGCCAGAGTGTCAGTGTCTGCACAGCAGACACTGTGTGCCAGCAAGGAAGAAAACACAAACCACAAAAACCACCTAAGATGTGTATTTGTGAGAACTTACAACTTAAAGAACAGATATTTGCTGACCACATGAAGGAGACAGCAAGCCAGTCTGTATTTTGGTCCTGACACTCACGACAAAACACAAAACTTGAAACAAGAAGGAAGTGAGTCTTGGGAACAGAATGAAAACCACAGAACATAAATAATGAATGGAACTGTTACTCGTATTTTCATACTTCCAAATTTTCACACACACTGAAAAAGCACTGAGGCAGCTCTGACCTTTTCCCTCCAGCCTGCTTCTCCAGAGGAGGATGAAAGGAGAGCAGCATGTGGCCCTTGGCTGATCCAGACCTCATAGTCCCAGCCATGACTTCAGCACACACCAATCTAAGGATCAGGCCTTTGAAGCTGCTCTAATGGTCTCTTCCATTGGCAAGTAACACTTCTGTAGTCAAAAGATCTTCCTTGGGGTAGATGTTAATGCAAAACCACTCAGACAGCCTGACCCAAGAGCCAGGAGGCAGACTGGAAGGTGCTCAAAAGTCAATGTAACACCATTACAGAGGGTGTTGCTCTAAGCAGCTGTCATAAACACGTCACAGTCACTCAGGCACACAAACTTGATTGCCTCTAATTCATGCTTTTTACTGGAGCTTGAAAGGGATGAATCTAAGATATACACTGAGCAGAAGACGACAGACAAGACAAGGGAGATTCCGTACCGCATAAGTTTACATTGTGTTTTAAAACTGCAAAGCTAATCTGTGGTCAGGACAGTGATTGTCTTACCTGTGGGGAAGAGAACTACATGAGAAAGAAAAGGATCCTTAAAACTTTATCCGGTATGTTCGTTCCACTTACTTGTCTGTGTGCCTACATGCACAATCACACATACGCAAGGAAAAAAGTCAAACTATAAACGAGGTTTATATAGCTTGTGATATTACAAACTATATTTACAGTGGTACATGACATCTATAAACTATCAATCCATGAAAGAAGACACAGAAGAAACTTCCATGCATATTCAATATAACATAAACCAATCTGAAATGGGCATTCCAAGTATGGCAAATGACATTTGCCAAATACAATACAAGAAAGGAGAAGCCTGATGGCTTCTATTCAAGGTGTGAGAACATGAGTGAACAATCCTCAGTGACACATGTCACTGCACATTCATCAAAGCCCCACATACAGCACTGAAATGAACCCTGGCTGTGGGTGGCAATAACATGTGAACTCAAGTTCAGAGACTCTAACTGCATCACTGTGCCAGTACAAAGGAGTCATGTGTATGCTGGGACACACAGCATCTCCGTCCTTCTCCTCCATTCTACTTTTCCAAGACGTAGTAACTCATGCATGCCTATTACTCCCAACATTGACAGGCAGAAACAGGCAGATGTGGAGACCTCCTGGCCAGACAGTAGAGTTTAAACAGCAGCTTCTGGTTCAAAAAGACCCTGACTCAAGGCAATAAGACAGAGAAACAACTGAGAAAAAGAGCCCATGCGTCTTAACTCCTCAGGTCTCAACATGCACTCCCAGGGAAACACACACTCATGCACCACACATCCACATACAAATAAACAAAAATCAATTACATATACATATTGTTAGAAAGCAAAAAAAGGGGAGCGCTCATTCAAGAAAGATTCCCAACTTAGGATAAATTTCAGTTATGAAGTATCAGCCAGCCTACATCAAATTATCAAAATTTCCATAATGCTATTAGAACACACAGGTAAGCTTGTCTAAAAGATTCTTTTTTTTTTTTTTTTTTGGTTTTTCTAGACAGGGTTTCTCTGTGTAGCCCTGGCTGTCCTGGAACTCATTCTGTAGACCAGGCTGGCCTCGAACTCAGAAATCCGCCTGCCTCTGCCTCCCAAGTGCTGGGATTCAAGGTGTGCGCCACCACTGCCCGGCCTAAAAGACTGCCTTAAGAATCATACTACAGCCGGGCGGTGGTGGCGCACGCCTTTAATCCCAGCACTTGGGAGGCAGAGGCAGGCGGATCTCTGAGTAGAGTTCGAGGCTAGCCTGGTCTACAGAGTGAGTTCCAGGACAGCCAGGGCTCCACAGAGAAACCCTGTCTCGAAAAAACCAAAAAACCAAAAAACCAAAAAAAAAAAAAAAAACCAAAAGAATCATACTACAGGGGAAGGAAGAAATAAGAACAAGGACACATGTCTAAAGATACCAGAAATGACATTCATTACTTTTTATGCTTATCGATAAAATAAACTAATAAAATTTTAAGATACATAATAGAGCCAGGCACAGTGACACAAGCCTATAACCCTAGCTCTTGGGAGGTTACACAGGACGATTGCCTAAAGTTTGAGACCAGTATGGGTTAGAGGGAAAGTCTGGATCAAAAAAATAAAAGAAAGAAAAATATAGGAAAACTATTTCAGTTCAATAATCTGGGCAGATTCAACATGCTCCTTCACCTATATTTTTATTTACCTGACACCCAATGCAGACCTGCTCATCACTTCTCCTTCCCGTAAGAAAGGTATAAAACAAACAAAATACGCCCTGTGCTCACCAACAGCATAGGCATCCTGAACAGACTCCAAACCTCTGCTTACCAATGCACTCAAATCACTGACTTAATATTATTCCCAAATGAAACCTATAAAAACGTTTCCTGGCTAACAATCTCAATGTGGCACAGTCTATTGGCATATAGCTTCTAATAAATAATGAACTAATTGCTTTTTACCTCAACTATGCCCTCACATGTTTGCTCTGAGTGTTTGGTATGTAAAGCTTCACTTAAAGCTTCATTGGTCCTGCTTTCTGTACATCGATGTGGCAGTGACACCTAGTGTCCAAGAGCCAAAGCACATGCAAATAGAACCAGGCACAGTGAAACACTCCTATAACCCCAACTCTTGGGAAAGCTACAAATTTTGACACCAGTATGGCTTTCAGGGAAACTCTGACTCAAAAAAAAAAAAAAATTCAATAACATTTGAGAGTCTAGAGAGCGCCACAAATAACTCCCACACAACCAGCACCTTTCAAGTACTTATAAAGAATACTATCTCTGACTTTACTAAAATAGATTTTAATAAACCTAAGTAGCCATTTAAACAGTAAGCAAAATGAGTAGGAAAAAAAATCCAGTTTTACAAAGGTATTTCGGGAGGTTTTTTTTTTTTTTTGGTGTATGTGGTACTAGAAACTCAGGTGGAGGTATTACATGTACACAGCCAGTGCCCTACTACTGAGCAACATCCCTAGATACTTTTGTAGCTTTTGTTTTGAGACAGGATCTTGCTAAAATTGCCAGGATGGCCTTAAACTTCTAAAGTAGCTGTGGCAAACCTATATTAGCAAACCCAGAAGGTTTTTTTTAATGATATATTTATTTTTATGTTATGTGCATTGGTGTTTTGACTGCGTGTATGTCTGTGTAAGGGTGTCAGATCCCCTATAACTGCAGTAATAGAGTTGTGAGCTGCCATGTGGGTGCTGATAATTGAACCCCAGTCCTCTGGAAAAGCAGCCAGTGGTCTTAACAAACTGAGCCATCTGTCTAGTCCCTTGTTGGCTCTCCTGTTTTTGTTTGTTTATATTTTAACAGGCTTGACAACCTAACCACAGCTGGCCTCAAACTCACAATTCTCTGCCACACCACCATATGTTGAGATTACATGTGTATACCATACATCCAACCCTACTTGGGCCTTTGACATAGGTGAAAGAAAATATTGGGAGGACTCTCAAACTCTGAACCTTCCAATCCTGGCTTTCTGAGTAGCTGGGATTACAGGCACTCCAATTTTATTTCTTCAAAAGTGATGCCATACCAGAGACTAAGGAGATGGCCCAGAGTGCACAGGAGCACTGGCTCTACAAGCATGAAGACCTGAGTTCAAATCCCCAGCACTCACATAAAAAGCCAGCTAGCTGTGCTGTGTGCGACTATATTGTAGGCCAGAAACAGGAGGAGCTGAGAGCTCCCAGGCCAGTGAGCCTACTCCAAAACATAAGGTTCAGTTAGTGAGATATCCTGGCAAACACCAAAAGTCCTGCTCTGCCCTCTGAATGCAGACATAGGTATGAGCACTTGCACACTCACTCACTCACATGCAGACTAACACTCAACACACAAACATGCACATATAGCACACATGCATACTTAACACAACAGACATATACACATACTTACATGCACAAACATAGACACGATATTGTTGGTATTATTATTGCTATTATCATTTATCATGTCAACTCATAGCACACAGCACCAATGCTAGCCAAGACACTGGAGAAACTGACATCTACACCTCAGGTCTTTCATAATCCTCTTGTAACAAACCTCCCAACCTAATGCTTACACAATGAAAACTGCTGACAGGCTACACAATACATTGAGTTGCTGATGTGGACACGTTTTGTTTAGTTTGTTCTATTTATCAAGGCATAGTCTCACCTGTAATCTAAGATGGTCTTGAACTTGCAGCAATCCTCCTTCCTCAGCCCCCTCAATGCTGAGATTATAGGTGTGAATCATGTGACTGAGCTCAAATAATGATTTATTTTTTATTTTTGACACTACAAGAACATTCTCTACTAATAACAGGGTCTTCGTTACTTTTCTATTGCTGTGGCAAAATACTATGACCATGGCAACTTATTTAAAAAAAAAAACATTTAATTTTGATTTTACAATTCAGTTGGTGAGCCCTTGAAAATCAGAGCAGAGCAAATGGGAGCAGGTAGGCATTGTGGGAGCAATAGCTGAGAGCTTACATCTGATCCATAAACATCAAGCAGAGAGCGCTAAGTGGGAATGAAGTGACTTTTGAAACCTCAAAGCCCATCCCCAGTGACACACCTCCTCCAGCAAGTCCACATCTCCTAATCCTTCCAAAACAGTTTCACTAACTGGAGATCAAGGATCCAAATACATGAGCTTACAGAGGCCACTCTCTTTCGAACTAGCACAACAGCTTTGAGAATCTGTTACTAAAGGATTATCAATGAGCCCATACTCCCAGAAATCACATTTCCACCCTGAAATTCAATATCCTATTCCTATGCACACAATTAAGATTTAACTACAAGTATGTTTCATAAGGGACTTCTCTGTGTTAGACAAAATAAGACAATGTCCCTCCATGACAGACAATATGCAAGGCATCCACCAGGTCCTGGGTTCAAATCCAAGAACACAAATGGGAACTGGGGTATATAATTCAGTTGGTAGAAGGCTGGCTTAGCATGCACAAAGCCCTAGTGGCATTCCCAACACTGCATAGTGGTCAGGCCTGCAATCTCAGTACTAGGGCAAAAGTTCAAGGCTATCCACAGAAACAAAACCAGCCTGAGCTACATGCAATCCTAGCTACCAATAAGTTTCCAATAAGAAAAAGAAACAAGGGGTCTGGAGAGATGGCTCAGTGGTTTAAACCACTGGCTGCTCTTCCAGAGGCCCTGAGTTAAAAATTCCCAGAAACCACATGGTGGCCCACAATGAGCTACAATATGATCTGATGTGCTCTTTTGGCATGCAGGTATACATGCAGGTATAGCACACATATGCATAAAATAAATAAATATATATAATAAAATTTTTAAAAAGAAAAAAAGTAACAAAATTTTAAAGGGACCAAGTATGCAAACAGTAACAATAAATATCTCTGTAAGTATTATAAGATGCCTACAACATATCCACTATGCTCTTTACACCCTTTCTATAACAGCACAAATATGTGAATGCTTCCTCTCCTACCTAGCACAGACACTTCTAAAAACTACAAATATAGCCAGATGTTATGCAGCAGCAAAGAGACACAAGTTTCCAGATAGAGCAGGTACTGTTTTCTGCACTTAACCTTGTTGTAACCGATACCAACAATTCACTCACCAGACTAGGATCCAAACATGTAAATTAAACTCACTCTCCTGACACTGAAATGTGCTCTGCCCACAGCTTCCTCACTTTTAGAATTAGCAGTGTCTTCCTCTGTTCAAAATCCTGCAGTGTCCTCTAAGACCCAGTGTGGATTGGGACCCTTAGGCCAGTAAGTAGTAAAGGAAAAACACATTTTTTTCTTTTTAATAATTTATTTTATGTTCATTAGTGTTTTGCCTGCACGTATGTCTGTATGAGGATGTCAGAAGCATTGGAACAGGAATTACAGACACGTGTGAGCCACCATGTGGGTGCTGGGAATTAAACATGGGTACTCTGGAAGAGCAGCCAGTTCTCTTAACCACTGAGCCATGACTAGCCCCTGAAAAACACATTTCTTGATGGGAAATTTTTGTGCAGAACATTACTAAAATACACATGAGGAAAAACACACAGAAAGTGCTCAATATTATCAGTCATCAGGGAAACAGTAAGTCTAATTAAATTCTCAAGTTACCATCTATCAGAATACTCAAATTTTGAAGACAGATGACATCAAACATTGGCAAGGATGTAGAACAATTCATATACTGTTATAAGAAATGTATAATGGTAACCTTGGAAAAGGCTTTACAAGTTTGTTAAATTAACCACATTCCAAGCACATGACTCAGCAAACCCACAGTTTTCTAAGAGAGATGGATGCATATGCATAAGTCTAGGATTCCTCAAGACTTCTTATATTCTTCATATATTCATAGCAACCAGAAACTGAAAACCAGTAAAGGTGTGGGCGGGAGGTGTGGGCTGTGGGTGTGGCTCTGTGGGGTGTGGGGTAGGGCTCCATGGCTGTGGACTGGGGACAGGGGATGGGGTGGGGGGGGAAGTTGCTATATGGTACAGTACCTGGCATGTGGTTCTAGGGCCAATCCCCAACATACAAGTATTGTTTTCTTTTTAGTAATCAGAGAAACTTTAATAGAATTAAAAGAAACAATGTGATTGATGCTCAGAAACACCAAGTAGAGAAAAAATGCCATAGAGGAAATAATCCACAGGGGTGTAAGAAACTCTACAACAGGCAAAAGTAATCTGCAGTGGGGTACACATGAGTACAGGAAGGATGAGTGGACAGAGTAGAACCTAAGTTCATTGGGGACAGAGAATTTCCTTGAGCAATGTCATGGTCACCATCTTTTTCTTCCTTGAGACAGGATCTCCTTATGTAGCCCAGAAAAGGCTCAAATTTCCCTGGATCCTTCTGCCTCTGCCTCCCAAGTGCTGGATTACAGTTGAGCATCATCACCCAGCTTATTCTTCATCTTGACAGAGATTTGGGATTCCTAGATGCAAGAGCCTGTCAGAACTCAGAAAACTTGTACTTGAGGTGTGGAAAGAGCCAGGAGAAGTGTGTATTCCTGTAATCCCAACATGTGGGGGGTTTGGGCAAAGGAATCATAAGTTACAAGTTAGCCTGTTAAGTCTAAGAAAACACTGTCTTTGAAAAGTAAGGGGGGGGGGGAGGGTTCACATATTTATGTGTAAATTTTACTTAAGAAACTTAAGCTAAATATTAAATACTGGAAAATACACATAATACCAATTCTAAGAATTCATGCTGCTGTCTGCATTTACTTTGAAAGGCACTGAGTAAGATACATAAGAAAAAGCTAGCGGTGGAGATGGGACTCAGTGGTTAAGAAAACCACCATCTATCTGGCTTCCAGGGATTTCCAGAACCAGCACAGCAGCTCGCAACCGCCTGTGACTTCAGTCCCAGGGGATCTGACACCCTCTTCTCCAGCCCCAGTCACACACCTCGCTCACAGACACACCTATAGACAAAACAATCATACACACACAAAAATTAATAATATAAGCTAGAAACACTGGCAAATGGTTCAGCAGGTGGAGGTACTTGGCCACCAAGCCTGATGACTTGAGTTTCATCTCTGGGATCCACATAATAAGACAGACTACCTCCTACAAACTATCCTCTGACCTCCACAGAGGATACTAGGCATGTTCTAGTATATGCACACACACATACAGACACACATAAATAAGCAAATAAAATATAAAGTAGAACACATTATTTTTTATTTGAATATATGTATATATGTACCTGTGTGATTTTACATGCACCATATGTGTGCAGGAATCCAACCCCCTTGGAATTGGAATTATAGGCAGTTGTAAGCAAATATGTGGATGGTGAGAACCAAATGGGTTTTTCTAAAAGAACAGTGCGCACTTTTATGCACTGAGCCATCTCTCTAGTCCCAGTATAATAAAATTTTAGTGGCCTAATCCAGATGTTGGATGTGCATGTTTCAACTTATATCTATATGTAAATTTTTGAAGTCCCTGTAAGGGTATCAAAGCCCTATCCCACTCTAACCACTTGGGTATAACACACTCTCCTAAATCAGGGTTTTGCTCTATACAGCTAGCCTGGAACTAGCCTGGAACTCACTAGCCTCCTGTCTCCTGTCTCCTGGGTTCTAACGTGAAGTATACGCCCAGCAGTTTGTGCTGCCTTTTAATGACCCTCCTGCAGATACTCCCCTGCGTCACTGCCCTGTGCTTCTGCTCATCTGAGACTCTGTGTGCCTGCGCACATCCAGCATCACCCTGGTCAGCATCTACACAGAACACACATTTGCTAACTCTCTTCCCCATTTTCCAGGTACCAAGAATAGAAATTCCAAAAACAGAGTGACTTTTGTTTTCCCAGCACCTTTTCAATGCAGTCTGGCATATAATAGACAATCAATAAATCTTTACTAAGTAAATGAGCTAATGAATGACGAGGACATAAAAATGGCATGGCTTTACAAGAATGCAATTTGGCAAACTAACAAGGGCCTTAGTTGTATTGATCTCCCAAAATTACAAAACCATAGAGATATTTATCTCAATATTCCTGAAATTAAAATAACAAAATTAGAAATCTAAATCGATGTTTCATTATAAAGAAAAGGCTGTTTCTGGAGATGGGGCCTTTTATGGCCCCAGGACCTTGAAGTCTTGATCCTCCTGCTTCCTCTGGAGTGCTAGATCATATGCATGACCCACCAAACCTGACGTTTAGGGTACATGGCTTTCTAAATAAGCTGGTTCACAGAACTCAAGAAGCAGCCAGGGATGACTTTAAACCCTGACTCTCCATCTCTATCTCCCAAGTGCTAAGATTCTTGCAAAGGTCACCTGACCCATCATCTCTTGTCATATCTCAGCTCACTATAACTTTCAGGGGGCACTAGGCAAGTGCTAAACGATGGATCTGTGTCCCCGGCCTTTTCATAAATTTAATCTAGATTCAAGGCCTCCTCATTTTCCCAAAGCTAACCTTAATCTCATGATCCTCCTGCCCCAGCCTCCTGATACATCTGGAAATACATGACTGAGCCACCATGTACAGCTTAACTTAAAGAATCCTATTTCTTTATATAATTGTGTGTCAATCTGTGTTTATTAAAGTCTTTCTCCTAGCTCTGCAATAACGGAGATAAAACATAAGTGTTCCTTTTTCTGTGTTGTTTTTGTTTTCCAAATGTCTCAGGCAGTACTCAAACTAGTAATGTGCAAGGTAATGAACCCCTTCCTGATCTTCCTGCCTCAACCTCTCTGAGTGCCAGATTACAAGTATTGGCCACCATGCCCAGCCATTTCATCAGGTGTGGTGCACAATCATACATGCAGCCAAAACACTCACATACATAAATTCAAAAAAATGAAGTTTAACCTGATGTTTGGTGATGGTCGGGTCAGCCGAGACTCAGACCCCGACCCTGTGCTTGCCATGTTGTCCTCTACCACCAAGTAGCCCTCAGTCCTGCATAGCCTCTCATGTGAGAGACTCACACTTAGGAGAATGACACAAAACCAGCAAGCAGAGGCCAGGGGTACAGTTCAGTGAATGGGTCCCTACATCCATGAGGCCTTGACAGTCATAAAATAACTGACTAAAATCAACCAACGGTAGTGGTATGCAAACAGTAGGCGCAGTGACCCACAGTCTGGATGTGGTTTGAAAAGCATCCCAGAAGCTTGCAATACCCAAGATTCAACTCACAGACCACATGAAGCTCATGAAGAAGGAAGACCAAGTGGGGGTGCTTCAGTCCTTCTTAGAAGGAGCAACAAAATACTCAAGGGAGCAAATATGGAGACAAAGTGAGGGACAGAAACTGAAGGAGGGGCCGTCTGGAGACCATTCCACCTGGGTATCCATCCCATGTGCAGTCACCAAAGGTAGACGCTGATGTGGATGTCAGGAAGTGCATGCTGACAGGAGCCTGATATAGCTGTCTCCTTAGAGGTCTGCCAGAGTCTGACATATACAGAGGCGGATGCTCACAGCTAACCATTGAACTGATCATGGGGTTCCCAATGGAGGAGTTAGAGAGAAGACTGAAGGAGCTGAAAGGGTTTGTGGCCCCATGAGGAGAGCAACAATATCAACCAACCAGAGCTCCCAGAGTCTAAACCACTAGCCTGGGAGCACATAGGGAGGGACCCATGGCTCCAGCTGTATATGTAGGGGAGGATGGCCTTGTCGGGCATAGGTGGGAGAGGAGATCCTTGGTCTCATGAAGGCTGGACGCCAAGTGTTGGGGGATTCCAGGGTGAGGAGGTGGGAGTAGGGGTCAGGTGGGGGCACATCCTCATAGAAGCAGGAGGAGGGGGGATGGGATAGGGAGTGGGGGAAACGGGATAAGGGGATAACATCTCAAATGTAAATAAAATATCCAATAAAAAAAAAAAGAAAAGCATCAGCTGACATCAGCTAAGATCTGCCACTTTCTGACCAACATAAGCTCCTCACTGTGTAGATTAGGACTGCTGAACACTGAGCTCTGGCTTCATGCTGAGACTGTGTAGAAACTGAAGGGACTGTGTGCAAGTCTAGCCCAGCCTTTCGTAGGCGGTGCTAGATCAGCAGTAGAGACCTGCCTCATCAACCTCCAGTACTGTCAAGAAAAAAAAAAGAAAAAAAGGTTTACAAATGAAAATAAGAACGACTTTACTATCATGCTCTATTTTCTGCTATCCTACTTGGGAAGTAATGATGTATAGCTGTTGGATTGGGCTGTGAATCTGAGATCAGGCTAAATCAGATTAAAAATATAATGCCACACTCACAAGCAGAGGGACCTTCCCACTGAAATTGGAGTAGCTGACCTCACCGAAAATGTTACCTGGGATAATGTCCAAGAATGACCTTAAAAACTCTGCACAACCAAAGCAAGCTCACTTCTTTCTCACCATCATGTAACTGGTCAGGGGTAAGTCCACCAAGAGAAGACACTCTGGCCTCCCCAAATACAACTGGGGAAGTGGAGGATTAAATACTTTCAAGATATTCACAGATGATACAAACTACCTTTGAAACTATTCAGAGTAACACCTGTAATTATAACCAAAACAAGTGGGCGTCAGAGCCAACTGAGTGCCACCAAAAGAATGTGCTCCATCCAGTCCACACCACTAAGCCGGCTGGACCATCATGTTAAAGCACCCACTTGGTCCTGCCTGTAAACAAACAGCATATGGAGTCGAATGGAGTCAGCTCCTTATTAACACGAAGTCACACTAATCTACCTGTGTGTTTCCTCTTGACAGAAAGAAAAACAAGGCAAGGCCCTGAATGCATGACCTAAAGACAAGAGTGGAGCTGTTGGTACACCCAGAATACTTGTCCCACATGAAAACAGCCCTAGGATTTGTCCATATCACTGGGAAGCAAAAGAGAAAACTACTTGTTCCTGGCAGACAGCAGCATTCTCCTGCCCCCACAAACTCTTCAACATGATACTGCTACAACCAGAATGGCGCATAAACAGTGTGTGGAACAACTTTTGAAATTGTTATTACATTTATTTATTTATTGTGTTGGGCATTTATGTGAGGTCACAGGACAACTTATGGGAGGTGGTTCTCTCCTTCACCATGAGGGGTGTGGCAGGAAACACTTTTTCCTGATGAGCCATCTTGCTAGCCCATAAACAAATTTTTCAGATCTAAATGTTAAAGAAATATGAGTGTAATGTATTTGTTACCATAATGTCATTTAGGCCAAATTCTGTTCTCTAGAGCAGCAGTTCTCAGCCTTCCTAATGCTGAGACCCTTTTATACAGTTCCTCATGTGATACTGTGGTTGGACCCCAACCATTGAATTATTTTTGACCCCTGTGAAAGGGTTGTTCAACCCCCAAAAGAATCCTAAGACACAGGCTGAGAACCACTGCTCTAGAGCATTTCCATTTCCATTAAATCTCAAGTAAGATATGGCTAATGAATGTTTTCATGAAATATCACGTTACCTAAGGGAACAATAACAAAGACAAAATAAAAAATGCCAGGCCTGGTGCCGAATGCCTTTGATCTCAGCACTTTTCTAAACATGACCTGTTGGTGACAAAAAGCCCTTAGAGGTTGAGGACCAAACTTACTCAGTACTGAACCATTTCCTGTCTTACTTTATGTGTCATTTCCCACCTACATTAGAGAGGCAACTATCACTACCCTCAGGAATCTCCATATACATGACAAGAAAAGGAGCTGGAGGGCTGGAGATGTAGAGTCCAGTGGTAGAGCTGCTGCCTGCCACACATCCAAGTACAATCCTCAGCATCATAAAAAGCAACAACACAAATATAAATAAGTCCTACTGGCAGGGCTGCAGGGAGGGACAGCTCAGAGGTTAAGAGCACTTGCTACTTGGCTATTCCTCCAGAACCCAAGTTTGAGTACAGGCATCCATCTGGGCACCTTACAACCACCCAGAACTCCAGTTCCAATGGCTCCAACACCATCTTCAGGCCTCCTAGAACAGCGACCCACACATAGCAGGTACCCATACACAAAAGTGAAAAACAAAAAAAAAGTCTAAACCATAAATGCACTCAGAATTTTTGAGGCAGCAACTCCATATATGGAATTTACCCAAGCAAAGCAGGTCAATGTGTTTGCATAGCATTAACCAGAACACTGAGGTAGCTGAGCAGGACTGCTGTGAGTTCAAAGCCAACCTAAAGTACACAGTAAAATCCTATTTCAAAGATAAGAGGGGATGTCGCTACAAAAATATGCAGGCATAAAGTATAGTTTTAGAGGCAGGCTGAGTGGCCCACATTAGAGATCCCAGAATTCTAAGCAAGGACAGAAAGAGTACCCACAAGCCTGAGCCAGCTGAGCCGCAGAGAGATTGCCAAGATGATCAACATCGCAAAGGTAGTCTCAAAATATCAAAACCATATATAAATGGGTAGACAGAAAGGCAAACACACACACACACACACACACACACACACACACGTATCTTCAAGTTCATTACAACATTGTGTTGTTTTTTGAGACAGCATCTCTCTAAGTTGCTTACGCAGGCCCTGAACTTACCATCCACCTGCCTCAGACTACTAAGTAACTGAGATTACAAACCTGGAACATTTAGCCACTTAATACAATACTTTAATATCAAATTTAGGGACATTTATGGTATTTGTACTATTAAAACACTGTTAATTTTTAAAAATCAGAAGAACAGATGGTACAAATAAAAAAGCTCATGAATAGCAACATAGAGAAGAGACAGCGAACCTCATAGAAACAGTGACAGAGAGAGCATTTTCATGCATGTGCATAAAATCCAGTTGCAAGAATACCCCACAGGGCTGGAGAGATGGCTCAGTGGTTAAGAGCACACTAATTGAGCTTCCAGAGGTCCTGAGTTCAAGTCCCAGCAACCACATGGTGGCTCACAACCATCTGTAATGGATCTGATGCCCTCTTCTGGTGTGTCTGAAGGCAGCGACAGTGTGCTCACATATATAAAATAAATATTTAAAAAAAATACCCCACAAAATAAATGAAAGTGCTTTAAATTTTAAGATCATTACTTTGCATATATGAATATTTGCTTGCATGCACGCTTGTCTGTACACCAGATGTGTGCCTGGTACCCTAAGAGGCCAGAAGAGAATGTCAAGTTCCCTGGAACTGGAGTTACAGGTGATTGTGAGCTGCCATGTGGGTGCTAGGAATAGAACCCAGGTCCCCTGGAAGAGCAGCCAGGGCTCTTAACTGCTGAGCCGTCTGTCCATACCCTAAATGTTTTATTTAAAATTCATCTGGTAAAAACTCAAGTGGTACCAGAGTGAGACTGCTGCCGTCTGCCACTGACCTATGCTCCTCCTACCTCCAAACAATCAGGTTTCTACTTTGGTGGGGGGAGGGGGATATATTTATTCATTTATTCATTTTTCTTTTGAGACAGGGTTTCTCTGTGTAGTCCTAGCTGTCCAGAAACTATGTAGACCAGGCTGGCCTTGAACCCAAAGAGATCCTCCTGACTCTGCCTGGGATTAAAGGCATAGAACACTATGTGGGGCTCTTTCTTTTTTATTTTTCTTTGTGTATGTTTGTGGGCAAGGGTGCATGTGTGCTAGCATGTGCATGTCACATTGGGGAATTGTCAGAGGACAATTCGCAGTAGTTCTCTTCTGTAGGGATTAGGGCAGGGGACTGCACTCAAGTTGTGAGGTTTAACAACAAACAGCTTTACCTGCTGAGCCATCTTGTTGGTCCCTGTAAATTCTTTAACATACACAAAACAATTGATATATTGTTAACGTTTGCTAATTACAAAAACTTTTCCCAGATGTGATGGCATATGCCTTTAATTCCAGCACTCAGAAGGCAAAGGCAGGTGAATCTCTGTGAGTCTGAATGTAGCCTGGCTTACAGAACCCAAGACAGCCAAGGCTACAAAGAGAAATCCTGTCTCAAAAAAAAAAAAAAACAAAAAACAAAAAACCTTTTCTCCCAAGTCTCAGTTTATTCCTCTGTAAATTAGAAAACAGAGAAACAGACCCCATTTAACAGGATTACCTGAATAAAACTGACGCCTGTGTGTGCCATGAATCCCACAACTCCTGCTATGTCATCCTTTGGAGGACCTGCTTGCCACTAGCCTCTCATTCTACCTAACTCTTCATGATGCCTTAATAATGTGTAAAGATTACTAACCCCAACACTGAGGAGGCAGAGGCAGGTGGATCTCTGTGAGTTTGAGGCCAGCCCGGTCTACATAGGGAGTTCCAGGACAGCCAGGTTGACAAAAAGAAACCCTGTCTCAAAAACATAATAATAATCATAATAATGGAGGAGAAGGAGGAGGAGGAGGAGGAGGAGGAGGAGAAGGAGGAGGAAGAGGAGGAGGAAGAAAAGGAGGAGGAGGAGGAGGAGGAGGAGGAAGAGGAAGAAAAGGAGGAGGAGGAGGAGGAGGAGGAAGAGGAGGAGGAAGAAAAGGAGGAGGAGGAGGAGGAGGAGGAAGAGAAGGAGGAGGAGGAGGAGAAGGAGGAGGAGGAGGAAGAAAAGGAGGAGGAGGAGGAGGAGGAGGAGGAGGAAGAGGAGGAGGAAGAAAAGGAGGAGGAGGAGGAGGAGGAAGAGAAGGAGGAGGAAGAGAAGGAGGAGGAAGAGGAGGAGGAGGAGGAGGAAGAGAAGGAGGAGGAAGAGGAGGAGGA
>NW_021604658.1:1998592-2104339 GCF_004785775.1 Grammomys surdaster | reverse complement strand
GAGGAGGAGGAGGAGGAGGAGGAGGAGGAGGAGGAAGAGGAGGAGGAGGAGGAGGAGAAGTAGTAATAGTACTGTATAAACACATCTGCAGAGAGTATGCTGGGCAGTAAGGTCACCCGTCTGTATGTATACTCACAGGGATGCCCCAGACCTGCATTCCGTCACTGTAGCCAATCATAACCAGCAGAGGAGGCTCATTTCCAGTGCTATGCAGTTCATGAAATTCTAGATTCCGTGATGTATCTGCATTAGGATAAGAAGAAAAATAAAAAGACAGTATGAACCAAGAAAACTACTTTTTAGGCCTAATAATGTTTAGACTGGGTTAGGACAATAGAGAGCACGGCACTTGAAGGATGATGACAGCTCAGTGATTAAGAGCACATGCTGCTCCTGCAGAGCTGGGTTCCCAGCACCACATCACTCAGCCTGTAACTGCACCCGCAGAGCATCAAAGCCTCTCAAGTCTGGAGGCAATTTACATATACAGACATACCTACAAGAACAACTGTTTTTTTTAATTTTCTAAAAAAGTCAGAGGCCAAAATGGTGTCTCTGGCCTGCAAGTCAAGCAGGTAGGAGACTGAAGCAGGAAGATTGCCAAAGACAATCTGGACTACATTGTAAATTCTAAACCACCCTGGGCTACATAGTAAATTCTAAGCCAAACTAGCTACACAGTGAGTCTTTGTTTTGTTTTGGGTTTTGTAGGACTGGAGATTGAACCCTCACATATGCTAGGCAAATGTGTTAATGCTCAATTTTATCCCCAGCCTGCTTTTTCCTTATTGGCTGTGAGAAAGACACCCAAATTTCATAGGCTAGCTTTAGGGTAAGGTGCATAGATTAATTCATAGTAGCATTATTTATAAACAGCCAAAAGATGGAAACAATACCAATGTTTACCAAAGGAATAATAGTCAGACCATGGTACATAGATAAAATGGAATTCCATCAAAGAAAAATAATGAATTACTACAGACTACACTGTAGAAAAGACTCACACAGACACACTAGACAAAGAAGCCAGGCAAAAGACAATAGTAATGAAAGACTTCTGAACATTCCGGTAGCAACTTTGAGTTTTAGTTTTTGGTTTTCAGTTGGGGGGGGGCCCCCCCCGTTTCTCTGTATAGCCCGAGGTGTCCTGGAGGTCCCTATGTAAACCAAGCTGGCCTTGAACTCAGAGATTCTTCTGCTTCTCCCAGAATGCTGGGATTAAAGGTGTGTACACTGGGTTAACACAGTACTTTTTAAAAACACTGAATTTTCTGCTTGTTTTCTTGTTCTTTTGAGACAGAGTCAAGTCTAACTCAGGCTGGCCTGAAACTTGCTGTCTCATGTTACTTTCCTGTTGGTCTGATAAATTCTATGACAACAGGAGAAAGGGCTTTAGTTCCCACTTCAAGGTATAATGGATCAAGGCAGGAGGAAGATCAAGCAGCTGCTTACAACTGATCTTGGCAGGAAGCAGAGAGGGAAGAATGCATCCAGCTGCTCACTCCCTTCTCCTGAAGCCCTTAGGGAGGAAAGAATGACCTGAAAAATTAACTAATCAAGAGAATACTCAGAGCTGGGCGGTGGTGGTGCACGCCTTTAATCCCAGCACTTGGGAGGCAGAGGCAGGCAGATCTCTGAGTTCGAGAGTTCGAGGCTAGCCTGGTCTACAGAGTGAGTTCCAGGACAGCCAGGGCTACACAGAGAAACCCTGTCTCGAAAAAAAAACAAAAAAAGAGAATACTCAGTGGCATGCCCAGAGGCCCATTTATGGGGAGGGAGGGAGTGCTTCCCCATTCCATCAAGTTGATGATTAATACCAACCCCTGTCCATTGTGTTGGCAAACAGTGAATGTCCTAAATGCTAACAATCAAACTAAAAGACAAGTTGAAGGAGATAATGGCCAAATCCTTCCCTCTCAGTAACTACTTACTAAACAAAGAAATGCAAGCTAGGCCTAGCAAGGCAATCCTGGAGTCCCACCATTCTGGGGTCTAAGGATGTGGTGAACTGGTAGCTTAGAAACTGAAAGCCACCTCAGGGACTGTATTCAGTTCCCAGGTCAAAGCATGTTATTTTCAATCTGTTCCCACTGGAGAGAGGAGACAGTGAGGTGAGGAGGCAGTGGGGAGACAGCTAGGTAGGAGAAAGGCACTTGCTGGGTTTGACCAACATGGTGGAAGTCGCTCTCTGACCTCCACACTCGTGAGTCACATACAACTCTGAAAGGAGTTGTGTTGTCTTCAGACCTTTTTAGTCTCTGTTCTGATCACTTGAACATCTTATACTTTATGAACAGAGAAATAAATCCAACTGAAACCTTTAATTATATCTCCTATCAATATTAATAAAATGAAAACAAGACAAAAATACTAGGGAAAAATATTGTAGCCCATCATAGCAGAGAGAAAGTGAAACTACAGTGTCCTTCCAAAGACTCAATCAGGGCTGTAACGCAGTAGCAGAGGACCTGCCTAGCTTGCTTGAGGTTCTGAGTCCAAAGCCCAGGACTGAAAAAGGTGCAAAGAAAAATAAGGCAGAAAATGTTTATACTTCGACACTGGCCTGGAGCCAGCATTGCTTTTCCTAACTCCATGCATTTAGTTGTTGGGGGAGGGTATGGTGTGTGGAGGTCAGAGAAAACGCTAACAATTCAATCCTACCATGTAGGTCCCAGGGAGAAAATTCAGGTTGTCAGTTTTGGCATCTCAGTAACATTTGTTTTTAATTGAAAATAAAAAGCAGGGCAGGGCACGAGAGAAGGCCGATTCAGCTGTTAGGAGAATGACTGCTCTTCTAGAGGACTTGCAAGGACTTGCGATCACTTCCCACATGGCAGCACCCACATGGCAGCTCACAACCTTTTGTCACTCCAGACTCAGGGGACCCGATGCCCTCTTCTGGCCACTTGGCCTTGCACACGAGTGCTGCAGGGACAGAGATTCAGGCAAACACTCATACACATAAAATAAAAATAAAATCTTTTTAAAAAAGTGAAAAGGAGGACAATTCAAACTCCTCACACAGGACCTCACAGACATCTCCCTACAGACGTCCATTAGACGCTTCTCTGATGTAGACAAGCTCAGCACCAAACCTGAGACGGAATGTCTGTGTGCACACGTCACTGTGTCACAGCTCTGCAGCTTGCAGTGTTAAGGCAAACCTGTGACCAAATGTCTGTGTGCACATGTCACTGTGTCACAGCTCTGCAGCTTGCAGTGTTAAGGCAAACCTGTGACTGAATGTCTGTGTGCACAAGTCACTGTGTCACAGCTCTGCAGCTTGCAGTGTTGAGGCAAACCTGAGACTGAATGTCTGTGTGCACATGTCACTGTGTCACAGCTCTGCAGCTTGCAGTGTTGAGGCAAACCTGTGACCGAATGTCTGTGTGCACATGTCACTGTGTCACAGCTCTGCAGCTTGGAGTGTTAAGGTAAACCTGTGACTGAATGTCTGTGTGCACATGTCACTGTGTCACAGCTCTGCAGCTTGGAGTGTTAAGGCAAAATTAGAACAATTTGGTAGAATCTCATGGGTAGGTTCAGCCTTAAAACTCAGCACTTTGCTTTCCTTCCTTCCACTGGGAGGAGACAGTGCACTTGTCTTGTTTTCATTTTATTAATATTGATAAGAGATACAATTAAAGGTTTCAGTTGGATTTATTTCTCCATTCACAAAGTAGGAAATGTTCAAGTGATCAGAACAGAGACTGAAAAGGTCTGAAGACATCACAAGCTACACAACTCCTTTCAGAGGTGGCAGCCCTGAGAGCCACAGCACTATTCTCCCTCTGCAGACCAAGGGTTACCTGAACTCCAGCCCTGCAGTGCTCCACAGGGGTCAGTGCAGCAGGAAGCTACTGTGTGACTAACAGGCTGAGCCGAGCAGCATGGATATGGTGACTCACATCTCAGGCAGAAAGGAAAAGGCTCGGGCAGGATGGCGCAAGATTCCATCAGACTACCCAGAACAACACACAATTATAAATTGCTAGACTTTTTGTTTCAGGAATACTCTATTGAATATTTTTAGACCTTGACAGACTTAAGGTAGCTGAAACCTTAGAAAGCAATACCATACATACGGGTGAGCAGTATGCACTCTGTATCATTCACGACAGAAACAAATCAAAACTACATACAGCTCAAACCCAGTAAGATGGCTACATTATAAAACAGTACATATGAGGGACTGGAGAACTGGCTCTGGCTGCTCTTCCAAAGGACCCTGGTTCAATTCCCAGCACCCATATGAGAGCTCACAACTGTCTGTAACTCCAGTTCCAGGGAATCTGACACCCTCATATACACATACAAAAACAACAATGTATACAAAATAAATAAGTCATTTAAAATAAATAAGTAAAATAGTACATGTGGAATGTACTGAAATCTCAGGAGCTGGGGGTACAGGGTAGTTACACCAGACTGTGCCTCTCTTGCTTAATGACCTGGAGATTCAATCATCGACATCAAGAAAATACCCTTGTGCACTGCCATTAAAAACCTATTATAGGGCCCGAGAGATGGCTCAGTGGTTAATAACACTGACTGCTCTTCCAGAGGTCCTGAGTTCAATTCCTAGCAACCACATGGTAGCTCACAACCATCTGCAATGTGATCTGACACCCTCTTCTGGTGTGTCTGAAGACATCTACAGTATACTCAGATACAATAAATAAATAAATAAATAAATAAATAAATAAATCTTTAAAAAAAAGACATACTTCTCAGAATGGGGCTGTAAAAAAGAAAGAAAGGAAAAGAAACCCATTATACTGGACAGGCACCATAACGTAGTAGTTCCTTCAAGAATCAATATTTGAATTACCACATGGATTCCAGCAATTTCCCTTCTAGATAAAGCCAAACAGAAGCAGTCCTGAGACACGAATGGCTATTCACATAACTATACACTGGGGGAGCCTTGTGGGACAAGCCTATACAACTAACTGCTGGGGAGGCTGAGGAAGGATGACTGGAGCAGGTTAAAGCCAGCCTGGACTACAATGTGAGTTATGGCCAAAAGACAATTCATTGACTCCTTTCCTCAAAATGAAAACTCAGTCCAGGGCTGAGGATGTACCTCGGTTGTTAAATGTTTGGCTGGCACACAAGAGGTCTAACATTCACTCCTTGCACCCCATAAAGGGGCATTGGGGGAAAAAGAATCAAAAGTTCAAGGTCATCAACTACTTTTCTCCAGTTTCAGGATAGCCTGGGCTACATCTGTCTCAAAAACAATTTGTCCACTTGGAACACATATTTAATCCCTGTACTAGAGAAGTTAAGTGAAACTCTGTGACTTACTGGCCAGACTGAACTACATACTGAGTCCCAAGCCAACCAGCAAATTCAGTACTTGGGAAGTAAAGGCATGAGGATCAGACCATCAAAACCAGGCTGCACCAAATGAGATACTGCCTCAAAAAACTGAAGAAACAAAAGGAAAGCTGGGGCATGGCTCAGTGGTAGTCCACTACATAGCATGTACACCGCTCTAGGTTCACTGGCCAGCACTTTTAAAAAAATGGCATTACTCACGTAACTCAGGTTTCTAAGGAGGCTGGGGAAAGAGACTTGCTTATTTGGGGCCAGAAGTCTAAGGTTATCCTGAACAACCCCAATTTACAATAAAATAAATGGATGGTGGTATGCACACAGTGGGCTATTAGTCAACTTTTAAAAAGAGACAAGGACGTTCTGACATATTCTCCATTGCGGGTGAACAATGAACATGAAACCATTTCTGTAAGATGCCTACATCAGTCAGTCACAAAGAAAGTAGAAGGGCTAGAGAGATGGCACAGGGTTCTAATAGGATGGGCTGCTCTTTCAGAGAACCAAGGGCTTATTCCCAGCATCCACTTGGTGGCTGACAACATCTGTCACTCTACTTAGAGGGGACTATACTACCTCTTCTAGCCTCCATGGTACACAGACATACATGTAGGCAAAACACCCATCCACACAAAATAACTTTCCTTAAAGAAGAAAATAGGATGGTGGGCAGAAGGACTGGGCATCTTCATTGAACACCCTTATAGAACATCTTTATTCCAAAGATGAAAATGTTCTACAGACTGATGATCAAAGGCCACAATGGTTATACACTATAGCATGTTTGGTTTCCAGACAAGTCTTGCTATGTGCCCCAGACTCACTTCCAACTAGGGATCCTCCTGCCTCAGCCTTGTGAGCCCTGAGATTACAAGCATGTGTTACCATTCCCAACCAAAGATGAATTTATTTAGTATAAACAAAATAGCCTGACTGAACTTGGGTTCCCTTTCGAAAATCAGGTCAGCCCCAAAAGAGCATTTAATAAACACATCCCAGAAAAGTTAGTCATACCATTCAGATCTGCATTCTCAAATCTGACCCAGACTATCTTCTCCTTTTCTTCTGTTAGGGGAGTCCCACTGTAAGCCTGCAGATTAAACAGAAATGTTTTCATTAAAATACAGTATGGCTCTAATACCATATGAGTTCAAAACAAAAGATGACAACAACTCAACCAATTCTATCCCTCTCTGTCCCTCCCTGCTGGTGACCAGCACATTCTGGAATGTCATTACTCCCAAAAAATAAATGTCTGTCCAGGAATAATATCAGTCAAAGACAAGTTTATAACCTGCACAGAATTACAGATGCCTAAATACAGTGATCATAATACGCCTTCCACTGGGCAGTGGTGAGGTATGCCTTTGATCCCAGCACTTGGGAGGCAGAGGCAGGCGGATTTCTGAGTTCGAGGCCAGCCTGGTCTACAGAGTAAGCTCCAGGACAGCCAGGACTACACAGAGAAACCCTCTCTCGAAAAAACAAAATAATAATAATAAGTCTTCCATCACCATCTCTACTCATCAACAAGGCTCGCAGAGTAACCAAACTCTACCCAACACCTACACTTGTCAAGAATATGGCTTTTTTAGTCAGCTATCTGGCTTCCACACCCAAAGCATCAGTTAACTCTTGCAAGCTTCCAAGAATTAGAAGATAAGCATTCATGGATAAAGAGTGTTGTCAACACCCATCAGTGTACAAAAGAACTCATCTCTCCACATAAAACACATTTTCATTTAAAATGTTCTGTTCAAGAGGGCGGGAGATGTAGCTCAGCTGGTGCTTATCTATCTTCCGTGAAGCCCTGGGCTTGATTCCTGGTGCTATATAAAACAAGGGTTGGAAGTGAAGAGACAGGAAAAGAAAAGAACTTCAAGATCATCCTGGGCTACATAGAAATTCTGTCTCAAAACACACAAACACACACAAAAAAAATTTAATATCATATACAGGCACAGTGGTCCAAGCTTCAAAATCCAAAACTACAAATGAGGATGAGAGGGAAGATGCCAACCCAGGCAACCTAAAACTCCATCTCAAAGCGGGTGGGGGTGGGGGTGGGGGGTCGTTAGGTACTTAAGTCAGTAGAAAACTTGCCAGAGATGAACAAGACCCTAGGTTGGATCCCCAGTACAAGAAAATAAATTGTGTGTATGTGCATGTGTGTGTGTTTGTCTTCCTCAGGAGCCACCTTATTTGTTTTTAGAGACAGAGCCTCTCACTAATCTGGAGCTTACCAATTAGAGAAGGCTGGGCTATCAAACCCTTGATATCCTTGGTCTTCACTTCCCTGTGCTGGGACTATAGTGCTTGCCACCAAACCTGCCATTATCCCTTTTAACGTGGGTCCTGGGCCCAAACTCAAGTTCTCATGCTTGCATGACAAGCACTTTACCAAATGAGCTACCACCTCAGATAATTTGGTTTGGAGGTCAGGCTGGAAAAAATTTGAAAGGCTCCTGCCTCAGTCTCCCAGTGATGGGACTCCAGGCACAGCTGTGGTTGTCATCTTGACACACCTGGGAAGGGGGAACTTCAGCTGAGCAATTGCCCTATGAGACTGCCCTGTGAACACGTCTGTAAAGCATTTTCTTGATTGCTAATTAATGTAAGAGGGGCCAGCCCAGAAGAGAAGAAAAAGGTGAAGATGCACCAGAAACGGCAGCTTCCTAACAAGGAGTTGAGCAAAGAGCTAAGCAAGGAGTTCAACCACGAGATCCAAAAGACAGAGAGTATCTTGGCCCACGAGAACCACCAGCCCATCAAGTCAGAACTGGAGAGTGAGAACACGAGGAGCAAAAGAGGTCCTTAAGCCACTGTAAGTGACCCCACCGCTTCAGCAAAAGGCTCAACAGCACTCCTCAGGAGCTGTGGCACTCACTGGGACCTGGCCTGTGCAGCCCACCTCGTGTTGTCTCCCGGCCCCCGCCCTCTGCATCCCCACCCAAGTGCATCCAGATGGAGCGTTTCGTGGTCCGGCCACCACCCATCAGCCCCCCACCTGACTCGCTGCCCCTGGAAGATGGAGGAGTCCATGTCATGCATAGGGATATATGGATGGCAGTCTTCAGCTACCTCAGCCACCAAGACCTGTGTGTCTGCATGCGGGTCTGCAGGACCTGGAACCGCTGGTGCTGCTATAAGGGGTTGTGGACCCGAATCGACCTGAACCACTCCAAGTCCATTACACCCCTGATGCTGAGTGGCATCATCCGGCGTCAGCCTGTCTCCCTTGACCTCAGCTGGACCAATATCTCCAAGAAGCAGCTGAGTTGGCTCATTAACCGGTTGCCTGGGCTCCGAGACTTGGTACTGTCAGGCTGCTCATGGATCGCTCTCTCAGCCCTCTGTAGCTCCAGCTGTCCACTGCTCCAGACCCTGGATGTCCAGTGGGTGGAAGGACTAAAAGATGCCCAGATGAGGGATCTCTTGTCTCCACCCACAGACAACAGGCCAGGTCAGACGGACAATCGGAGCAAGCTCCGGAACGTTGTAGAACTGCGCCTAGCTGGCCTGGACATCACAGACGCCTCCCTGCGGGTCATCATTCGCCACATGCCCCTGCTCTCCAAGCTCCAGCTCAGTTACTGTAACCACATCACTGATCAGTCCATCAGCCTGCTCACTGCAGTCGGCACCACCCAAGACTCTCTGACAGAGATCAACCTATCAGGCTGCAATAAGGTCACTGACCAGTGCCTGTCCTTCTTCAAACGCTGTGGAAATATCTGTCATATTGACCTGAGGTACTGCAAGCAAGTCACCAAGGAAGGCTGTGAGCAATTCATAGCTGAAATGTCTGTGCGTGTCCAATTTAGGCAAGTGGAAAATAAACTCCTGCAAAAACTAAGTTAGTTCCAGGACAAGAATGTAAATATGGAGAGTTGGAGGGAGGGGAAAGACTGTAAAAAAACAAGTGGGCCTATATTTCCCTTTGGAATTTGAAACAAGACACTACAGGACACAGTTCTCTTTTGCAAGTCTTGCCAGTGGAGAAGCTGTTCAACCAGCCATTTGGGGACAAGTGAGCCAGATGTTTCCTTTGCTCTTTCTGCATCATAACTGCACTGCTTTCTGGACCATTTCTAAGGAGGCCTTTAGAAGACATTCCAATTGGGAAGGAAGATGAGCTTTGGAGAAATCCTCTTAGAAGCCTAAGCTTAGTGTTTTTAGCAGTAGTTTTTGTTTGGGGCACCTTGTTCCTTGCAATGGTGAGACTCTAGTGTCAACATGGAGTGGGCTACACACACCATCTGCAGCCGTCTTGACACATTTTGTTTAGTTGGTTTTGTTACGTCTTACATTATGAAAAACTATTTTTGTATAAATTGTTTAAAAATTATTTATGCAAGATTTAAAAAAAAAAAAGAGGGTCCAGGCCACTGTGAGCACATGGACTGGACTGTGTAAGAAAGGTAGCTGAATAGAAGCCTGGAAGCAAACCAGTGAGCAGCCTTCCTCCACAGCTTCTGCCTCCAGTTTCCTGCCTTGGCCTCCCTCAGTGATAGACTTCAACCTGTAAGTCAAATAAACCTCTATCTCTCCAAGTTGCTTTTGGTCAGTGTTCCACCACAGCTACGGAAAGTACACTACCAGTTTTTAGCTGGGGGGTGAGGGGTGGGGAGGGGTGTGTGGCTCAGGAAGAGAATGACTTCTGCGTGTAAGGCCTAGTGCAATGTCTAGCACTGAGACACTAAAACTAAGCAAGGGTGGTACAGTGGCTCACGGCTGTTGCTCTAGGACTCTTGAGGCCTTGAGAAGAAGGATTGAGAGTTTGGGGCCACTCTGGGACACACAGCAACATTCAGGCCTGGTGGTGCAAGCCTGTAAACCCAGCTGCTTACAAGGCTGAGGCAAATAGATCCCAAGGTTAAGGCTACAGAGTTAGTTCAAATAAAGTAAAAAGAGGCCAGGGCCATAGGTCAGTGGATAAAGGAACCTGCAGCAGGCACCTGAGGGTCAGAGTCAAGGCTCTTGCTCACTGACATTTGGCTGGCTACAATTTTACACTGAAAATATGAAAAATTCTATACACACAGGAGTAAAAGTTTAGCACATTTCTGTATTGCATTTAAAATAAGTATCCTAACTGAAATTAGCAGATCAAAGGGCACAAAAAGGGTTCCTCCTAATAAGCAACACTATCAGTTCAACCCAACTCCATGAGTGGCAGCAACAGAGCTAGTATCTAGTGACACACTCACCCCCTGTCCAGGGACGTCTGCAGATGCACAGGACTTCCTAGCCTCAGCCTTTACCCCAGGACTCTGGAGGTGGAGGCAGGTGGATCTCTGAATCTGAGGCCAGGCTGGTCTACAGAGTGAGACCCTTTCTCAAAATAAATAAATTTTAAAACCTCACAAAAAAAAGTAATTATAGTGTTCAAGGGACAGTAAGATTGTTTATCTGGACCCTTGAGACACTGCTGAAAGGAGAAAAAAAGAACCTCCTGAAAACTGTCCTCTGACCACCCTGCACACCTAAACATAAACACACAGTAAATACATGTGAAAAAAATGTGATGTTCAGATCCTGTAACCAAGCCTCTAGGAGGCTAAGCGGGGAAGGGCTGAGAATTTGAAGCTAGCGTGGAATACAAAGACTCTATGTTAGAAATAGAAGAGGGAGAGAAAGGGAGGGGGGAAGAAGAACGAAAGGGGGGGAATGAAGCAGTGGGAGTGATTGGGCTCATGTGATTGCTGCAGCCACTTAAATAAAAACCATAAACCCACATCTCTGGCTTTGGATTCTCAGCCTCCTGAGGCTCCTTCCAAGAGAAAGGACTTAATATTTGTTTCGCTTTATTTTATCCTCTATGTACATACATAGCTTCCTTTAAACCTCACACAAGCCCACAGTGAATACAATGAGCTGTTGTACAAACAAGGACAGTGAGTTGGACGAAGGGTGCAATAACTTGCCCAGAGCTAGTAACACATCCACCTGAGATGGAAAGCCAACCCACATCAGGGCTGTGCTCTTACATCACTAAGACACTCTCAACCTGAAACAACCCCACTATCCCTATTTCCTACTCAAATTCACCCTGTTCATTCTCCCTTATTCCTCAATTCAAGCAGCATCTGACTCATTAAACCCGGTTGTCTGCTTGCTTTCGTCTCTCACTATGCAGCCCAGGCTGGCTTTGAACTCTAGATCATCAGTGTACTCATAAACATAAAATAAACAAATTTTCAAAAAAAGAAAAACCTTAACTTTATAGGAAAGCACAGAAGTCTGAAGAACAGACTGAGACTCTTCAACTCAGCTCAGAGCCTGGCCAGAAAGGCCAGGTAAATGCTAGCTGGTCAAGTTTCACCTTCAACACGGATAGAGCACAAACAACATAGAATTTCTGGCTGGCCACTGTAATTGTTAGATCAATGTCTCAGATTTACTTTCATGGTGCTATGAACCAAATTCTTACAGGCAGTTTCACAGCATCTCCTTGCTAATTCGTTATGTCATTTTCTCCATGGGTTTAGGTCCCCATTTTCTCTGTTCCTGTCCCACTCCAAGCCCTCAATGAGGAAAGAGCCCTCAAAAATTCTGATCACAGCATTTCTCCTCCAGCCAAAAAAATAATAAACCTACCTCCTTGTTACACAGGATTCTTGGCCACACATAAGACACCTGTATAATATTTGATAAATGCTGATAAATGTTTGATAAATGCTGTAGAAACACCAAACAAAATGTAAAAGTAAACTTTGTTAAAATCACTCTCTGTGAACTGAGCCTCACACCAGGGCTCACCAGCCCCACTGTACCCACTGCCCCAACAGCCTGACCAACACAGGCATCAGATCCTCCACTGCTGCCCTGAGCAGCTGTCCCGTTCCCTCAGTGCCACTAGTGATCTTCTAAAGAACAACATCCCTCCCTTCTCTCTGTATACTCTCACCAATCGAATATTCCGTGTGCACTACAAGGCAACAGTGCTCATTTGTTGCTATTAATAATCTCTGCTTGGTTCAAGCAATCTGACTTCTTAACAAGTCATCCTTGAGGAAGGGGAGCATTGTCCTCACATGCACCACAGACCTCAACGATGGGGCTTGTTTTCATTCACATTAACTAAATACAATAAAGCTGTGCCGACAGTCCTCACCTGAAGAATACAGTTTGCAAATACAACTAAAACTCCAGACTTTGGACCTTTCAAGGTATCCTTGTAAAACTTGTACAAGGGTCCATGAAAGGTCCTCTCCAAGCAGCTCAGGTGCAGGTGCTGTGGCAGTCAGGGAGGACTGTCATCCACATGGAGAAAATAAGCAAGCTTGCTTTTGAGCAGTCAGTCCCACCAGAACAGCACTTGGCCATCCGTGTCCCACAGCAAACACCTCTACAATACAGGTGCTGGACTCTCAGATCTCCTGACAGACAGACAGGCCTGGACGTTTCTAATGTTTAACGGGCAAGTCAACTAACACTTGAGCGAACTAAATGTGGGCGTTACTACATACTACTGAATACACTAGATTCCTGCCAAGGCTACTTGCTGTCTTTAAAAGAGCATCATTAGAAAGTGGCCTATCATGAGCTACATGCCAAGCCCAAGTCTCTCTTACACAGGAAAAACATTTAGGAAATGGAAAGGGCTGTGGAAGTCACCCACTGGTGAAGCGTGTGACCAGCACTTACAAAGGCCTGGGTTTGGTTCCCAGCACTGCTGGGAAAGTGAACCACAGCTCCCAGCTGCATCCCAAAACAAGACTTCCAAAACTACTCACTCTTAGTCAATGTTAGGAAAAAGACTCCAGTGCTTTCTGACTCAGATGTGAAGCGACCACTTCTGTGCTCACATGCTTACCTGTGGTACAACATCCTGCAGAAAAGTCACGACACTTTCCATGTAGGACTGCTCCCTGGCAAAGGACAGATAGACAAAAACTGTCAGAAAGAAGCACAACCCACAAAGCCTAATAAAGTCACTATCACAGTAAAATGACAGGGAAGACGTAGAATCCTATGTATCGCTGGGAGGCAGAACAAAGAATAACTTCAACAGGACAGAAAAAAAAAAAAAAAAAAACAGGCCGGTTCATCCATGAGTCTGCCCACAGTCTATCTACTGCAGTCCCCACATAAAGCACATGTCTAAAGGCTTGGATACAGGGAACTATGGAGGACTGGTGGCGGCAGACTGGCGGCTGGATGATCATGCCCTAGCCAAAGAGAACAAACTTACTGTTAACTCAGAATTTCCTGACCTCTCTTTAAATTGGTTACAAACCCTGTCCCTTACCTCTGTGTGGCAAACTGAATGCACTTTCCTATAGATGCAGACATTAGAACAAATATTCAAAAGTCCATCATCTTATAGCAGCTGAGGAGATGGCTCACTGTGCTTAGACCTGTTCAATCCCAGAATCCACATTTCAAAAAAAAAAAAATGTTGGCAAGGTGGTGCAGGCATATAATCCCAGACTGAAGGAGAACAGGAGGATCCCTGGAGCTCACTCGTCAGCCCCTGCAGCCGACCCGGCTAGATCCAGGATAGTATAACCCTGTCTCAAAAGGGAGGGCAGAGTGGCATGTGCTGTAACACCAGCACATGGAAAGCTGACACACAAGGATCACGAGTTCCAGGCTAGCCTGGCCTATATAACTAAACCTTGTATCAAAAACTAAAACAGTCAAGGATGGTAACAGATGCTGTTAATCCCAGCCCTGGGAGGCAGAAGCAGACAGAACTCTGTGAGTTCAAGGTAGCCTGGTCTATATTGTGAGCTCCAGGACAGCCAGGACTATGTAGAAAGACCCTGTTTCAAAAAAAAAAAAAAAAAAAAAGGCAAGCATAAGATGTTAGAGCTGTTTCCTAGCATGTATGACGCCTTAGCGTTAACATCCAGCATGGAGGAAGGAAGGAAGGAAGGGAGGGAGGGAGGGAGAGAAGAAGAAAAAGAGAGGAAGGAAGAAAAGGAGGAGGAAGAAGAGGAAAGAAGAAAGGAAGAGAGGGAGGGAGGGAAGGAGGGAGGGAGGGAGGGAGAGAGGGAGGGAGGGAGGGGATAATCATGTTGGGCTGGAGAGATGGCTCAGCGATTAAGAGTACTGACTGCTCTTCCAGAGGTCCTGAGTTCAATTCCCGGCAACCACATGGTGACTCACAACCATCTGCAATGGGACCTGATGCCCTCTTCTGGTGTGTCTGAAGAAAGCGACAGTGTACTCACATACATTAAGTAAGTAAATCTTAAAATAATAATAATACTGTTAAGGACATTAAATGATGATATTTTGTTTTCCTTTCTGCAGTCCTAGGGATAGAACCAGAGCCTTACACAGCTAGGAAGACAGACAACAGACTATCACAGAATGAAGGCCCCAGCTCTGAAGATACTTGAAATAATACATATATGGATGTAAGGAAGGAGAGAAAAGTGATTTCTCCAAAATACTAAAAAGTTCTGAAAGACCTAATTGTCACTGAAAAAATTAGGGCTCAGTATAACGTAATGGCTTATGCCTACAATCTCAGCATGTAGGGAGGCTTGCCATTAATTTGCAGGCCAGTCTTGGCTACATAGAGATCCTGTTTCAAAGAACCAAATTAAAAAAAAAAAAAAATGGAGCTGGAGAGAGAACTCAAAGGTTAAGAGCACTGGCTGCTTCTCCAGCACCCACATGGCAGATCCCAGCCATCTGTAACTCCAGCTCTAGGAGATCCTACAGCCTCACACAGACATAGAACACAGGCAAAGCACCAATGTACGTGGAATACGAATAATAAAGAAATGTTTAAATGCCGGGCATGCAGGTTAGGCGTTAGAGTGTTGGCTGGCTCGCACCATGTGTGTCCTGGGTCCCATCCCCAGCACTGTATAAAGTGGGCGTGATGATGTACACTTGTTATGTCAGCACTCAGAGGTTAAGCAGGGGGATCAGAAGTTCAGGAAGGCTGGGCAGTAGTGGTGCATGCCTTTAATCCCAGCACTTGGGAGGCAGAGGTAGGTGGATTTCTGAGTTTGAGGCCAGTCTGGTCTACAGAGTGAGTTCCAGGACAGCCAGGGCTATATAGAGAAACCCTGTCTCAAAGAAAAAAAAAAAAAAGTTCAGGAAGGACAGCCTGGGCTATGAGGCCTTACTCAGAGAAGAAAATAATAAGAATCTTCCTAAATCCTTCAGAAACAAAACAAAATGCCTTAGAGATCCACAAAAGTAGGCTAAGAAAAACCAAAATCCAAAAAAAAATCACTGAGCCAACTCTGCCAGACTCACTCTTCATCACCGCCCTCGTCCTCAGTCACAGGCAGCTCCAATTCCTAAAACTCAGCACCCTCTGCCCTGAAGCAGATTTTTTGTTGTTGTTGTTTTTTTTCGAGACAGGGTTTCTCTGTGTAGTCCTGGCTGTCCTGGAACTCACTCTGTAGACCAGGCTGGCCTCGAACTCAGAAATCCGCCTGCCTCTGCCTCCCCCTGAAGCAGAGTCTTACACCTTTGTGTTTGCTCCTTTTCTTCTAATACCCCTTCCTTCCCCCACATTTCCAGCTGCTTTGTGGCTTCCTCAGGACACCCTTACACATGCATTCCCTTCCACCCTCCACCAAGGCCCAGACAGCATCCCTATCTACTTCTCCAGGCAGAATATAGGCTCCTTTAAGGGAGGTGGCCTATCTCTCATATTCACCTTTTACATCAGAACCTGCTAACCGGTACAAGAGAGAAGCTGGTGTTCAAGCATTATCTGTCAAGAGAACACAGGATGCTGTGTGCAAAATCATTATTTCTAACCCTAAAAATATCTATGTAATGAAAAATACTCACTATGGTGTAAACACCATATGGTAGGGTTGCAGAGAATGTTAAATGAGAATACAAGTCACCGAAGACCCACTCACTAACTGGGCTCCATCCTGGCTATTCCCGATGACAAGTTAATTCCTCTCTGCTTTGTTTCCCTCACCTATAAAGGATGACGAAAATAGCAACCAAACTCACAGCTAATGACATGTTTAACTTGATGCCACAGCAAATATCACAAAGAAACTCAGCTCTAGAGAATACAGAAGCGCTGTGATATCACTGTGTACATACACGTTTTAGTCTGTGAAGACTGTCCTTTGTAATATACTAAATCCTAAAGGAAACAATCTAAAATTTTATTCCCTCCAAGGAATTTTTTTGAGGCAGCAACTTGCTACATAGCCCAGACTAGCCTAGAACTTTCTCTCTAGTCCAAGATGCCCTCAAACTCACTAGACAGACTCCCACGTACTAGGATTACAGGTCTGAGCCACTGCCCCTTGCTTGCTGAGAGAATTTTAAAACACACAAAATATGGCCTGCATTTGTAACCCCAGCACTATGAAAGGAGAAGACAGCTGACTGGTGTGAGTCTGAAGATAGCATGGACTGCATACTAAAACAGTTAAAAAATAAAAGACAGATGAACATGATGGCCCATGCCTTTAACCCTAGCACTCAGAAGGCAGAATCAGGTGGATTGCTGCCAGCATGGTCGACAGTCATAGCTACATAGTAAGACCCTGTCTTGAAAAACACAAGATGAACAAATAACAAGAAGAAGAAAAAAAAACAGATGGCATAGCACATGTCTGTAATCCCAGCACCTAGAAGGCTAAGCCAGGATTGCTACTGGTTCAAGGACAGCCTGGGCTGAGTAAGTGTCAGGTCAGCGAGGGTCACACATAAAAATCCTTTCTCAAAATAATAAAATGAGCTGGGCTGTGGTGGCACATGCCTTTAATCCCAGCACTTGGGAGGCAGAGGCAGGCAGATTTCTGAGTTCAAGGCCAGCCTAGTCTACAGAGTGAGTTCCAGGACAGCCAGGGCTACACAGAGAAACCCTGTCTTGAACAAACAAACCAAAATTAAAATTAAAAAATAAAATGGCTGGGCATGCCAGTGCATGTCTTTAATCCCAGCAATTGGAGGTAGAGGTAGGTGAACCTCTGTGAGGCCAGCCTGGTCATTATAGTGTGTTCTGGGCCAGCCATGGCTACATAGAAATAACTTGTCTCAATAAAAAAAAAAAAAAAAAAAAAAAATCTGGGAGTAAATCTGGGAGTGGGGATTGGCAGCGCAAGCTTGGAATCTCAGCTTTGAGAGATGAAGGCAAGATCAGCTCTGCTATATAAAAAGTGTTAAAACAAACATGAACCTATCTCAAAATCCCAAAGAAGGACTGAAGAGATGCTCAGCACTGACTGCTCTTCCAGAGATCCTGAGTTCAATTCCCAACAACCACATGGTGTCTCATAACCATCTGTAATGAGGTCTGATGCCCTCTTCTGGTGTGTCTGAAGACAGCTACAGTGTATTCATATACATAAAATAAATAAATCTTTTTTTTAAAAATCCCTAAGAAAAAGCAGCTTGCCTATTCCTTATCTTTGTTCTTCTGTCTTTGCCAAAAAAGCACCATTGAGTCCAAGCGTCCAAATTCTAGCCCTTAAAGATAAATTCAAAATGTTAAACCTTCTTTTAAAACTTTTAAATTATACTATTTTTTATTTATCTACTTCTCTGCTCCTCCACCTCCAGATGTTCCTACTATAGAGACGGTGGTTATAGATCCCAGAAAGGAGTTACAGGACAAAATTTCTCTGCTTAAACAACAAATAGAGTTAGAGAAAGACTATTGAGACTTAATTAATCAGTTACAAAAATTAAGGACAGAGATGTCTCGAGAGAGTGAGGTTAATTGGGAAAATCACTCAGGTCCTCGAGTTCCTCAACCCGGAGTCCAAAGGCAGCCCCTGCCCTCTGGTTTTAGTTCAGCCACAGATCAGCCAGAGGAGGGACAGGCTGAGGTTTTCCCTGTATCAGAGACTAGAGACGCTCAAGGGGTTGCTTGGAGACATCACACAGGGTTTAATTTTCAAATTATTAAAGAATTTAAAAATTCGGTGGCACAATACGGTGCCACTGCTCCCTTTACTCTTACAATCTTAGAATCGGTGCGTGTGTGTCGGGGGCATGGGCCCTGGACATGGAGGTCAGAGGACAACTTGGAGGAGCTGATCCCCTCTTCCTATCATGTGGGACCCAGGGATCAAACTCAGATCCTCAGGCAAGCTCGTACCCACTGAGATATCTAACAATCCCAAAATGTTACCTTCTTGTGAAGCCTTGTCACTACTAAAATATCCCCTCTAAATACACATGTAACATTTAAACTGAGATCTAGAAGAGATACTTTTACAACACAGTTTAGTAAGTTTATACATAAGTACGAAAGTATAACTCTGCACATATCAAAAATCTAACTATTTTGTATGTGTCTGTGTCTGTCTGTGGTGCTAGAGATAGAACCCAGGATCCGCATATGCTAGAACACTCAAACTGACTTATGCTCCCAAGTCTTATTTCACTCTATCTCAAATACTGATCAAGACCCTCTAAACTGCCAGGCAGTGGTGGCACATGCCTTTAATCCCAGCACTTGGGAGGCAGAGGCAGGCGGATTTCTGAGTTCGAGGCCAGCCTGGTCTACAGAGTGAGTTCCAGGACAGCCAGGGCTACACAGAGAAACCCTGTCTCGAAAAAAAAAAAAAACAAAAAACAAACAAACAAAGACCCTCTAAACTAATTGAATGGCCCACTAACTTGTAGAACTAGAAGTTTTTACACTGACTTTCAGATTTTACCTTTTGGTGATGCTAAGAACCAAATTCAGTACCTCCCTGAAGTTAGGCAAGTGCTCTAGCACTGAGATGCACCCCAAACCCTCACATAGTCACCCTCATATATAGATGGGTGTCAAATACGTGAGCTTAATCCTCCAATTGTTCCTTTATGTGGCCTTGACAGTGACATTCATTTCACCTGCACAGCCAAAAAGCAAAACATGTTTATAGAAGCAAGCAGAGGCAAGTGGATTTCTGAGTTCAAGGCCAGCCTGGTCTACAGAGTGAGTTCCAGGACAGCCAAGGCTATACAGAGAAACCCTGTCTCAAAAAACCAAAAAGGAAAAGCAAGAACTATCCAAAAGGAAATTCTGGGAGTTTTGGAGAAGGGGCTGTTTGTTTTCAGACGAGATTTCTCTATGTAGCCCTGGCTGTCCTGGAACTTGTTCTGTAGACCAAGCAGGCCTCAAACTCAGAGATCTCCTGCTTCAGCCTCCCAAGCGCTCGTATAAAAGACAAGTGCTACCACCACCCAGCTCATCAGATATTCTGAGTGGGAATTGTCTTCTAGAACACTATTTTCTTCAGCTTACGTGACAGCCTGAGGGCGGACCACGACTCCGCCAGTGCAACGACTGGGTCTTCTGGGAGAATCTGTAGCCATTGCTTCATTCATGAGACCTGTTTCCAGAATAAAAGAAAAAAATATCCACCGTTAGTGTTGGGAAGGAGAGTTTTATATGATTATTTGCTAAATATCTCTTTCCTAAACTGTGACATACTATAAATTTTCCCAGAAACTCACTATTTAGCTCCATCTGGCCTAGAACTCCCAGAGACCTGAGGGCCAGACTGAGGTGTGTGCCACCACACCCAGGAGATTTCTTCTCTTTTTTTAGATAGGGTCTCACCCTGTAATGGAGGCTGGCCTTGAACGGCCCAATATCTGAAAGTCAAAACAGTTCACTCTTTTGCTGAATCTTTCTTGCTATATAATTCAAAACTAGAAAGATAAGAGAAGGGGAACTAAACGGGAACTCTATAATGCAGGGTCACTTAGAAAAACAAAAATAAAGCTCTGTGTGACATAACATACCAGCAATCCCAATACCCAGGAGGCTGAGGCAGGGGAATTGCCATGAGTTCAAGGGTGATGTAAGCCTGAGGTTCTTAGTATTACTTTTATCTTAGAAAATAAATAATAATAATAATAATAATAAAAGCTGGTCATTGGTGGTGATCCATATGCATGCCTGAGAAACAGAGGCAGGAGGATTAGGAGTTCAAAGTCAACCTTAAGGGCACAGCCACGATGTAAAGGCCAGATGGCCTATGTGAGCCTAAGAACAAACACAGGTAACATGATACCATTGTGCCTTCAGATAAATATGTTAAGGACTAATGAGTAAAACTGGGTAGCCACATTTAAATAATATCTTAACCTCCAGCTATTATAACATAATGACCAATGTGTAAACAAATATGAAATATAAACTCATATGATATAATATAAGGCGCCCCTGGCTTTTCCCACGGTCTAAGTAAGTCCTGGTCCTTGACTATCTAATGAGCTTCTGAATCACAGAGGTGGTTTGGAGAGTATAGAGTCTACTCAATTAAGGTTAAAGGGGGACTGACAACAGGACTAAAGATTTCTTACAAGGTTCAGGAAAGCCCACAGCCTAAAAGCATCACTTTTAAAAAGGGGTCACTGTACCACCTCATATGAAAACTCTCCAAACTGTTGATCTCCACATTCCTATACAACCCAAACGCCCCTTGTCCCAACCAGTCCAGCTACCCCTTTTTTAGGCAGTACATTTCACCAGATCCCTCAGTACCCTCATCTTCATTCCACCCTCTATTACCCGAACCAGTCTCCCCACCTCTGTCCTTTAAAGGCCTTGTCACCTGAGAACAGCTCCTCAAAAGCCCCTCGGGCCCCACTCTCCCTAAAGTCACGGGAACAACACTCCACACTTCACCTCCAAAGCCCTACCACTACTGCCCCCGGCCGCCCTCTGGCCTCTTGCCCAGCTCTCCTCCAGTTTCAGCACCTTCCCCCGTCAACTGGAGCTGGTCAAACCCTGTTCCCTCATGCTGCCTGTCTCGCTCCCTCTCCAAACCTTCCCCAAGCCAAGGACCCGCCAGCCCTCTCACCGGCCGCTCCGCCGGTAAACGCTGTTCTCTAGCTCCAGGCTCACTGTTTGGAGTCTCCCTCGTGATTGACGGCTACCACTTCCTACCACGCCTCAGCGGAACCACCGCGTCAGCCAATCCCAGGAGCAAACTGGCCCCGGCGCGGCACCGCCCTTGGAGGTCAGCTTCGCCAACCAGCAAGTAGGAAAGAGGGGGACCCGCCTTCAGAATCTATCCAATCCGCTGGGGCTGGAGGGAAAACACAACAGTATGGAAGTTCGGGTGAAGCGGGTTGGTCAGGTTCGGTTGTGAACGCAGGCAGCAGGGGAGAAAAAGACAGGCGTGTCTGCGGGCCTGGAAGAGGCACCTTGGTGGAATGTATGTTTTAAGAAAACGCTACATGCACCAAACACCTGAGGACCTCAGGCAGGAGTCGCCAGCGAAGAGCCCGAAGCCAGGTACACTGGTGTGTTTACATCGAATTCTCGCGACAGCTGATTCGAAGCTAAAAGCACGTGGACGTGGCAGCTGCCAATCACTTTTATCTGACCACTCAGACTGTCCAAGCCCGCCCTCCGCCCCGCCCGCGGAGCTGTGTTTATCTTCCGGGAGTCTAGGCTGACAGTCCGTGTTCAGTCCAGCCGCTGAGTATATGTTGATCTGAATAAGGGGCCTGTAAGAAATTTTGTTGGGGTTCTTAATGGTTACTGTCGTAGGAAGAGATGTTCTTGAACATCTGGAAATGGAGAGGCCCCAGACTTTGAAGGGAACTTGTTGGGCAATACAGGGATCTATAGAGATTCTAAGAAGACTGAGGCTTTGCAAGATGGGATTGGAGGAATCTTGAGGGTCCCTGGAGTCTCAACTAGTCATAGACCGGGAGTTCTTGCTTGAGAAACCCACACGCACACTCCTACCTTTACCTTATTTTTCCCCTGAGCACCTATTAACACTGTGCCTAAATCTTTTAATGGGATTCCGGTAGAACATGCCTATTATCCCAGCAAGTACATAGCAAGTTCTAGGCCAGTCCAGTGCCACCGAGTTTGAGAATATTGTCCCTCCCGAAAAATCTTTTTAATAAAGTATAATTATTTTTAAAAATCATCAATGGGCCTGGAGTTTGGACGTGATGTTCCTGCCTAGACATGGAATAGGCAGCTAGGTATGACAAACAAGGAATGAGTAAAAGGACATTTGCCTATCATACAGGTTAAAGGAAACATAAAGTAGACTTTTTAGGCATGACATCAGTGTCAAGAGTTGGGGTCATGGTCAAGACCAAAAAAGTCATTTTCCATGGGTCATATGTCTTAGGGTTACTCTTGTTGTGATGAAACATCAAGACCAAAAGAAAATCATCGAAGAAAGGTTTTATTTGATATACATCCTAAGTCCACTGAGGGAAGCCAAGACAGAACTCAAACCGGGCAGAAACCTTGCAACAGGAGCTGGTACAGAGGTCTTGAGAAAGTACTGCTTACTGGCTTATTACTCATGGCTTGCTCAACCTTTTTTATAGACCCCAGGACCACCAGTCCAGATATGGCACCACCCACAAAGGGTGCGTCCTCCCCCCCACCCCAGTCACTAATTAAAATGCCCTACAGACCTGCCTAATAGCCAAATCTTACCTTATGGAAGCATTTTCTCAACTGAGGTTCCCTCCCCTCAAAGGACCACATCATTTCCCCAAATGATTAGGGACTTTTTTCCTTATCGAGCTCTTCATAGCTTAGAAACAAAAGACGAGGGAATGAATGAGAATGTTTATGAATGAGAGCATTGCTTCTGTCTGTCTCCAATTTGCACTATGGACATGGACCCAGGGGAGGCATACAGCCCAGTAGCTAAGAGCATTCCCATGACTTAAATGTCTTAGTTGACCACAATAGTAGCAGGAAAGGATTTTTTTTCCTCTTCTGGTTCTCTCAGACTTGTCTCTGGAAGGGTCTCTAGGGTTTCCTGAGATTGGCAGAAAATGGGCAGTTGCTGTATCCATGTGATGAACTGGTACAGCTTGTCTTCTAGTTTAACCCTTTGGGGTCTCAAAACTACCTCTCAGGTCTTGTGAGATGGTTCAGCAGGTAAAGGTCCTTGCTGCTAAGCCTAACCACCTGAGTTCAATCCCCTGGACTTACAAAGAAAAAGAAATTAAGTTGTCCTCTAACCACACCCCCAAACATGTAACAGCATCCCGCCCCACACCCATAAATACATGGTGATTAAAAAAAAAAGGCCTCCTCTGTCCTTATTTGTAGAAGGAAAAGACAAAATCCAGATGTTCAGGGACATTCTTCCCTACATAGGGAATTCAAGACAGTCTCTACTATACAAGGCCTTAATATACATAACTATATATAAATGAAATAGGTAATCATGTGCTTGCAGTAGACACGAGGAAGGGGACATGAACCTAGATGGTGCTAGGGTCCCCAATGGCCACCCTGAAAAGGAGAATCTTTTCCCATTGAAGGTTGTGTCATTTTTAGTTTTTCCCAGGTCTGTTATTCCCCAGTTCTTGAGGGGAATGTGATTATGTGTGTGGGTGGACAGAGGGGGAGTGCAGTTGGGGGGAAAGATCAAACCCAGAGCTGGGAACAGAGTCACAGGCTAGAGAAGGGCAGTGGTGGAAAGGCTACATGTTGAACGCTGGGTTATGCAGGTTGGAAGCCAGCCTGGCCTTCATGAGGTTCAATCTGATTAAACACGTCACAGTCATAGCTTAGTCTTGGTGGCTCACACGAGTGATTGCTGTGCTTAGGAGGCTGAGACCTGGGTGAATCGGATGTCAGATCCTCAGTGAATTTAAAGCCAGCCCATACTATCTGGTGAGACACTACCTCAAAAAATAAGAAAAAGGAGAAAGGAAAACAGAATGAACACTCCCACTTCATTTGCTTTGGAACTTCTTTCATCAGCAGTCTGAGATAATGTTGATAAGCTGTATACACCCTTTTGCATTGTTCTGTGATAGCACATGACTTTGGTGAGCATGGTGACCTCACTAAAGGGCTGAGGATGAACTTGAACCCCTGATCTTATCTCAACCCCCAAGATTCTGAGACTATTGGTAAACATTACACCACATCCAGATACTTCTTTTTTTTTTTTTTGGTTTTGTTTGTTTGTTTGTTTGTTTGTTTTTTGTTTTTTTTGTTTTGTTTTTTTCGAGACAGGGTTTCTCTGTGTAGTCCTGGCTGTCCTGGAACTCACTTTGTAGACCAGGCTAGCCTCGAACTCAGAAATATGCCTGCCTCTGCCTCCCAAGTGCTGGGATTAAAGGCGTGGGCCACCACCGCCCGGCCAGATACTTCGTTCTTAACCACGACTATGGTCTCCATTTTCAGAGTTAGCTTTGTTCTGATTGTTACCAAGTATTTCAACAAATTACTAGCTGAGCATGTGTAAGACTTATTAGTGACTTAGATTACCTTTCAAATGACTACAAATCAAAACCCTAAAGTACCCACCTGTTGTGGTAGTGCATGCCTATACTCCAGCATCCAGAGGCTGAAGCAGGTTGCTAGCAAGTCCAAGGTAAGTCTGGCCTACATACTAAGACTGTCTCAAAGAATAAGAAAATGAGGGCTGGAGAGATGGCTCAGAGGTTAAGAGCACTGGCTGCTCTTCCAGAGTTCAATTCCCACCAACCACCTGGTAGCTCATAACCACCTATAATGAGATCTGGTGCCCTCTTCTGGCCTGCAGTCATAAATGCAGACAGAATGCAATATACATAAGAAAATCAAAAAACAAAACACACACACAAAATAAGTAAATGAGTTAGAAGCAGATGAAAAATTTAAAAGAATATATCAAAGAAAAATGGAGGGAAATTAAAACATAAGAATGTGGTATTAGGGCTGGAGCAGTTAAAAGCACTGACTGCTCTTCCAGAGGTCCTGAGTTCAATTCCCAGCAACCACATGGTGGCTCCCAACCATCTGTAATGGGATCTGATGCCCTCTTCTGGTGTGTCTGAAGACAGCTATAGTGTACTTATATACATGAAATAAAATAAATCTTTAAAAAAAAATGTGGTATTAGATTGGATGGGCATAGGTCCTGCACCTCACCTGGGCAACACCGTGAAACTGGCCCTGATGAAGGCAGCAGTGAGCCAGCCTTCTCATGAGGGCACGAGAGAATGAGAGCTGACCCTGCCTCTACATAGCTAACCCTGGTGGTGCAGATAAGAGAAAGCTCACACAATAACCACCTCAGCTACTACCCAGGCCCAGATCTAGAGCTCTGAATTGGCCTACCCCAAAATCCCAAGCATCTGCAAACAGTTGGGATGTGTAAAAGGACCAGTCCTGATGATCCAAAGCTGCAGGGTCTCCATGGCATAGACACAGGGCAACAGGAGGATACAGCTTCCACAATGAGATAGTTTCTATGCTTTTGTTTTTTCTTTTCCTTTTTTTTTTTTTTTTAAATTTGTGGAGAAAGCTGCAAGTTTGAAGAGTGAACATGAGGGCCCTGGGAGATGAACCAGACTGGGGTGCATGATGTGTAACTTATAAAGAATCAATAAAAACTTTTAAAAAAAAACGTTGCTAATAGCTAAAAGATTCCTAAATCTGGTAAATAGTACAAACCTACAGATCCAAGGTCAGACAACCAAAAGAATTTAACTGGAACTATTCAGGACTGGGTAGTGGCAGATAAGAAAGACAGCTGAAAGATTGACCTAAAATTGCAGGGTACATTCATAAAGACACAATTAGCATATTTAATAATTATCAAGAGGGTCCTAAAATTCCCTTTAAGAGCATTCCCAAAGTCATTTTAGTGGGTCCACTTCCTAAAAGTTTCAGTATTTCAACAGTGCCATCCCAGGAGACAGTATCCAAATGTAGTAGGCAGCATAGCATATCCAAGTCAGTCTTCGTTTTGCTAGTGTTACGGATCAAATGCAGGGCCTTATGGCTAGAGAGATGGCTCAGAAGTCAAGAACACTAGCCAGTCTTCCTGGGGTCTTCTTCTGATTTCCAGTACTCACTTACTGGTTTACAACTTGCCTTTAAATCCAGTTCCTGGAGATCTGACACCCTCCTAGACCTCTAAGAGCACTAAACATATACATGGTACACATACTTACATGCAGGCAAAATAATCATACACATAAAATATTAATGAATTTCTCTCCCCCACCTCACTCCAACAAAGCTGAGGACCAAACCTTAAAGTACTTTACCACCAAGCTAAATCCCCAAGTCCTAATTATTTTTTTAAATGCAGGGCCTTGCACCTATCAAGCAAACAATCACACTAAACCCTCACACTAAACCCCTAGTCCTTTTCTCTCTCCTGAGCCTCATTTATCTCTCTGGTTTTGTTTTATCCACTACTGTTTTGAGACACTGTCATGATTCTCAGGTTAACCTAAAACTTTTAACTGAGGATGACTTTGGATCCCTGATCTCCCTGCCTCTATGTCCTGAGTGCAACATACCCAATTTATGCAGCAGTAGGATCAAGCCCAGGGCTTCCTGTGTGTTAGGCAAGCACTCTCCCAACTCAGGCCCATCCAACGCCCTCGGTGAGGCTTCTTGTTCCAAATCAAGAGCTTAAGATACTCTTAAGAGCGCAATTGCACACATGCCACATCTATAGAATCTTAGAGCTTCGGTATTTCCTTTAGGTTTGATTGTATCACCAAGGAATAAAGCCAGAGTTTTACTGAACATTTAGAAGTGATAACTGAATCATGTTGATATTTAGTTGTTTAAAATGAGTAGTGTATGTATTTCAAGTCAGGAAAGCACAGTTACATCACGTATCTGACTGTTGGTACCTACCATGAAGAGTCACCAACAAAACACCAGCAACATAAGGGCATCAGTTCACTGATTTATTGGATAGACATACTCATATAACCAATGAAAACTGTATGATAGAAAATAATTTAGGAAATGTTGGGTATTAGCAGCACCATCTGTTATTGAAATAGCAAGAAAAACTTCACATATTTTAAGCAAACACTAGAAGAGAGTAACTATATGGCCTAATGCCACTGGTATGGGACGACTGGTCATGGTGTGTTAGGCAAACACACCTCCTTCCGTGCCAGAGATTTCAGTAAGCACAGCAGATGTATTGTTCTAGAAGAATGCTACTGAAGTTAAGGGATAGTGCATAGTGTAAGTGCGACAAGGAGACTAAAATCAGCTACGTTAGCACAGCTCAGTATTCTTCCTATGAAAGGTTTACTTCTGAATTATGAAATGTGAAATAAAATGTAATTTTAAAAAGACACTAATGGTCCCTAGGAAACATTAAGTGGAGCACAGATCACTATGAAAATACTTCACTTTTCCAGTTTGCTTAGTAATTTTCTTTAAAAAGTCATGTGTTCTTCACAAGGGGGGTATACAAGTGTATAATAAGCATTTTAAAAACTTTAAAGACATTTTTAAAATCGTAAAGATTCTTCTGACTTTTCTTCAACATTAGCCCTGTTGTCACAATTACTATGTGTCAGAATAAGAGACTAAGCTGTAAAGGATACAAATTTACACACATTTTATAGCAACTTATTCCCTACATCTACAAAATTCACATTATAATACAGGCAAGTACAAGGCCAGAATAAAACTGTTAAATTCCAAAAAGTCAAAGTGTATACTCTTTATTTTGTCCCCTTAAAAATGTTCAACTTCGGCACCAAGTTTAAAAAGCCCTCGAGTCGCAGGTAGGGAGATCCCCCACTTCCCAGGCCATCTCAGCACACACACACTGGTTTCCGGTGCTGGTGTAGAAGAGGATTTCCCATCTTCTTCTGGCCCCTGAGTCTGCGCCTCATGGTCAGTTTGACAGAGTGCCTGCGCTGTGACGCTGGGGGGAGACTGGAAGCCTGGGTCCCACTACTTCGACTTAAGCCATTTCGTCGGTGCTTCTTCATAAGGGGGCCAGAGTTGGATTCTTCTAATGTCCTTTTAAAATTGGCTGGAGGAGTTCTTTCAACTTCTTGAGCTTTCATTTGACCTGGAGTTGACATCTTTAAATTTTTTTGGTCCATGATAGTATTTGTTGAGTTGGTTGGCATGAGGCCAACTGACAGGGTGTTATTCAGAGAATCATGAATCCTTAAAGTCAGGGCTTTGGGGCAATTTTCTTCAAGTGTCTCTGAGTCTTTTGAAGTCATCACTACAGTCTGGATACTCCCTCGAGCTATCTCAGCTGGAACCTCTAAAAACTTCTCTGAGAAGGCATTACTTCGAACAAGGGCAGGTATATGGTCCTTAGAGTTAAGCCTTGGCCATGGATCTTCTTCCAGTGCCTGGGAGGGAAAAAAGGAAAAATAAATATTTATCCTATGCACAATAAACTGACACAGACAGTAAGTTCTTAAGATATTGTTATGATAGTAAAACCAGCTGGGCGGTAGTGGCACATGCCTTTAGTCTCAGCACTCAGGAGACAGAGGCAGGTGGATCTCTGAGTTTGAGGCCAGCCTGGTATACAAGGCAAGTTCCAGGGCAGAGAAACTTTATCTCAAAAACAAACAAACAGATGGCAAAGCATGGCATGCACTCACTTCCTTCACCCTAAGTGGGGGTAGAGAGTTACAAAGAAGGCAGTCAGTACAAAGGACCACAGAAGGATCCATCTCATCACAAGAGATAGAGCATCATGTTCCCAAGGGGAGAAGACCATGTGCTCACAGGTATTTCCCAACTACAGCTGGGACCAAGTAAAATATTTTAAGGCTTCAAAACAGACCCCTTAAAATAGCCACAAGCACACATTCTACCAAGACATTCACTCTGTGCCCAGATGCAGAAAAGGGCAAAATTATTGCTTTTGACATTTTAATTTCTTTACCTAAACACTATATTACTGTGTTTGTTTATTCATTCATTTGTTTAATGAGACAGAATTTTTCATTGTGGCCCTGGCTGTCCTGAATCTGGCTATGTAGACCAGGCTGATTTCAAACTCTAAGATCTGCTTGCTTCTGTCTCCCCAGTGCTAAAATTAAATCACTGCCAGCTGAAACTCTGTATTTTAAGTTTATGTATTATAATAATAATATACTACTGATGAACTAGCTCTAATAATGTTACATAAAATCCTTATTTTTTGACCTAAGCCCATGAAAAACTTAAGCTGACGTCCTAACTTTCTGGTAAATTGAATAATGCCTACTTATATAAACTAGTTTTCAATTTTAATTGAAGCATGACATATGTGACATAATGATGACAGAATTCGGATAAGAAAAAGCAAATTCCTATTCAATGCATTAAGACCTACAGACTTACATTATTGTCCTGCCATGGCATGTATGCGTGAGAATAAATACAGATACACAAAAAAAATGCAATTTATAATTTTTGTTAACTTACACGTCTCAAAAACTTGTGTGTATGTGAGAGTGCACATACCATAATTTGCATATACAGAGGTCAGGGGGCAAGTTACATGTGATCTCTCCTGACACTGTGAAGATCCCAGGATTGAACTCAGGCAGCAAGCACTGTCATCAACCAAGTTACCTCAATGCCTCTCGATGGGCTTTTTAGAAAAAAATTTCAGACAGTGTGTCATGTAACCCGGGCTGGCTTTGAACTTGCTCTATAACTAGAGATGACTGTAGATTACTGATTCGCTGGCCTCTACTTCATAGTACTAGGTTACAGATAGAGGCCGATACTCAGCTTATAGCGTACAAGGAGTCAAGCCTAGGGCTTCATGCATGATGGGCAAGCTCTCTACCAACTGAACTCTAGATCCCCAGTCCTGTGAATGGCTTCTTGACTAAAACTAGTTAGCTTAAAACTATAAGTGAAAATTTTCCAGAGTGTTCTTTTAAAATATTTCTCCTTCCTAAATTCTAATTTGTGACTATTATCCATCTAGGAACTGTGAAGTAAAACATTAAAGCAACCATGTCATAATGGAAAGATAGATAGTAATTCCCTATCCCATGAACATTAGACACCAGACATCAACTGGAGAAAAAAAAAACAGGTTGCGAAGGGACCTCAGTAAGAATAGTAATAGATCCCCCTCTTTTTTTGAGACAGGGTCTCACTATGTAGCCTACAATCATCTCAAACTCACCATATTGCCCTTGAACTTGAGAGTCCCACCATCTCAGTTTCCCAAGCACTAGGATTACATGTGCACAACACTTGTGTGTGTGTGTGTGTATGTGTGTGTATGTGCGTGTGTGTACATTTATGTGTGAATGCAGGTGCATTCATGGCATGGGTAAAGGTCAGGGGATAACCTTAGGTGTTGGTCCTAGCCTTGTTTGAGACAAGGTCATTTTGTTTCTGTTTTCTGTTGTGTATGCAAGCTAAGCTGCCCATGAGCGTCCATGGATTCCCCTTTCTCTACATTCCACCTCTCCACAGGGGTGCTAGGATTACAAATGCTCCTGCTGTATGCCCAGCTCACACATGGATTCTGGGGATTAGGGCATGAGTGACCCTGAATGCACATCACTCCTCCTTTCTCTTTTTATGGAGAGTCTTGATAACATTACCCATAACTCTCCAAGAGTTCCAGTGGTAAGAAACATTTGCTGTCTGCAACAGTATCTCACTCTGTCAGACTTGCAGTGATCCTCCTGTGTAAGCCCCCAGATCTGGAGACTACAGCAGGAGTCATTTTGTGCCTAGATCCCTAACACTAAGGGACCCTTCTCTATTTGCCTAAATGGCAACTCCATAAGCACACTAGGGAACAAGAAAGTAATGAACATAGTCACTAATCAAAAATAGGTACAAATCTTCGAAGCCTTAAATAAATGGAACTGTAATAAGTGTCACTCTGTTCTATTAATTAAAACTTTTCAATGAAAAGTCTTTTTTTCCTGAGATATGACTTTAATATGTAGCTACCCATATTAATCTGTTAGCTCTACATGCTCTATGTAAAGCCAGGCTCATGGCAATCCTCCTGAGACAAAGTCTTGCTATTAGCTCAAGGTATCCTTGAACCCATGATCCTTCTACCCCAGCTGCCGGAGAGGCACACACAACCATGCCTAGCTTGAAAAGAAACCTCTAACATAAAGTTTCTTTTAAGAAAGCCAAGTGTACAAGTGCATACCTGTAACGTCAGCACTTGGAAGATGAAGGCAAGACAACCAGGAGGTCACAGCCAGCTTCTGGCATATAAAGAGTTTGAAGCCAGCCTGTGGTACAGAAGACCCTATTTCAAAGACACTAACATCAAATAAACAAAACATTTTTATTTTTAAGTACTATGGGCTGTTGAAATGGTTCCGTATGCAAGATAAAGATGCTCCCAACATGAGACCTGGCAAACTGAGTTCAATGCCCAGCACCCACATAAAAGCAAGAGGAGAAAACAGCATAAAGTCATCCTCTGACCTCCACATGAACACTGTGGCATGCACACCCAGACTCACACAGTGGTGTTCAAAAAGAAACTGGGCATGGAGTTTCACATGTTTAATTAGCATTTGGAGGCAGAGGCAGGGGGATCTCTGTGAGTTCAAGGCCAGCATGGTATATATTGTGAGTTTCAGGACAGCCAGAGCTATATATAGAAAGACACTGTCTCAAAAAACCAAAAAGAAAATTAGAATAGGGGACAAGGGTGTAACTGTGGCAGAATGCTTGCCTGGGTTTGATAACCAACACAGAAATTCAGTGTTATGAATCAGCTCAAACTATGAAGCAAGCCTGTGATCATAGCTATTTAGGTGTCTAAGGCAAGAGGACCACAAATTCAAGGTGAACCTAGGCTATACATTAAGTTCAAGGCAAGCCAAAACTAATGAACTAGCATATAACTTATAAGTAGAGTGCCCATGCTTCATTCACTAGACCCCAAGGTCTATCCTAGTGCAAAAACAAGCAAACTAGGCCAAGAAGGGAAGAAAAAAAAAAAACTCATTATCAATTACTGATGACAGACTACACTTCACCTCATTGCATGCATATTTTTGCCATCTATGTGAAATAAGAGGTAGCATAGTAATGATAAATTCCAGACATTGACTTACACAACCACAGTACCCAAATTAAAAGGCCTTCCAAAGCCTATGTCTAAAATAGGCCTGTAATTCCAGCAGGAGTTCAAGCCTATCTAAAAATAAACAATTCACTGACTTTTTGAAAATTTACTTAATAGATGATGTAGCATGATTATCTATCTAATGTATATGAGTACACTGTAGCTGTCTTCAGACACACCAGAAGAGGGCATCAGATCCCATTACAGATGGTTGTGAGCCACTGTGTGGTTGCTGGGAATTGCACTCAGGTCCTCTGGAAGAGCAGTCAGTGCTCTTAACCACTAAGCTATCTCTCCAGTCCCAGACAAGTACTTTAACCAGTGAACTGTCTCTCTCTAGCCCCACCTCAGCACATCTCAAATGCATTCCATTTTAATTTACACTAAGAAATTGAATAATCAGGCATGGTGGCATACTTCTATAATCCCTGCACTCTGATAGGAGGATCAGGTTGGAGGCCTGAAATCATGTGTCAAACAAGTACATAAGAAGATAATGCTGTTTTTACCTATGCTAATAAAAAGACCCAAGTCTAAGGTCCAATATCCTAAAGGTCAGTTCAATCTTGGTTCTGTATGACTTTGCTCAAAATATTTATCAAGATAGCTCTGTATTATAGTTTAAATTAACTATTATGTATACAAGTGGTTCACAGATTTATAAATGTTTTACAATGTTCATAGATTCATAGAGGGGAATCAATAAGTTCCACATATTAGCATTTTTCAGTGACCACAATAGTTTTTCTTTTTTTTTTCTTAAACTATTTATTTATTTATTTACTAATTTATTTATTATATGTAAGTACACTGTAGCTGTCTTCAGACACCCCACAAGAGGGCATCAGATATCATTGCAGATGGTTGTGAGCCACCATGTGGTTGCTGGGATTTGAACTCATGACCTCTGGAAGAGCAGTCAGTGCTCTTAACCACTGAGCCATCTCACCAGCCCCAATAATTTTTCTATTACGTTATACACATACGCCTGACTTTATTATTTTTTTGTTATTGTTGTTTGGTTTTTCGAGAAAGGGTTTCTCTGTGTAGCCCTGGCTGTACTGGAACTCACTCTGTAGACCAGGCTGACCTCGAACTCAGAAATCCACCTGCCTCTGCCTCCCAAGTGCTGGGATTAAAGGCGTGCGCCACCACCTCCCGGCTATGCCTGACTTTAAATTGGTCCTGTGTGAAGATGGCTTTTGAAGGACTGGAGGATATAGTTTAGGGGCAGTATGCTCAGCAGTCACAAACATCATTAGGGGCAGAGCAGAAAGTGATTCTTTCCAGCAATGAATTATATTGCAAAGATCCATCATTTTCTTTTCCTTTCTTTTTCTTTTTTTTTAAGATTTATTTATTTTATGTATGTGCTGTCGCTGTTTTCAGACACACCAGAAGAGGGCACTGGATCCCATTACAAATAGTTGTGAGTCACCATGTGGATCCTGAGAATTGAACTCAGGACCTCTGGAAGAGGAGACAGTGTTCTTACCACTGAGCCATCTCTAGCCCTCCTCCTTTTTTTTTAAAGAATTATTTTATGTACCACCATTTTCTTGAACTTAATTCAAATCCAAAATTCTGTCTTAATTAACCAGTTATGATTGTAAATCTTGTAATCCCAGCACTTGGGAGATAAAAGTAGGAAGATCAAGAATTCAAGATCATCCTCAGTTACACAGCCAGTGTAAGGTCACCATGGGCCATACCAATGAGACCTCGTCTCAAAAGCAAACAAGATGTGTTGGAATAGCTTGATATCTGAACATGTGGTGCCTAACTGGTACAATTGTTTGTAAAGAATTAGGAGGAGTGGACTTTGTTGAGAGAGGTGTGTATCCGAGAGTAGGCTTTGAGGTTTCAAAAGACTTGAGAGATTCCCAGTGCGCTCTTTCTCTCTCTCTCTCTCTCTCTCTCTCTCTCTCTCTCTCTCTCTCTCTCGGTTGTGAATCAAGATGTGAGCTCTCAGGGCTGGCAAAAAGGCTCAGCAGTTAAGAGTACTTGTGCTTGCAGAGGACCCAGGTTCACGTCCAAATACCCATATGGCAGCTCAGAGCTGGCACCAGGCATGCACATGGTAAACAGACATAGGTTCAAGTAAAACACTCAGATAATAAAATTAAAGAGGGGGGGGAATTTCAGCTGTTCTTTCATGGTCCTCATAGACTCTGATCCTCTGAAACCACAAGCCAGATTAACAAAGTAAACACTTTCTTGTATAAATTAGTCTTGGTCATGGTGCTTTATCAGGAATAGAAAAGTAACACACACACACACACACACACACACACACACACCCATCCCTGTAGCACTGTGTACCTTGACTGGTGGTGTAGAACTTGGAGAAGGAGTCATCATACAGGTCTCTTGGCTGTTGTAAGTAGGGCTATCAGTCAGGTTCAGAAAGAGCTCATCTTCACTGGTGAAGTTCCCTTGACTGTCTACTTCTGGAGAGATGCAGATTACGATGGCGCTTGTGTTATCTGCCCGAAGCATACGCTGCCTCCAGCGGCCAAGCGCTCGATTGACAAGCATTTTGGCACAGGACTGTCCTTGCTCACCCTATATTTAAAAGAACATTAACTCTCAGTTACTTACTATTGCATGTAATTCAAATTAAAACCCTGGTGGCTCTGGTCAGACGGCTCAGTAGATAAGGGTGCCTGTGCCAGGCCTGAGGACTCAAGGGCTCCAGTTCAATCCACTAGACCCACATGGGAGGAGGCACCGGCTCCTCTTTAATCCACCCTCTGACCAACACACATGTATACATACTACATGCATAAACACAAGAAAACAAAAATTTAAAAATAAAAAAGCTAAAGTGTGGCCAAGTAAGTTAATAAAACTCAATTTCTCAAACATGATCTAAAATTTCTATAATCATGTTAAACTAATGCCTCTATAAATTTATTTAAAAATACAATTTGGGGCAGGGCATGGTGTTGCAAGCCTTTAATTCAAGCACTCCAAGGCAGAGGCAGAGGCATCTCTAAGTTCAAAGCCTACATATCAAGTTCTAGCACAGTCAGCACTTACAAACCCTGCCTCAAAAAGATGGGGGGGGTTATTTTATCTGGTGGTTAAGTTAGATACTGGTACACCAGGTATAATGATATAAAACTCTAGTCTCAGCACTGGAGAGGCTGAGGCAGGAGGATCGCTAAAAGGATGGGATATAAAGGATGTTTTTATCTCTTTAACCAAGAAGTAAGGAAAGTTACAGAGAAGTCATCTTTAATAGGAATTAAATTATTATAAATATAATTAACATGTAAGACAATTAGTCATGGTAGGAAAAAAAACAGCTGCAGGGACTGACTTCCACATATCTGAGCAGCCCACCAGTGACCTGGTCCAGAATGCCAGCTACCTGGGAAATCACAGGAAGATCACTAGTGCCCAAGAACGAGGAACCACACTGCCAACACACAGAGATAGCCCAGAACATCCTAGAGCTCACTGTGTAGCCCAGGCTGGTCTGGAACTGATAGTCCTCCTACCTCACATCCCAGGTACTATGATTACAGATATGGAATATCACAAGCTTTGAGTTATAGAAACAACATTTTGTGTGCCATAAAAGAAAAATCACTGTCAAATTATAATACACCATTTGGAAAAAGGATCTTAATTTTAGTGACGTTAAAAGAAGAACCACATATGAGGATGCACACCTGTAATCCTACCACTTGCAAAGTTTAGACACGAGGATCAAGAGTTCAAGACTAGTCTCGGCTGCCTAAGTGTGAAACCAGAGGACTTCATGAGAGCCGTCTCAAAAGACCTAAACATAACAAAAGGTGGAAAGTATGCATCTAAACTGACTGAGGCCAGTGTCCATGTTTCCTGCTAACTGCTGACTCTCCCAGACTCTTCTGGGCACATGGTTCACACGAGCTGTCGGGACTCACTGTCAAATACTCCTTTGCCCTTCTCTTTTCCAGCATATCTACTTTACTTCTCAGCAAAGCTCCATGGAGAAAAATAATTCCATTCAAGCTATTTCTTTCATTTGTTCTTTTAGTTTTTCTTGTTTCTTAAGACAGGGTCTTACTATATAGCTCTGGTCTTCCTGCAATTCACCATGTAGACCAGGCTGGCCTCCAACTCAAGAGATCCACCTGTCTCTGCATCCCGAGTGCAGGGATTAAGGATGTGCACTACCACCACTTAGCAAGTTATTTCACCTTTGTTATTATCTGATAATCACTAACTGCAAAACACTAAGTCTGGGTAATAAGAATGAATGTTGAAGTAACAACTCTTAGCTTTAACAAACTCAGTTTGATGGGATTGACATTTACAGCCTTTTTTTTTTTTTTTTTTTTTTAGATTAGGTGCTGAGGACTGAGCATGAGGCAAAGTGATGCATGCCTGCCATCTCTACTATCAGGAAGTAAGACAGGAGAATTAATCCCAAAATTTAGGTCAGCGTGCGCAATCTAGGAGACACCCTATATCTGCCTAGCCTCTGTTAAATTCTGAATTCAATGCTTAGTGCCAGAAAACAAACATTACTTTACATGTTATGCTAAGAGAATGCTAGATTTAAAAGGCCATTTGGTATATGATCATATGTATAGGAAAAATCCAAAATAAGCAAATACATAGAAACAGAAAAGCCCAGAAGTTGCAAGGCATATGGAAAAGGAGGAGAGTCACAGGAAATGGTTATGAGTTTGTTCAGAGCAAGGATAAGACACATGACAAAGCTCCTTAGCTAGACTCACAACCATGGACAACAAAATGGAAACACTTCAGACAACATCAAACCACTAAGTCACTTCTCACCAGCAAGTATTTTTTCTCCTCTTGGTCTTGGCACATGGAGATGGCATCTTGAGGTGGAACCATATTCCAAAGTCCATCACTTCCCAGGATAATATACTTGTGCTTCTGGGGGTCAAGAGTGTGGACACTGGTGTCTGGTTCAGGTGACACCACAAACTTACCACTGAAGAAATCATAGCTCCACAAGTCACCTAGGGAAAGGGGCAGAAGAGGCACTAACTGTTACTTGCAAGAAAGTCACATCGTCAACCAGCGCCCAGAGTCCCTAGAGCCGTTCCTATAGATACACAACAACTGACAACATCTAAAACCCACACAATCACACTAGCAACGAGAGAATTCCCTCAGCATGCTCAAGAACCAGCATGGGGATTTGCAGCAAACACCCTCCTTAACCTTAAAGTAGTGCTAAAGAAAACTGCAAAATGAACTAAGCACTCTCAGAATATTTGTGTTTTCTCTCATTTGTGGTTCTGAGATTTTAAGTAGATACGTAAGTTCATGTAATTATAGAATAAAATTAGATATGAAGCTATCTAGGGGAAATAAAATAGTGAAAGAGAGGATGTCAGGAATGAGATAGGAGCGCATGCTGGACAATATACTCAAAGTACAGAAACACTTACAAAAAATGACCTTCTATAGCTTAGGGTCAGGGCTTGTAACTCAGCACCACATACCATTTAAATATCGATAAAAAATATAAATTACAACTATCACATGGGGTAGAGATATATATCAGAAATAAGAATACTTGTTTAGGATGTACAAAGACCTAGGATTGAGCCCCAGTTTCAGAGGAAAATAATTAAGAACATAACTCTTTTTGAACAAAACAAAAGAATACTATGTCTTGACTGCCACTTTTCTTCCAATACTATGCTGGAGTTCTTTCTCAGCCCAGTAAGATGATTATAAATACAGATGAATAGGAGGAAATTATTTATGGGTAATTTCATTGCACAAAAAAGCCAAATAAGTTATTAAAATAAAGCTAAGTATAGTAGCACACACTCAGAATCCCACTATTCTGAAGAGTGGGAGGAGGATTGATTCCAAGTTTGAGCCAGCCATGGCAACACAGTAGGACCCCATTATGAAATTAAAAAGGACTCAGTGCAGCTCAGCAGTAGAGTGCTTGCTAGCATATGAGGCCCTGGGTTCAAACCACAGCACCACAAACAGCTCTGCAAACTTGTTAAACCCAACAGAGAAAAGTCAATAGTCAATATATACATAGATATATATATGTTTTTCAAGACAGGCTCTCTGAATAGCCTGGCTGTTCTGGAACTCACTTTGCAGATCAAGCCAGCATCAAACTCAGATTTGCCTGCCTCTTGCCTTCCAAGTACATGCGCCAACATGTTTATAATAAATATTTTTGGCCGGGCAGTGGTGGCGCACGCCTTTAATCCCAGCACTTGGGAGGCAGAGGCAGGTGGATTTCTGAGTTCAAGGCCAGCCTGGTCTACAGAGTGAGTTCCAGGACAGCCTGGGCTATAAGAGAAGCCCTGTCTCGAAAAACCAAATAAATAAATAAATAAATAAATAAATAAATAAATAAATATTTTTAAAATGAAGCACAGTTGACATTTGCTTTTGAATGGCTATCTTCTTCTCAGCCCACTTCCTCCCTAGAGAATGCCTTTTTCTTTCTTAATTAAGAAATGTTTAATATGGATAATATAGATTTAGTAGGCACTGGGCCAGTAGCTAAGGGTGACTGATGCCTGACAACCTGAGCTTAATCCCTGAGACCCACATACTAGAAGGATAAAACTGTATCTCAGGCCAGGCAGTGATGGTACACGCCTTTAATCCCAGCACTTGGGAGGCAGAGGCAAGCGGATTTCTGAGTTCGAGGCCAACCTGGTCTACAGAGTGAGTTCCAGGACAGCCAGGGCTACACAGAGAAACCCTGTCTAGAAAAAAAAAAAAAAAAACTGTATCTCAAAAGTTGTTCTCTGACCTCTACATGTGTGCTGTGACATGCATGCACATATACAAATGCATAAATAAATGAGAAAAAAATATAGAGAATAGGCATTAAGACAGAAAGAGGGGTTGGAGAGATGGCTGAGTAGTTAAGAACACACTGGCTCTTCTTCCAGAGGATCAGAGTTCAAGTCCCGGTATCCACATGGTGGCTCAAAACCAACAATAACTCCAGTCTCATGAGATCTAAAACCCTCTCTGGCCGAAGGGCACACTGCACATATATATGGTGCAGAGACATGTATACAATGAAAATAGCCATACATAGAAAATTTTTAAAAAAGAAATTTTTTCTTTTTTTTAAATTGTTTATAATTTTTTTTTAAGAAATTTAAAGCAGACTACAGAAGAGGCACTTAGAAAAAGGGCAGTACACACCCAATACACAGATGGCAGGCTTCTCAAGACAGTTACCCAAAAAGTACTTGAGATGGGGTTTGAAACTTCTTTGAATTCATTAGTAAAAATCCCTATAGTCAGAAAATTTAAATTCATCACGACATATTTATAGCCAGCTCCCTAATAGCATCACAGGAAGTCTTTTCTGTAGATCAAAGTGGGAGCCTTGGGTCCTGGCAGCTGCTTGCCTGCTGGCGGTCATTCCCCTTTCCATCAGTAGAGGGTGCTGAAAGGACACCAGGAGCAGCTAGCTCCTCTGGTTCCAAGGCTTGCTCCCAGAACACCTGACAGCTCATTAATCTAAGTATCAACAATTGTCAGACCAGCAATCAACTTCCCCCAAACTGTCATCAACTCTGGCTGACCTAGCACAACGGTTCCCAATCCCTGCTTCAGTAATCTAGTATCCAAACTACAATCAAAATAACCTTTTATGACATAAATCTTGAAGCAGTCATGGTGAATAGTCACTGACTATAATAGCAGCACTTGTGAAGTAGAGGCAGGAGAATCAGGGGTTTAAAGACAGTTCAGCTAAACATCCAGTTCTTCAAATCAGCCTGTGCTATAAGAGATCCCATCTAAAAAAAATTTTTTTTAATTTTTTTTTATAAGAAGAATTAGAAAGAATGGGTCAATGAGTGATTTGGTGGATAAAGCACTTGTACCAAGCCTGACATCCTGAAATAAATCCTCAGCACACACATGATGGGGAAAAAAAAACCTTGGGAGATGTTCTCTAACCTCCTCAAGAGCACTGTGGCATGTGTATACCTGTATAATTTTCATTTCCAGCCTAGAGACCATAATACTTTCAGTACACCTGCGCCTTGACTGAAACTCATCATGTCTACCTCACCAACTCAAGCCTTTTTGCTTATTTTGAGACAGGGTGTCTTGTATGCCAATAGACCTTGAATCAAAGTCATTCTGTAGTTGAAGAGGACCTTAAGCTTCTGATCCTTCTGCCTCTACCTCCCAAGTCCTGGGATTACATGTGTGCACTATGACAGCTAGTTTATTCAGTACTGGGATGTAACACAGTCTGTGTGTATGCTGGGCAGGTACTCTAGAATCTGAGCCACATGCCCAGCCTAATTCCAGCACTGTGGCAATTCCTGATATACTATATGATCTTTCCCACATCAAGATCTACTCCTGAAATATTTTTCACAAAACTAGTCCATTCTCCACTTCCAAGATGCAGCTAACACAATACTCCCTAAAAGTGGCATTTCTGTCACAATGTATAAAGTATTTTCCCTTCTAAAATAAATAAACAAACAAATAAATAAATAAATAAATAAAGTTCAGCACTGTCTCTTTCTTTCAAGGGATTTCCTAATGTAAAGTTACTTGATTTAAATCTTCGCTGCCTACCACTCCCAGCTGCAAGGTGTTATTCCATGACAACAGTCTGTCTGCATTATACATCCAAGACTTAACAAAACACCTGACACTAGGGTACTCAGCTATCTAGTGAAAACAAACTGTTATTTCCTCATAGAATTTTCTTTTATTTATTTTTATTTTATGTACATTGGTGTTTTGCTTCCACATACGTCTGTATGAGGCTGTCATATCCCCTGTAACCGGAGTTACAGACAGTTGTGAGTTGTCATGTGTATTCTGGGTATTGAAATGGGGTCCTTTGGAAGAGCAGGCAGTGCTCTGAACTGCTAAGCTATATCTCCTACCCCAAGAATTTTCTTTAGATAAACCACCCCTATGTAGAAGAGCCAAAGCAAGTATTTCATTAGTTACAATTCAGTAGTCTCGGCTATATGTGGTCATCCCTGTAACCCCAGCCAACTGGGAAACTGAGACGGGAGATTCATTGTGAGGACAAGGCCACACAGGGCCACACATTTATATTGGGCCAACCTGGGCTACAATGAGATCTCAAAAATAAAACAAAACAAGAATATTTCTCCCACAGACTCCCTCCTACTCTCAGGAGTTCTCTCTCAATTTTCCTTAATAAATCAATGTTCATTCTGTTCAAAAATAAATAAAGACAAAACAAAAAAATCTAGTCTTCATTATAAAACCAGAAGACTAGGAAAAAACTATTTTTATTTTGGCATGAACAATTTATTTTACTAAGGAAAAAACAAACAAACAAACAAACAAAAACCAAACATCTGAAGCTTAAGAATACTAAGGGCTGAAGTAAAGAATAATATTGAAAATGGTTTTAATCATAGCATGAAGCCTGGACAAGCATGCAAGTATATATCTGAATGAGTACTGACAGACACACCGATCTCTAAGTATCCCTAAGATGAAAAGGATTAAGACTGGGCTGGAGAAATGGCTCCGTGGTTAAGAGCTCTTCCAGAGGTCCTGAGTTCAATTCCAAGCACCACATGGTGTCTCACAAACATCTATAATGAAATCTGATGCCTTCTTCTGGTGTGTCTAAAGACAGCAACAGTGTATTCATATATATAAAATAAATAAATATGGAAGACCACAGACATTAATCATAAGCAAAGAACAACTGATGTGGAAATACAGACTTTACCTCTTCCCTCACACTTAAAGTATTACCATACACTTCCATCATCTCTAATCTCACTCACCATGTAAGGCCTCATCTCTCCATATCATCTTTTAGACTAGATAGAGCAGAAAATACAACATGATTTTACCAAATGTAAGTCCATCTTACCAAGTGCTCTTGCTACAGCCAGAAAAGGAATCTGGTCAATGACTGTACTCCTTCTAACAGGTCCACTGTGAGTGAGCCGAGGTCTTTTCCACACGACACGATTCACTCCAGACTTGTTCATTACACTAAAAAGTGAACAGAGTTCATAAGTAGCCTACATGATTAAAATACAACTAAGCCTGATATGTTAGAAATTAATAAAATGAGACTATATTATCACAAAATAATGACATATATCCAAGTGCAAAGATATAATAAGTCTTGCTATAAAAAGACAGACAAAGCAGGATAGGATTTACATGAGAAGAATTTGACTAGATTAGGCCAAACAGAACCAACTGCAAATAATATGAAAATGAAGGGATGGGCCAAAGAAAAGCGCAGGACAACAGGACTCAGACAATAAGGAGGGTAAAAAAGAGCCCTGGTAAATGGACAACATTTATATAGGATAAATTGAAAAAGGTTTTCCAGTCTTGTTGGGGGATGAGGGCCACAGAAGAATGTCAGCTGTAATGTTTCTGGTTTGAAGATAGAGGAGCTGGGCATGCTGACTCAGACCTCCAGGCCCTTGGAAGGTTTTGGCAGAAGGCTCAGCACTTCTTTGGAGTAGATTCCTATATATGTAAATGTTTCTGTAGTTCAAAGCATGAAACTAGTCCTTGAGAACACAAAAGCTTTATAGATACATATCTGGGAGTTACAGGATAGGAAAATTCTCCTACAACTTTGCTAAAGAAGCAATAAAAATCTTTATAAAGGAGTTAGTCACCTCAGGGTACCTAAAACTTTTGTAAGTATGGTTAATTATTTCTAAAAAAATAAATAACATAAATATTAAAATAATATTGGAAATGATTGCTAATTCTGTGCTTGGTGTGACTAAATGGGTCTTATAAAAGAAACTGACCCTTATTTCAAATTAACCATGATTTTTCTGTGTCACATGCCCTCCAAAACACATACATACATACACACACACACACACACACACACAGCCTCTCTGATTTTTATTTTTTAAATGTCAATAGAGGCGCTAGAGAGATAGCTGAGTCTGTAAAGTGCCTGCCGTGAAAACAGAAGAATTTTAATTCTATCCTCAGGAACCAAATAAAAGCAAGGCATGCTGGTGCTGGTGGTACACGCTTAAGGTGAATGCAGGCTGGGGAGGCAGACAGAAGGATCCTTGGAGCTCACTGGCCATTCAGCCTACACAAGGCAGCAAGGCCAGGTCAAAGAGAGAAAGCTCAAACACCAGGTGAACAAAGCAGTTCCCAAGGTGGCCTGGGTGCTTGTAACCCCACCTACTAAGGAGACTGCGTGAGAGGACCATGAAATTGAAGGTCACCTGGACAACATAATAAGAACCTCATCTCCAAATATAATCATGGGGGGGGCAGCAAGATACTCTGGAGGTCAAAGGGCTTGCCACCAAGCCTGATGACTTAAGTTCAATCCATAAGGTCCATATATTAGGAGGAAAGAGCTGGTTCCTGCAAGGTGTTCTCTGACCTTTATGCATGCCTACACACACACACACACACACACACACACAAATGTAATAAAAAAATTAAAAGTTGACAGAAGATACACAAACCAGCTGATATGAAGACTTTCCCCACCCCATTGGTAGGAACACTGAGCCTAAGATGCTAGGCACCCACCTGATTTGCCTCTAACCCATACAGATTTGCCAGGTAGTCTCATTATTAATAAGAAATCTTGCCGGGCAGTGGTGGCGCACGCCTTTAATCCCAGCACTTGGGAGGCAGAGGCAGTCAGATTTCTGAGTTCGAGGCCAGCCTGGTCTACAGAGTGAGTTCCAGGACAGCCAGGACTACACAGAGAAACCCTGTCTCGAAAAACAAAAAAAAACAAAAAAGAAAGAAAGAAAGAAAAGAGAAGAAATCTGACACACTGGTACACGTTTCACCTTCTTATATTTGAGTAGCAGGACTCTATATCCCTAAACTAAATGAACATCAACTAACTCTATGTGCACCGAGAGTCAGTTGGCTTCACAGCCTGGAAAACTAGATTAGGGATACAGCTCAGTCGTAAAGCACTTGGCTGGCATATATGAGCCCTTAGGTTCAATATCTAGTACTACAGAAGAAAAGGAAAAAAAAAGAACAAAACCCTGAAGAAAGGATAGTACTGATAGTAGTAGTAGTACTGACGGTGCAAGCCTGTCGATCTGAACTCAGATCTCCAGGACTTGTGCAAAAGCCAGACATTAAATTCAGGGATGTCTATAATCCCAGAACTCCAAGGAGATAGAAGACAAAGATAGCAGAATCTCTGGAAGCTTTCTGGTCACCTAACATGGTGTATTCAGCAGAAAAACAGCAAAGAAACCCTGTGTCACAAGGTAGAAGGCAGGGAGCAATGCCCTAGTTGTCCTGACCTCCATACTTTCCGTGGTACACACTCCCAGATAAGACTGACAGGGAGAGAGTAAGTAGACAAGTTCACCTAAAGAAGACAAGCAAAAGAAACAAAGGCCAAGCCAGGAGAGCCAAGTAGCAGTGGGAAATGATCAATCTGCATTGTCCTACATTAACACAGTGCTAGGAAACACTATAAGTAAGAAATGGGAAACTGATTCTATAGCTTAATTTTTATTAAACTTAAGCAGTCACATGTGGCCAGTGGTCATCACTAATATGGTGACAGTACAGCTGAAACAGATTGAAACAGAATAACCAAAAATGTCAATAGAGAGCAGAATTGCAATAAGTCCCTTGTTCACCATCCTTCTGGAGAATAAGTTCATCTTTCAGTTCTAAAACCAATAAGAGGTAGAAGACGAAAGGCTGCCGCGTTATGTTTTTTCAAAGCTGAAGCTCAAATGAGGAAAATGAAGTAAACTGGTCACTCACAAGAACATCAAACAGGAGAAATGCATAGAATGAATGCCAGCATTCTGTCTCCAAACCATCTTAAAACCCAAGTGTTCTCTCTAAAAGACTACACCTGACAGGCGAGCCTCTGCACACAGCAACCCCAGTAGCTGTCTCCAATACAAATGTACTGAGAGTTCCCCTGATATTTCACTGGCAAGGATATTATGGTCCTTGGGTGTCTGAGAAACAAGACAAATAATGGCACTGTTTGTTTAAGGGGAAAAAAAGCAGTCTAAAAACAAAGCAATGTTACAAGACACTACACTTTTACTGCACACTCTGCTGTTGTTCTGTATTAAAAGGCAAATGGAGAGGAACAGCCTGACATGCAGAGCTGACTGCACATCAACAGAAGGTTGCAAAAACAAGAATGCTGGCCAACAGCCTAGGTCGGGACTGAGGGAAGTCAGGAAATAACCTACCATAAAATGGCTCAATTCTTGCAAAAATACACCTGCTCCCAAATGGCGAAAGGCATGTGTCCAACTGTCCAGATGGCATTTTTAAGTGAAAAGGCAAAAACTATAAACTTTCTTTTTAAATGCTATTAAAAATCAAAGAAAAAAATCAAATAAAATAACTTTAAAAATCCAAGTTAAAAAATAAGAAAATAATCAAGAAAAAATATCTTCTTAAAAATATAATGAGGGCTGGAGAGATGGCTCAGTGGTTAAGAGCACTGACTGCTCTTCCAGAGGTCCTGAGTTCAATTCCCAGCAACCACATGGTGGCTCACAACCATCTGTAATGGGATCTGATACCCTCTTCTGGTGTGTCTGAAGACAGCAACACTGTACTCATATACATAAAATAAATAAATCACACACACACACACACACACATATATATATATATGAGAAAAAGCATCTGGCCCACCGATATTAAAAACATCTAGAAAAAGACCAGTGGCACAATTAAACGGCAGAGATTTGCCTATATGTGCAAGGACTAGGTCTTACCTCCAGAAATGCCAAAAAAAAAAAAAAAGAATGCCTCAATTTAAAAGATTGTGAGGAAAAGGTATGGTAGCACAATCAGGAAGCATTCACAGACAATCTCTGAGATTAAGGACAACCTGGTAAACAGCCAGAGCTACAGAGTAAGACCCTGTCTCAAAATTAATTAATTTTAATTAATTAATTAATTATGCGAATTGGACTACAGGGCAGCAGTAGGTGCTTGCTTAGCATGTATAAGACTCAATTCAATCCCAACTAACACACACACACACACACACACACACAGTGTCTCTCTCACAAAGAAAGAGGGAGGGAGGGAAAGAGAAAAATGGAGGAGGCAGGAGTATAATACTAGTAAGTGAAAGACAGAATAAACAAACATGTGGAAAAAACAAGTATATGCACAAGTATCTCTCATAGGATTAAACAGACTATAACCTGAAAACAGGTTCATTTAAGATTGCACGTTATAGAACAAAAATAATAAAAATATCCAAGACAGCAATTTCAAGGACAAAGGAAATCTTGAAAGCAATCCTTAGGATTCTCAGGAGTCCCTTTGTAGCCACCAAAAGCAAGTCAGCTTTGTGGCCTTGGCTGTCAGGGAACTTGTTTTATAGATAATATTGACCTCAAACCTACAGCAGTCTCCCTGCCTCTGCTCCCAAATGCTGGGATTATAGGCAAATGCCACCATGGCTGGCTTAACAGATAAGTTTTCAATAAACAGGGTTCCTTCCACTCTATAATTCAGGCCTGCCTACAATTTACTATTCAACTTGGGCTGGCTACCAACTCGTGGCAATACTGCTTTACCCTCTGAAATGTTGGGATAGCAGGCATGAGCCCCAATACCCAATATAATCAAGTAAATTTCCTATGCCCTAGAAATTCAGCATCTTCTCACAAGACTGTAACTGTAGAGCTAGAGTGGTGGTCCAGCACAGAAGAGCACTTACTGCTCTTACAGAGAACCCAAGTTCCCTTCTCAGCAGCCTCACTGGTGGCTCACAGGCACTCTAATTCCAGGTCCAGGAGATCTTCTGGACTCCACAGTCACCTGCATATATGCAGCATACATTCAAATGTATATATGCATATACACATAAAATAAAGACCTAACTATAAGATCTGTACACAAGTTAAAATACACACTTGTTGGAAGCCTCAGCTATGTTTGCAAATAGAAATGTGTAGTCTATGCAAAGTCTCTAGCCAGATGAAGCTTCCTCCATTCCAGGGTCATTTTACAATAAGCAAAGCTATCCTACAACAGAGCTGATATTTGTTTATCTTAACCAGAAAAAATACATGGAGAAGATAAACTCAAGGCCATCTTTCAGCAAAATAAAGACATAAGCCAGGTCAGCCTCCTAATCAATAGAGGTGTGTAACTGTCCAAGCAGTTACTCCCTGCCACATAGAAAAAATTAGCCTGTGTCTCTACTACATTGCTTAGATTTTTTTTTGAAATTCTAAGTTTAAGGTTAAAATCTAAAAGGTGAAGCTGAAAGGATATTAGAAAGATCTCTCTCAAAATGTAGTCTGGAGATTACTCAAGAAATGCCGAAGCTTTCTAAGCAAGTGTACAGTCAGCTGTTTTCATCTCGAGGGCCATGTTTATAGAGAGAGTTTTTCAGCAGTGGAATGACTGGCTATGCTACAGAACCCCAGGAGTAAGTGGTTAAATGATGAAGTCATGTACTACAAAACCTGGTATGGGGGCTTCTACAAGTCCTAACCATATACTATTCTGGAATAAGCAAAACTATGACAGTGAAAAGTCAGTGCTTACCAACGATAGGAATGGGCACTGAATAAGCAAGTGCACAGATGAATTTTTTTTTTTTTTTGGAAAAGTATCTCTACTATGTAGCTCATGCTATATGGCCCAAGATGGGCTCAAACTTACAGGTACACACCCTCCTGGCTGGTATCCACAATAAAACTACTTTTCAGGTAATGCATTTACTCTTCCCGGGGCTTGGTGACACATACTTTAATCCCAATACTTGAAATGTAGAAGTAGGAGGACCTCTGTGAGTTTAAGGATAACCTGGCTCACACAGTGTCTCAAAAAGTAAACAATTATATTAAAATGTGTGTGTGTCCAGCTATTGCAACCAAAGGTAACATTCCACAACAGTTTAAAGACAGAAGATATGAGAGACTAGCTGTCACCTATTCTGCAAAAATGAAAAAGCAGGCCAGCCCTGTCAATCAAGTGTTTTCTCTCACTGTAAATACATACATACATACATACATACATACACGCACACGCACACACATACATGTCCCAGGAGACTTAAAAAGGAGAACATTTTTCTAAAATCTAGGATTATGATAAAGATAAACTGTGAAAACAGTATCTGCAAGGCACATGGCAGAACTGTTCTGCTCTGTCCAGATTCTGAAGGTCTTGTCAGTATTTATTTGAAAGGCTTACAATAAAATTCTACCTATTGTTACTTGAGATATTACTTCTCCTTTAGAACCATTTTCATAAATAAAGCAATTCAAAATAAGGTAAATATGAATATATATTTTTGCAACAAGCAAATGAAAACTCATAATACTAGAAGATTAACTGCTTTAAAAAGGAAACAGAGCCTATGCATGTAATCCCAGCAAAGCCCTTGGGAGGAAGAGGCAGGAAGATCAAGAGTTCCAGGTCAGGCTCAGCTATATAAGATTCTATCTCAAAAAAAGAGAGTGGGGGAGGCAAGAGGAAGGATTCATGTATAATCCCAGAACTGTGGAAGCTAAAACAGAGGATAACAAGTTGTAGGCCAGCCTAGGCTACAAAGTGAGTTACATACAGGCTGGCTACATAATGAAACCTTGCCTCAATTAAAAGGGAGACAAAAGACAGAGTGCACACAGTTATCTAACCAGAACCAAAATAAGACAGACAAAACAAATGATTACCTCCCACCAAGTCCTTCGATTCTTTCTCTTTCCTTGGGAAGTTCTGGCTTGTGATCTTGTGTCACCTCCACAGCTCTTACAAAATCATCCTTTGGGTCATCCTGAATTCCAAGGACCACCCCAGAGTCACCTACATGAGCTACATACATCTTCATGCCCCGGATGATAACCACACTGGCAGTTGTCCCGGACGTGCTGGGAAGACCTGTCATAGTCTTTGGCCATTCTGCTGTAATAAGAAAAAAAAATTTTATATTTTACTTTTCCAGATATACATATTAGAATAGTTATTAGAATATAAAAAGCAACCTATCTTGAATTAGCATGCTAACACTCGAGTTTGTTCAGCAAAAAGTTTAAGAAAAACATCTTGAACTGGAGATGTAGCTCAGTAGCAGAGCACCTGCCTAGTACTCTCAAGATCTTAAATGCAGTTCCTAGTACAGAATGAACAAACGGGAGAGGGAGGGAGGGAAAGTTTAGAATCCACTTGTCTGAGGTAGGGTTTCTATTGCTGTGATAAAACACCATGACCAAAACAAGCTTTGGGAGAAAAGGGCTTTTAAAAAAAAAAAAAGATTTATTTATTTATTGTGTAGCGTTCTGCCTGCATATATGCCTGCCCACCTGAAGGGGACATCAGGTCCCATTACAGATGGTTATGAGCTACCATGTGGTTGCTGGGAATTGAACTCAGAACCTCTGGAACCCAGTCCAGCACTCTCCATCTCCGAGCCATCTCTCCAGCCCCAAGAAAGGGCTTATTTCATCTTACATTTCCACATGATATTCTATCATCAAAGACAGGGCAGGAACTCAAGGCAGGATCCTGGAGGTAAGAACTGATGGCAGAGACCATGGAGGTCTTGCTCCTCATGGCTTTCCCATCCTGCCTGCCTAGAGAACCCTGGACTACTAGCACAGGGATGGTACAGGTATAGTGACCTGCGCCCTCCCGCACTGACCATCAAGCAAGAAAAAGCACCACAGGCTTGACCAGAGGTCAATCTGGTCAAGTTTTTTTCTCAGCTGAGGTTCCCTCTCCCAAAATTATTCTATCTTGTGTTAAGTTGTCATAAAACTAACTAGAACACTACCTAAGAATTTAAATTAAATCCTCTAATCAATAAATTTATAAATAATATAACTAGAATAAAACTATAAAACAATACTGAGAGAAAAAAATTACAGGATAGATTTTCCGCTTCCGTGTACTACATAGAAAAGCAAAGGTATGTTAAGTTTTCTTTGTTAGTAACCAAACCCAAGGCCTCCTACATGCCATGCAAGTCTACCACTAAGCAACCACCAAGCTCTGCAGTACACTTGGTTGTAATATTGTATCTTTCAAGAAATAGCCACTTGGTTTTATTTTTAAACAACTTTTAAATATTCCAAGTATTTGGTTTTTTGTTGTTTTCTGTTTTTGTTTTGTTTTTTGTTTTGTTTTGTTTTGTTTTTGGAAACAAGGTATCACTATGTAGGCCCATCTGGCTTGGAACTTGCTCTGTAGACCATGCTAACCTAATCTTGAACTTAGAGACTCTACCTCTGCCTCTGTTCCTCTCTGCCTCTGCCTCCTATATTTTCATTTGTGTGTGTGTGTGTGTGTGTGTGTGCGTGTGTGTGTGTGTATGTGATTGACTATTATGTGCACCATGTGTGTAGAGCCCAAACAGGCCAGAAGAGGCCGCCAAATTCTCTGTAGCTGGAGTTATAGGTAATTGTTAGTCTCCTGAGGTAGATGCTAGGAACTGAAGGCAGGTCCTCTGCAAAAGCAGGATACTGCTAAACCATCTCTCCACCCACCTAACAACATTACTGAACACCACGTACAAGCTTCTATACAAATTATATTGCACATATTACTTCAAATAATACTTACAGTAAGCCTGTAAGACATAAAATTATTCCCTAGCCAGGCAGTGATGGTATGCACCTTTAATCCCAGCAGTCAGGAAGCCGAGACAGGCAGATGTCTGAGTTCGAGGCCAGCCTAGTCTACAAAGTAAGTTCCAGGACAGCCAAAGACTCATAGAGAAACCCTGTCTTAAAAAACAAAAACAAATTATTCCTATTTCATCTTACAAATGAAGAAATCAATACTTTGCATGATTAAGAAGCTTGCTTAAGAAAACTTAAATGTTAAATAACAGAACTTCCAAATCAATTCCAAACTATATGCTGTCTAGTTAAATTCAAAAACAGTTAACAATTCTGCAATATTAAGCTAGAACTATAAATTCATGATAGCAGATTGACTCACTTACTCATATATTCTGCCCACCAAAACACTACTGGAAGGACGAAATATAAAAGTAACCCCAGAGCAGCCATGAAGCACAGCAAAGGTCACAAGCAAATAAGGAGTCTTGTAAAGCTGAGCAAACGGAGTTACACTGGGATAACTGCAGAAGACAGTCATCTGATGAGAAACGTTAAGAAGAAGGAATAAATTGGTTCTCCTTAATTGAGTTCAAGAAAAAATAGTAAAGGCTGAAGGAAGATGTGTGGTAGAGCGAGGCTGGAGCGCAGCTCCGTAGTGCCAAGCACCTGCTGCTCAACCGTGAGGGTCACAGCGTCCACACCTCTAACTCCAGGCCTAAGGAATCCAACGCCTTCTGGCCTCCTTGTGAACCCACAAGTTTACTTAGTAAATTACCAGGAACAGAATCAGAAATACTTCACAGAACAGAAGAAAGTATACAAAATGTTCCTACAACTGAAATCAAACAGGCCACCTAAGAGAACAAAAGATAATATGCCTAAATAGGCCTTGAACCAGAGAGAAAGCTCAGACAAAAAAGCATGCAAAGGCATTGGACGTTTCTTCAGTCATATGGTAAATAGTAATTAAAAACCACAAGAGAGCACAGCATGGGTACAACTGCTTAAAGTATGACATAGCAAATGTGGTCAGAAATGTGGAGCAGCACAGACTTCAATCAAATACTGAAGAGAGCGTGAGCGTAAACCAGAGCACTGCAGGAGCACTTGGGTATCGTGGGAGAGGGAAGAAAGGCATCCTCCTCAACCACCCCTAGGAATACACCGCACATTACTGCAGAAACACATGGCCAGAGCAGTGCTGTTCACAAAGAGTAAAGAAAACAAACATCAATCCGGATGCCCTCTTGATTCTACAAAATGTCTAAGAATCTCAGAAACCCCTGAGCTAAAGGCAATATACAGTGACTTACCACAAAATACTGTGTTCAATACACCTGATCAAACTACTAAAAACATCAGCAAGCAGCAGAAAATGAAGGTTCAAGTGATAGTTACTCCTTGAAAGTGATAAAAACATGAAGCTATGGTAGCAGAAAACTAATCCTACCTACTAGAAGACTGAAGTGGGAGGATCAACAGTTCAAGGAAAGCTTGGGCAACTTCATGAGACTATTTCAAGAAAGTGCCTAGAATGCACTGACTCCCATATTCAATCCCCAGCAACACACAGGGACATACAAATAAGACCAGCATAGATATACAGCTGTGTGGTAGATATACAGGTACATGTACAATTCAGGCACTGTCCTCTTCTCTATCTGGACAATATATACACTTATTCGTTACTGACATTTAGTCATCTGTGATGCCAGATATGTAGTTCTAGCTCTGGGGAGACAGAGGCAGAAGAGTTGATGAGTTTATGACCAGCCTGGTCTACATGTCCTAAGCTAGCAAGGGCTGCACAGAAAGACCCTGTGTGTCTAAATAAATAAATAACCAATAACAAAAGACAAATTCAGAAAAACAAAAATTTACTAAAGGCATACAAGTAACTGAGTCACGTTCAAAATTCACCTAAAATAAACTGGGTGGGTGTGTGTATGTAAATAAGACAGACAATAATAAGACAGTGCAAATAGTAAAGCCACTATAATTGAAATCACATTTCTGAACCTGACTTGATGGTGCACACCTGTAATATCAGCACTTGGGAGGGAGGAGGATGATCAAGAGTTCAAGGTTATCTTCAGCTACATACAGAATTCCAGGGCAGCCTGGGCTATATGAACCTCTGATTCAAAAAAGAAAAATTAAAGTCTGGCATAGTGCTGAATGAAATAGTCTGGAAGGGAAAAGCAGGTGGATCTCTGGTTGACATGGTGAGTACCAGGTCAACCAGGACTATGTAGAAAAACCATATCTCCAAAACAAAAGGGAAGGAAAAAAAAATTTTTTTTTTAAAAAGATGGCTCAGGACTTGCCCCCCAAGTCCCTGGAATCTATGAGCCCAGGAGAAGCAACCCCTACAAACTGCCCTCTGAACTTCACATGTACCCACACACATACACAAAACAAATACACAGACACATATAAAAGAACCCCATAAGCAAACTGTATGAACAAACATTCTGCAGTGGACTAAAAACAATGACATTCACTTGCAATATCACCTTTATCATGCTATAATTTGTCTCAGATGCAGTTCTGAATTTAAACTAATCTATTTATAGTGCTTAATAACTGACCTAGAGCAATCCTCCACCTGTTCTTTAATATTCTCTTACATATGCTTTCCAAACAAAAAAACAAAAAACCTGTAAACTTGGTTTTTAGTGTTTTGTGAAGGTCTTGTGGTTTTTGGTTTTTTTTTTTTGTTTGTTTTTTTGAGTTTTTTTGGTTTTTCAAGACAGGGTTTCTCTGTGTAGCTCTGGCTGTCCTGGAACTCACTCTGTAGACCAGGCTGGCCTCGAACTCAGAAATCCACCTGCCTCTGCCTCCCAAGTGCTGGGATTAAAGCCGTGCGCCACCACTCCCCAACAGGTCTTGTTTTTAAGGTAAAGTATCTCACTGTTTTCCAGGCTAGAGGGAACACACAATCGTTCTACTTCATCCAAACAAATATAATAGGATCACGGGCTAGGCACCACTGCACCAGATCCAGGATAAATATATAACATAACTAACTTCACACCTATATGGGTAGCTAAGGCAGGAGGATCACTGGAGTCCCTGAGTTCAAGGCTATGTTATGCTGAGCTGACCTAGTGTGTGCACCTGCAAGAACCCTGTCCTTCAGTCTGTGTATCACAGCAACAGGGCATTTTTTTGCCGGGGGGGGGGGGGGGCGGGTGAGGGGAGCGTTGTTATTGCTATTGTTTTCCTTTATTACCCAGATTGGGAGCAAGCACCAAACCCTCTTGCCTCAACCTCCCTAAAAACTGGGATTTCAATCTTATCCTGAACCAGGTAAGATTTGGTATCTCTCTTTTTATTCATTTATTTTTAAATATTTGTTTTGGTGGTGCTGGAGAGTGAACCCAAGATCTTGTGCATCCTAGGCAAGGGAATCACCTCTAGTGTCTGTTTGTTTTCTAAAGATTTTTCATTTTTATGTATGTGTGGGTACCTGCATGCATGTCTGTGCATCACATGTATATCTCATGTCTGCACAGGCTACAAGAGGGCATTGGATCCCCTAGAACTGGAACCAAACCTGGATCCTCTGTAGGAGCAGTGAGTACTCTTAACTTTTGAACCATATTTCTAGCCCCAGTTTTGAGATAGGATTTAATTATATAGCACTGGCTGGCTAGGCACCTCAGACCAACCCTAAACTCATACTAATACTACTGTCTCAGCCTCTAGAGTGCTGGGATTACATTCCTGAGCCACCTTGCTCAGCTAAGACTCAGTCTTCTAAAAAAAAAAAATATCTTTTTGAGCTTAGAGTGGTGACATACACCTGTAATCTGAGCTCCTGGGAGGTAGTCAGGAAATCAGGTTCAAGAAGAATCTAAGTTACATGAGATAGATGAAAGGAAGCAGGAAAGAGAGGAAAGGGGGAAGAGATAGATTTTTTTTTAAGATTTATTTATTTATTTTATGTATGAGTATACTGTAGCTATCTTTAGACACACCAGAAGAGGGCATCAGATCCCATTACAGATGGTTGTGAGCCACCATATGGTTGCTGGGAATTGAACTCAAGACCTCTAGAAAAGCAGCCAGTGCTCTTAACCACTGAGCCATCTCCCCAGCCCCGAGATAGATTTTAATAAAGAAAAAATAACAAACAAGCAAAAATGTATGTGTACTTTGTGGCAAATGTAAAACATGGGGCATATATTGTATACCTGCTAGCAATATACTCATTTAACTCTTAGGAAGAGGACAGTACTGTCATCAGCTCCACCTTACAGATAAGGACACACTGGCACAACAGTCTTATACAAAGTCACAACACAAGGAAGAAAAGCTTGGACTCAAAACAAGCCAAAAATTCCTTCCTAGCTTGCCATGTTATGAAGCCTATTCTGGGGAGACTAGACTGTATAGGTCTTTGGGGGCATGGTGACAGTAACACTCTCCTCCAAAAAAATACTAAAAGCAATTATCACAGTCTCTAAAAATCAAAGACTGGCACAGATAGTACGACACAAAGGAGCAGAGCAGATGATCATATATATTCATATACAAAGTTTATTCATTGCAACAATGCGAGAAGTAGCCAAGCATGGCAGCTCAAGTCTGTAATCCTGCACTTGGGAGTCTAAGGCAGGAAGATCATCGTGTGAATTCAAGGCTAGCCTAGGACACACAGTGAGTTCCAGGACAGCCCAAACTCCAGAGTGAATGCTTGTCTCAAAAAGAAAAAAGCTGGGCAGTGGTGGCACACGCCTTTAATCCCAGCACTTGGGAGGCAGAGGCAGGTGGATTTCTGTGTTCCAGGCCAGCCTGGTCTACAGAGTGAGTTCCAGGACAGCCAGAGCTATACAGAGAAACCCTGTCTGAGAAAAAAAAAAAAAGAAAGGAAGGAAGGAAGGAAGGAAGGAAGGAAGGAAGGAAGGAAGGAATGAATTCTGAAAACCCCTGGAAAAATGAAACAATTATAAATCAAGGGATACTTAGAAAATGAAATGAAGCTGCAATTTCTGATTCATATTCTTTATTGAAACAAATATAGACTATTACAGAAAAAAGACCTTAACAAAACTATCCTAGAATCTGGCCAAGTCCCCAGGTTTTTGATCTTTCTGAGATCTGTTCCTTCAGTTTTGTGTTTTTCTTTTGGCCCTAGAAAAAAGTCAACTTATTTTCTTGAACTAATATTGAGTAATTATTCATAGTACCTAATTCCTACAAACAGGAGAATTCTATATTATTAATCCTAAATTGGTTTCTACTGCTATATCAAATACTTAAGAGTAGGTAATTGATTATTTTATTTCATTTTGAAAAAAGGTGTCACTCCTTACCAAAAAGTGACTCAAACTTCCAGTGACCCTTGAGCTAGAATTCCCTTGAGCTAGAATTCCAGGCATTCACCAACAAACATAGCCACATAGTGAGACCCTATTTACAAAATAAATCCATTTTTTAAAAATGTAAACTACTGCTATATTTGATCATTTAAGAGATGTTTGTCAGGTTTTCCATTGTAGTCTATTTCCTTTGGAATTAACTATTTGGTGGGAAGGTGTCTGAGGAGTGAAAATACGTTTTAAGTGGGATGTTATCCTTCTGAAACCTGTGACCATTCGGAAAGGGGTCTTTGCAGATGAAAGTAGGTTAAGATCCTTAAAGAGATCATCCTGGATTAGAGAAGGCACTTAGAAGAGAGAAGGGAATACAAAAAGAAGAGGCTGAGATACAGACATACATCCATCTTCAAACAAAGAAAAGCAAAGAAAGGATGGCTGACAGCCACCAGAGGCAGGCATAGAACAGATTCTCCCTAAGGAACCTACACTCATGACTCCTTGATTTCCAACTTTTGACATCCAAAGCCATAAAAGCATAAGTTTCTATTGTTTCAAACTACCCAGTTATTGATTATTCGAGAGAGTACTCCTAGGAAGCTAATATAACTCTACTGCATAAATTTTCACTAATGAGCTTTGGCTTTTTACGTTTACTTATTTATTTTGTGGGCAGGAGATTTGAGCCACAGCTTATAGGAGGTCTTAAGACAACTTGAAGGAGTCAGTTCTCTCATTCCACCAAGTGTTTCTAGGAATCAAACCCAGGCAATCAGGTTTTCCAGCAAGGGCCGCCATCCAGAGTCATCTTGCTTCCCCAATGCACAATTAGCTTTGTATGTCTAAGTGTATGTATAAGGACACATGTGCAGTACACAGGCATGTGTGTACACATATACACATGTAGGAGGCCAGAACTGGTCCCCAGCAGCCTAAGGGGCTGCTGCTAACACCTGCCCTCCCCAGCACAGTACACCTGCTCCACAGGTAAAGGTGCTTTCTGACAACCCTGACAACCTGAACTATTTTCAGAGCTCAGATAACACAGAGGAACAAGAACCTATTCCTACCAATTGTCTGTCCTCTGACCTATGCCCACACCCCACACATAATAATAAAGTAACAAACAGATCAATGTGTTTATTAAAATATAAAGCTGATTTATTTCATCACTAGACCAGACAGAAATTCAACTAACTTCGACTGACTGTTGAGCACCTGCTTTACTTCATGTGCTATATAGAAAACCCTAAGAGTCTTAGCTACAAGTAAGATAATTATCTATGCAGCCAAAAATCTCAAGATTCAGCTAAGAAGCAGACATAAGGACATGCTGGTCTCTAAGTGGTTGACATGACCTTTAGAGTAGTTCCTCATAATAATGCTAAGAACTCATCTGCCCTTTACACAGTGTTGACTCATGTACTGGTGGGACAAAGCAATGCTTGGTAAAACTTCAAGTGCCTTATCAGTGGTCATGACAGAAACCGAAAAGTGAGCTAGCAGTCACTGTATTCTTCATAGCTACACCCTTATAGCTGGGCTTGGGGGGAAGATGTGGTAAGGCATACCTGTAAGCCTAGAACACAAGAGGTGAAACAACAGTATTAAAATTTTACAATCACCGGGCGGTGGTGGCGCACGCCTTTAATCCCAGCACTTGGGAGGCAGAGGCAGGCAGATTTCTGAGTTCGAGGCCAGCCTGGTCTACAGAGTGAGTTCCAGGACAGCCAGGGCTACACAGAGAAACCCTGTCTCAAAAGAAAAAAAAAAAAATTACAATCAAGGGACTGGGAAGATAGTCAGTTGGTAAAGTGATGCAGAACCTACATAAAGTCAGGTGCAGAAGGAAGCTAGAGGGATGGCTCGGCAGTTAAGAGCACAGGCTGCTCTTCCAGAGGTCCTGAGTTCAATTCCCAGCAACCACACAGTGGCTCACAACCATCTGTAATGGGGTCTGATGCCCTCTTCTAGCATACAAGTACACATGCTGATAGAGTACTCATAAACATAAAAATAAATAAGTCTTTAATTAAAAACAAAGGCAGGTGCACTAAGAGCTGTGATCCCATCCCTGAGAGACAGAAAAAGATACTTAGGGTCTATGGCCAGACAGCTTAGCCTAATTAGTGAGCTCTACCTCAGCAAGAGACCCTGTCTTTAAAAAAATAAAAAAGGGCCGGGCGGTGGTGGCGCACGCCTTTAATCCCAGCACTCGGGAGGCAGAGGCAGGCGGATTTCTGAGTTCGAGGCCAGCCTGGTCTACAGAGTGAGTTCCAGGACAGCCCGGGCTATACAGAGAAACCCTGTCTCGAAAAACCAAAAAAAAAAAAAAAAGGAACTGTGGACAGGAAGTACACCTGAGGAACAATACCAAAGGTTACCTTCTATACACACATGCACATAAATGTCAAAGGTAGTCTGGGCTACACACTGCAACCCTATCACCTTCAAAAGCAAAACAAAACAAAAAACAAAACCGTATTCGGTAGCCCAGGCCCATAATCCCAACTTTGGGAAGTGAAAGCAAGAGGATCAGAAATTCATGTGCAGCAAATTTGTGATATGCCCCTCCCATCTCAACTATTTGAAACCATGGCTCAGGAGGGGAAAAAAAACAAGACAGAAAAGATGAACAGAAAACAAGACAGAAAAGATGGTGGTACATGTCTGAAATCCCAGCACATAGAATGAAGAAAGGAAAACCATAGGCCCCTGGGCTATGTGACAGATAAGATCCTACCAGAAAACAAGAAAGCTTGGTTATTTGATGTATATTTTCTTCAAAATGAAGTGAGTTTTCTCTCAAAAACAGCAGGCTAGAGTATGATGAATTTCCAATTGCTGTCTGGAGGACTCAGCTTGGGAACATGCCTATCTAGCAGAGTAGCCTGAAGCTTCCCAGCTTTTCTTGTGGCATCAATGAGAGCAGCCTACTTATTCCCCAGAAGAGAAGGCTGGGGTGGAAACCCAGGAGCAGACTTGCCTAACATGTACGAGACCCCAAGTCTGATAAGGGGAAGGAATGTTTTGTTTGTAGTAGGTGGGGCAGATGATTTCCAGGGGTCACTTCATACTGAGGAGCTATAAACAAGACAGATGTTGGAGAAACCATTTTTTTTCAGTAACATTTTTTATTTTTAGATTATAGTATAATTACATCATCCATATCGTCTCCCCTTTCCCTCTTCCTTCCTCCAAATCCTCCCATGTGCAGTAAGGAAGACCAGGCTGCCTCAAACTGACAAAGACCCAACTGCATCCCAAGTGCTGAAATTAATGACATGCACTATTATCTTTTTTAGGTAGGATATTTATTAACACTGACAGATGCTGCCCAAATAAACAGCAGCTCTGGGGTCATTAATAACTTAATAAAAATAGTACAGGAACCTGGAGTAATAGCTCAGTACTAGAGCCAGTATATAACATATGAAGCTCTGAGTTCAATCCCCAGCACAAAGAAATAACTGTCTAAAAGGCAAAATATTTAAGAACTGCTATTAACCCAATGAGTATAAACAAAGAAACAAGAATGCTAAATTCCAAAAGAAACTACAGTATTACATAAGAAAATACTGTCTGACAGTCTATATGATCAATATATTTTTGGATTGGTGGGCAGTAAGCCTAAAAATGAAAACTGTTTGTTTATTTATTTATTTATTTATTTATTTATGTGTATGAGTTTTATTTGCATGTACATATGTGCATCCTGTGTGTGCCTGGTGCCCAGGAAGGTCATTCTGGAAATGAAGTTACAGATGGCTGACAGCTGCCATGGGGGTGCTGAGAACAGACCCAGGTCTTCTGAAAAACAAGTGCTTTTAACCACTGAGGCATCTGTGTAGAGGCACTCAACCCGAAGGGGGCGGGGAGGAGGGTGTTGTTTTCTAGATGTGTGTATATTTTTGTTTTGTTTTAGAAAAGGTCTCATTATGAAACCCTAACTGACTTGAAACTCACTCTGTAGACCAGGCTGGGCCTTGAACTCAGAGATTCACCCGCCTCTGCCTCCCATTTGTTAGGATTAAAGACAAGAGCCACTATGCCAATTAAAAGTGAAATATTTTAATGTGCCCTGGAAAAGGTAACTTGTCATAGATGACAAAAAATGCCTAATTTACATAAGTGCAGAGGGAAGTTGAATATGGACTGAAAGGAACTTGGCCTGTGGATGACAGGCCGCAAACGTTAACTTTATTTAATTGGTAGAAAATGAAGACCTGAACAAAAATTAAGAATTGAAATTTTTTAATTTGTATTTCCTATATCATGATTCTAGTTTACTCAAAATACTTGTTTTGATTCTTCTAAAAATTTAAGGTTTGAAGATAGAGTTCATTTAAGGTTTCATTCAGTAAAAATAAAAGTGTGACTCAAAAAGTATTTGTATGCAGGGCTGGAGATGGTACACTGGATTAAGAGCATGTACTGTTCTTCCAAAGCACCCAAGTTCTTGAGAGTTCAGTTCCCAGAAGCCACATCAAGCATCCCAGAACCACTTGTAACCTTAGCTCTCAGATGTCTCCGATTTTTTTTTCAGGCATCTTCACTCACATGCATACATCCACACACATACACATAATTTAAAATACAAAATTTTTTGAAGCTTTTTAAGGATGTGCAAGTATAAAAATACATTTACAATTAACAGCATGACCTCTACTTTATTAAAGGGACACTCAAGGATCACAGAGGTAGTCTGTGCTTATGTGAAAGCCCCTGTGTTCACTATGACACCAGCACAAAACAGATTAAAATAAAACCAAATATAAAGTTCAACCTTTTTCTTTTCTTTGTGATAGTCTACTTTGTTGTCCTGGCCCTGAACCTTGCACTGATCCTCCTTGGCCTGCCACCACACTCCAACACAAAGTTCCAATCTTTGTTTTTTAAAAAAAGAAAGGGTCTCTCTGCTAGCCCTGGCTGTCCTGAAAATCTCTCTGTAGAGTAGACGAGGCTGGCTTCAAACTTAGAGATACCCGCCTACCTTGGCCTCTCAAGCACTAGTATTAAAGGCATGTACCACTACACTTAGCTAAAGTTCAAATATTAAAGGCTTTTGATTCTTAAAGCATATGGGAAATTCACATGCCCCAAGTGCACTGAAAAATAAATGAACTCTGTAATAGTTCTTTGTGTCTAACCTTAATCTTCTTTGCCTCGCTATCCACTTTTAATTCCTCTTCAGCCAATAATATAATGCATTTCCAGAATAAACTACAATGCTTTCAGCTCTACTCTCCCCACACAAAAACAAAATAAATCCATGATAGAGGCTCCAGGGATTTGCTGGGAACTGCCTCCAAAAACCTTAGTGGCTGGTCTTCAAGTCAATCAAATACTTGGCAAAAAGCCCAACAGATGGAAAACAGACTTTGAAACCAGCTAGTCTATATTGTTCGACAATGCCTTTCTAAAAATACTGTGTATTTTACAAATCTGTAACAGCTTTCTCTGTGTCTCTGTCTCTTTAATGAAAATAGAGTTACTTTCTTACACCACTAAAAACAAAGGGTTTTTAGTGGCAGGAGCATAAATTCTTTTCTGTAATAAAGATATGCACCATATACCCAGAGAAATAAACAAGCAACCATATAATCCTTGGTCATTTACGTTATATACAGAAGTACTGTCTATCTCACAAACATTCAAAATTTAGATGGACTTTTACACTGAACTTTTAGGAATTAAGATACCTGTTACCAAAAACTACTCCGATGAGTATTTACATGAGTGCTTTTTACTATGAACTTTTGGGAAACTGAATTCAATTAGCTAAGTACCCCCCCACACCCACACACCAAGAAGTTAACACATACCCCTAAAATAGGACCCAATTTAATATTTAACACATTGCACATCTTTCTCATAAACAATTCAAGGGGTGACCCTAAAACACAATCACAACAGAATTGCTTCCAAAATTAAGTTGCCCTTCTAAATTGACTTACACAGAGCCTTTCGGGTCAATCTGAAGAAGTGACACCACCGGTAGGAGGCAACCAAGAGGGACAAGCTCAACAAGAACAAAATTATGACAGATGCTAAGGGAACGCTCCAATTCTTGCCACCTCCTGCTTCCTTCACCTGGCCCATGCAGAAATGTTTCCTAATTTATCCCTCGGTTAGAATCTGGCGCCGGCATTCAAACACTTCCGAGCGTGCTGCTACCAAAATGAATTAGCGAAGGGAGAGGGGACTGTTGCCCCCTGATCGTGGGAGGGAGGAGATAATACAAGGAGCTGTTGCTGGGAGACAAGCCATCCTAGCGTTTCCGAGGCCACTCGGTGTGCCCAGAACTCCAAGCCTGACAGTCTTCACTCGCATCCCTTGTTGGACAGCGTTGCTTGATGGATAGCGCTCTTGGTACCGGGGGAGGCCCACGCGGTGCTGATGCTATTTAAAAAAAAAGCCCAGGGGGGAAAGGGAGAAAAGAAAAAAGAGGCGGGCGCTACACAAGCCGGGGAACTTACCCAGTTTCTTCCACATGGCGAGGTGACAGGCGAGGAAACCTTTGCGGATGGCAGCGCACACCTTGGTGGGCTCGGACGAGGTGAAGCCTTTCTGCTTCTTGATGAAACCCCACAAGTGCTCCCGGGCAAACTGTGCCGCCTCCCGCCCGCCGTGCCCATCGCACACTGCAAAGAAAGCCACCGAGGAGCGGCGGCGACAGCAGCGGCCAGCGGGTAGCGAGGCCGCGGCGTCCGGGGCAGGGTCGCGGGCCGCCGCCGGGCCTTTTCCCGATGGCCCGACGCCGGCGAGAGTCGGGGTCGCCGGTAGCCCGAGCGCCCGCCGCGGTATCGGCGCCGGCTTGTCCTCCGCTGCCGGCTCGGGCTCCACCACAATCTGAGTTACGTCCTCCATGTACTTCCTCCCGCCCTGGTCAGAGAAGACGCTCACTCCCAGCGAGTACAGCCCCGCCATGGCCGGCTGCCCGGGATCCCGCCGTTCCCACGCAGCCCGCCGAATTCCGAGGCGGGAGACACACTCGCCGCTCGCCGGCCAACTATTGTTTATCTTCGACGACGCCGAGAACGAGGAGGAGGCGGTCCCCGAGGTTGGGGGGGCGCGTGATGTCGGGACTTGTCCGCGAGAGCTGGGCCGGTCGAGTCGCGGGCGAGAGGAGCCGAGCAGCCGCGCCTGCGCGTTGCACTCGCTCCCCGCCCGCCCGCGCCCACCACACAAATCGGACGTTCTTTTTCCCCACCCCGCCTGTGACGTCACTCGGCTCCCTGAGAAGGACCAATCAGGAGTCGAGGAGAGCGAACTCGCTCCGCCCTCCTCCCACCCCCGCATCTCTTTGCAACCGCTGCTCTAGCTCCGCCCGCCGCCTGCGCGAGCGCGCGCATCTCCGCGTTTGTTTTCTCCAGCCCCGGGCTTCTGTGCCCTGGGGGTTTTCCGCTGTTACTAAGCGGCTAACGCCTCAACCTGTCACCTTTTTTCCCTTAAATCCCTAGAGTGAGACTTCTGACTTTATCCCCTCGGTCCTGTTGCAGAGCCAGCTTTTCAGGCTCCGGCCTCCCGCGATTGTGGAAAATTTGCAAAGGTCAAGGGTGGACTTGACCTTCCACTCATTCAAGCGAAATGGCGCGAAAATGCCCGGCGAAGTCGTTGGTCTGTGCGCTGGACCGGAGTAGCACGCGTGAACTGGCTTGGGTGGGACATGTCCGGCCGGGAGTTAAGGGAAGCAGTCGGTTTTACTTAAGAAGACTTGGAATTTTCCACCGCCAGTTGCGCAGTCCTGTTTTCCGCGATAACGTCATGTGGGAGACCTGTCGGTGAATTAAAATCCTAACAATTCTTTACAGCACGTTTTAAAAAATATTTTTGCGTATTTTTCCTCTTTTCAGACTCGTTAATACTTTTTCGGACTAGTCTTGAATACAGCTATTACTGCAGAATCTAAGTTACCGTTTAGAAAAAGAACATACAACAAACAGATCTCTATACCCTAAGGACGCGGTTATTTCCTTCTGTTCACACAGACGTTGACAGTCCGAACAACAAAACGCTTGCTTTTAGACAAATTTCCACGAAACTGAAATAAGTCCTCGAGTAATCAACTTAATATTTTCTTAGTACCGTATTCTTTTGAAAAAGTCAACTTAAAGTTAACTTGTTTGTTTTTGTTTCTTGGGTTTTTTGTTTGTTTGTTTGTTTTTTGAGACAGGGTTACTCTGTGTAGCCCTGGCTGTCCTGGCACTCTGTAGATCAGGCTGTACTCGAACGCAGAAATCCACCTGCCTCTGCCTCCCAAGTGCTGGGATTAAAGGCGTGCGCCACCACTGCCGGCATGGTTTTGGCTTTTGTTATTTTTCTGTACAGCCTTTGAGATTTCACAAGGAATAGTAACAAAAGAGTGGTGGAAATTTATATACAGCAGCACAGGAAGTACAAACACAAGGAAAATCTTTACAGTGGTCTTCCTTTCAACATGGTGTTACAACAATTTCTATACCTCCCAAGACAATTCCTTTTAAGATTTTCATTAGATAGTTATTTCACTTTCATTATATGTGTATCTCTATATGAATGTGAATGTGGGGTCCAGAGGCTCCTCCTACAACTGGAGTTACAGGTGGTTGTGAACCAGATATGCAGGTGCTCCAAACCAAACTCCTTTGCAAAAAGCAGTTCAGGCTCTTAACCACTGAGCCATCTCTCCACCCTCCCACCCCCCAAAGCAGCATTCAGAAATAACTTGGCCTTAACATTTTTTAAAATTACTTTTTTTTATGTAGGTGTTTTGCCTACGTGTGTGAGGGAGTCAGATTCCTTGGAACAGAAGTTACAGACTGTTATGAGCTGCCATGTCAGTGCTGAAAATTGAACCTGGGTCTTCTGGAAAGCCAGCCAGTGCTTCCAACCACCATCTATCTCCCCAGTTCCTTTAAGTTTTTAATTCATTTATTTGTTAGAATTGAACCCAACCCTCAACATGTTTAGCAATTATTGGGGCAATTTGTGTGTGTGTGTGTTGTTGTTGTTGTTGTTGTTTTGGATTTTTTTGTTGTTGTTTTTTGAGACAGGGTTTCTTTGTGTAGCCCTGGCTGCCCTGGCTCTCACTCTGTAGACCAGGATGGCCTCAAACTCTGCCTACCCAGCCTCCCAAGTGCTAGATTAAAGACCTGTGCCACCACTGACCAGCAGGGGCAACTATTTTAAACTAAATTTTTACCTGGGCGGTGGTGGTGCACACCTTTAATCCCAGCAATTGGGAGGCAGAGGCAGGTGGATTTCTGAGTTCGAGGACAACCTGGTCTACAGGACAACCAGACAGAGAAACCCTGTCTTAAAAAACATATTTAAAAAAAAAACAAAAAAAACAGCTAGCCTGCAACTATATAGTCCTGGCAGGTTTCAGACTCACCCACTTCCCAAGTGCAGGGAATAAAGGGGTGTAACACACCTAACTTATACTTGGGCAATTTTTTACCAGGAGTAAAGCTGGGAACCAGCAAAATGGCTCAGCCAGTAAAAATGCTCAGTGACAAGACTGGCAACCTGAGAACTGTCCCCACAACCCACACGGTAGGAGAGAATAGCACATGTAAGTTGTCTTCAAACATTCAGATTCAGAGCATGGCATTCTCAAGCCTATGTATATACAATAAAACTATTGGCTCATCTCAAAAACTAAAAACAGGACAGTAGCCCCAGCAGCGATGGTACTTGGGAGGCAGAGGCAGGAAGATTTCTGTGAGGCCAGCTTGGTCTACAGAGTGAGTTTCAGGGCAGTCAAGGATACTCAAAAATCCTGTCTCAAAAAGAAAGAAGGAAGGAAAGACAGAAAGATATATATATATATGTATATGTATATGTATATGTATATGTATATGTATATATATTATATTACTGGCATCTTTTATTGTTTTTATTTTTAAATTAAATATAATTACATAATTTTCCTCCTCTTTTCCTCCCTTTAACCCCTCCCGTGTGTCACTTCCACAAACTTATGGCCTCTGGCCTCATATGATTATTCATATTATGTGATTTATCATATAATTAATGTATTCATAGGCAAGATCAGTTTAAGGACATACAGACAAAGGTCTAAGTAGTTAAATAAACCCGTAGGCCAGACGTAGCCATACAGATCTCTAATTCTAGTACTTGGAAAGCAGAGGCAAGAGGATCAAGAGTTCAAGGACAGTGTGAGAGAGATGGCTCAGTGGTTAAGAGCACCCACTGCTCTGAGTTCAATTCCCAGCAACCACGTAATGGCTCACAACCATCTAATGTGATCCAATGCCCTCTCCTGGTGTGTCTGAGACAGTGACAGTGTACTCATACAAAACAGAGAGAGAGAGAGAGAATGTTCAAGATCATCTTCATCTTCAGTTACCTCAGAAAAAAAGCTTTTTTCACCAACCCTCTAAATTCCATCCCTGGAACCCACTGACAGAGGGTAGGAGAGAACCGATCCTGCATGCTTCTCCCTGACCTCCATCACTATGGCTGCACTCACCATCCATACACACACTAGGAATTCTAATACACCAAAATAAAATGAAAATGCAATCCAAAATAACACCTTCTCGAGAAAGACTAGACTAAGATGGTAACTAACAAGAATGCTGGGCTTGGGGGGTGGGGACAAACCCTTCAATCCCAGTATTTAGAAGAGGCTTAGGCGGTGGACCTCTGGGTCGGAAGCTGGAGTACTCTACATAGTGAGTTCCAGGATAACCCCTCACAAGGTAGGGAGTCCTTGTTTTAAATAAATAAATAAACAAAACGCTTAGGCCCAAGGAGGAATCTCATCTTGTTTCAATAAGTGATCATAGCATTATCAAAACCTAACAAAAGTGCAAATGCATAGGCCATATTTTATACCGGAGTTGTAAAACTCTGAGATGGTAGCAGTGATGTTTCAGCAGCTTCGGTCCCACAAGGCCTTGAGAAAGAACAGCTCATTTACCTCCGCTTAGATTAGCCACCTTAGTTTGCCTACCTTTTCCCTGAGAGAACACCAAAAGGCAATTCCATCATGAACCTTGACACATTTCCTCGCAGGCTCCGCCCACAGGCCCCGCCCACAGGCTCCGGTCAACCATTATACAAAACTCCAACTCTACGGCTTTCGTTGCACAGGCATCCTAAATGTTCCAGCTTCTGTTGCCAACCATCTCCACGCTATCTCCAGCTCATCTGGCAATGTTTGAATCAACTAACTTCCCATCCCAGACACTTTTCAAGTATAGGACGGTATTTTCTTCCCTCACAGTATTCTTTGCTATATCCTTCACCTCTTAACACCTCCACACACCACCTCCTTTGTAAATCACTGGAGCTCTGACTCCCTCTTTGTCCCTCCTAGCTCTTTTATTCATGGCTTTTATCTGTCCCAGTTTGCTTCTCTGTTGCTGTGATAAAACAATGACTGACCAACCTGGGGAGGAAACAGCAAGGCAGAAACTCAAGGCATGAACCTGAGGGGCTGGACTGAAGCAGCCCACGGAGAAGGACTGCTTACTGGCTTGCTCAGCTACTTTTCTTTTTAAAATTTTGTTTGAATTTACTCATTTTATGTGTATGAGTGTCTTGGTATGTCTGTGCACCATGCATGTGCCTGGTACCAGAGGAAGCCAGAAGAGGACATTTGGATCCCGTGAGAATGGAGTTATAAATGGTAATGAGCCTCCATGTGGGTGCTGGGAATAGAAGAGCAGCCAGTGTTCTTAACTTCTGAACCAATACCCAGCCCCATTCTCTACTTAATCTTTGCCTGGGGAATGTATCTTAGTTGGTAGAGTGTTACTCTAGCATACATGAAGCCCTGGGCTTGATCCCCAGCACCTACTAAACTAGTCGTAATCCCAGCACCTGGAAGATCGAGGCCAGAGGATCAGACGGTCTAGGTCATCCTTTGCTACATAGCAAATTCCAGGCCATCCTGGGATACAGGAAACTGTACCTCAGAAACCATCAACAGTTAAGTCATTCTTGTTCCTGCCATTTCTGTTTTCCCGTTTATTGGATTTGGGAGGTTGGTTGGTTTTGATGCTGGTTTAGTTTGATTTTGTTTCTTTGCTTAAGAAAGGATTTCTCTGTCTATCCCTGGCTATCTTGTAACTCACTCTGTAGACTGGGCTGGCCTCAGACTTGGAGATCTGCATGCCTCTGCCTACGAAGTCCCGAGACTAAAGACATGTGCCACCACTGCCCAGCATTTTCTTGCTTTGTTTTGCTTTAACTGAATCTTCTCCATTTGCATGCAAGCATGGTTCCAACCTAGCATGGTGGCACACACCTGAAGACCTAACATTCAAGAAATTGAACCAAGAGAATTGCCACAAGTTTAAGTCCAGCCTGGACTATACAGTGAGATTAAGACCAGCCTGGACAACAGAGTGAGGTCTAAGTTAAAAAGATCAACAATAAATAAATACCACCATGCTTAGTTCTATATTACACACACACACACACACACACACACACACACTACTTTAGCCTACCCTACACACACTCTGCCACAGCTCTCAATCTGTAGACCTGAATGGCCTAGAGCTCTCTGTGTAGAGTTGTCCTCAAAGTCATTGATATCCACCTTCTGCCTCCCAAGTGCTGGGATCAAAGACCTGTGCCACCACACCTGACTTATTTCTCTTTCTTAAAAGACTGTGTCGCCAGGCAGTGGTGGTGCACGCCTTTAATCTCAGCACTTGGGAGGCAGACATAGGCGGATTTCTGAGTTTGAGGCCAGTCTGGTCTACAGAGTGAGTCCAGGACAGCTAGAGATACACAGAAAACCCTGTCTCAAAAAGAGACAGGGTCTTCCTGTGTAGCCCAGGTTGGCCTTAAACTCAGGACCTTCCTGTCAAGCTCAACTCCTGGCACTACAAGTTGTACCACCACCCCAGACTTACCTATCTTTATATCAGCTCTTTTTTGTATTCCTCTTTAGAGCTAAAAAGAACAATTAAAAAAAAAAAGTCTTGTATCTCATTGTCCTTTCCAATTACTACATCATAGCTGACTCTAAACTTCCAATCAATCGACCACTCCATCTGGCCATGAAGGTTTTATGACAGCTAGATCTGCCTGATTCCATAACTAATCATAGCTTTTATGGTTTGGTTTGGCTTGCCTTGGATTTTTTTTTCTTCTTGTTTTGTGTTCAATTCTGGGCATGAGAAGTGGCTGTGGCTGTGGCTGTGGCTGTGGCTGTGGCTGTGGCTGTGGCTGTGGCTGTGGCTGTGCACCCTCGTGCTCTAGTGCTCTAGTGCAGAGACCAGAGGAGGAACTCTGATATCCTGCTCTAGCAGTCTCCACCTTATTCCTTTGGAAGCAGGGTCTTGTTCTGGAGCTATCAAGTCCCTGACACCCCCTCCTACTCCCAGAGCACTGTACACAGCCACGTCCAACTCTTTACATGGCTGTTAGATTTGAACTCAGATCTTCATATTTATTCAGCAAGTGCTATTTCTCTAGCTCTGTTTTTGGGTGTTTTTTTTTTAAATTATTTGTGTCTGGGTCTTGTATACACAAGTATGTGCACATGAGTGTGTGTTTGTGTGTGTATAAGCGTGGAGACCAGAGGGCAGCTTTCAAGAGTTGGATATCTCCATTATAAGGGGTCCAGAGATCGAATTCAGGTCACTAGACTCAGGAACAATGATTCGTATGCACAGAGCCATCTTTCTGGTCCTTTGCTCAAAAAAAAAAAAAAAAAAAAAAGTAACTTTCTTGAGACAGGATCTCCCTATATGGCTTGGCCTGGAAAACACTATGTAGCTCAGGCTGACCTCAGATGCACAACAGTCCTCCTCCCTCAGTCTCTGAGTCCCTGGATTGCAGGGATATGCCACCACACACATCTGACTTGGTTCACTGAGCCTAGGAAGGCCTGGAAAGAGTAAGCCTCTTGCTTGCACCTATGGATTGCTGGGATTGCAGCCATGCACCACTGTTTCCTTTTTGGTTTTTTGGTTGGTTGGTTGTTGCTTTTGTCTTTGTTTTTGTTTTGAGAGACGGGTGGCTAAGGATGACTTTGGACTTCTGATTCCTTTACTTTTGTCTCCCAAGTGATCGGATCATAGTCACACATGTCAAGCTTCATTCTCCTTGAGTTTTTGTTTGTTTTTTGTTTTAATTTTATACAGGATCTTGATAAGAAGCCCTGCCTTGCCTGGTTTCCCCTATATATCCCAGAATCTTTCTAGATAACCCCAAAATGGTCTTAAACTCATCCCCTGCCTCCACCTCCTGAGTGTTGGGATTATAGGCTGGTGCCACTACATCTGGCTTGAATTTCTTTTTTTTTTTTTCTTAAGACCCATTTATTTTTATTTTATGTGTATAAGTGTATTTGCCTGAATGTATATCTGTGCACAATGAGGCCAGAAAAAGACAGCAGAACCAGGAACTGGAGTTAAAGACATTGTGAGCCTTTGTGTGGGTGCTGGGAACCAAACCCAGATCCTCTGCCAGAGCAGTAAGTGCTCTTAACTGCTGAGCCTTCTCTCTGGCCTGCTGACTTTCTTTCAAGTAGCTGTATTTCCCAACTTACTTTGTAAAATTGCCCACTTTTATCCACTGGTTGTGACACTTTTTTCTACTGGGATCTACTTCAGGGATAGGTGCCTCACATACTGATTGGCTGATTTTGAAGTCATAGCTTGCTTTTAATGATTCCTTAGTGTGTTTCTAACTATTAGCATACAAAATTGGCAGACATGCTTTTTTTTTTTTTAACGTGGTGTGAGCCAGGTGAGAGGTTCTCACCGGCCCGCAGGCTGTATGCAGGTAGGGCATGTGTGGGCCTTGTCAGGAGCACATCTGCCTCGGGTTTTTGGTTTTGGTTTTCTTTTTAAACACACTTTGCTTAAACATGTACTTTAAGAATCAATTTTAGTATAAGAATTCAATCAAAGCTGCCGTGGTGACATAAGCCTTTAATGCCAGTACTTGGGAAGCAGAGAAGGATCTCTGTGAGTTCAAGATCAGCCTACATATTGAGTTTCAGGACAACCAGAACTACATAACAGAGAGATCCTGTCTCAAAATAAACAAACAAACAAAACAAAACAAAACAAAAAAATCTAATCTGTTTGCTACTGTTTCTTTCCATAAGTCTATAGTTCCTCATTAGAGCCAACCAGATATTAACAGGGGTATTATCTCATTAATAGATGAGGTGAATGTATGTCAAGAAGTTAAGTTCTTTCGGGCGGTGGTGGCGCACACCTTTAATCCCAGCACTTGGGAGGCAGAGGCAGGTGGATTTCTGAGTTCGAGGCCAGCCTGGTCTACAGAGTGAGTTCCAGGACAGCCAGGGCTACACAGAGAAACCCTGTCTTGAAAAGCCAAAAAACAAACAAACAAAAAAAAGAAGTTAAGTTTTGTAAGTCTGCCTTTACTGTAACCCTGCTGTGTTTGCAACTCAGTGTTTAACAAAATAGTCTAATATGACTACTGCTGTCATACATGCATCATACATGAACATAAACAAGTGGGAGACATACAGAACTGCTGTGGCCAGACTGCCAAAGGGGTCAGTCCTGTATGTGCTCCCGATTAGGGAAAGTCAGTGTCACGTTCCCTACAGATAGCCGGGTTGAGTCAATAATATGAGAAGAATATTCAAGCCTTCTCTCTTCAGCTAGCCTGACTTACACACCTTCCATTAAAAGCTTGAACTCCTGTGCCTTACTTGTTTTTTTGAGAAAGTGTCTCACTGTAGTGTAGGCTACACTGTAGCCCAGGCTGTCCTTGAACCCACAACAATCCTCCTGAGTCTTCCCCCAAAGAGCTAGAAATACAGGCCTGGCTAAATTTATTGTATTTCCTTAGTGTTATGTTTCTCCTTTTTGTTTTTTCATTTCCTAAGAAGTTAAACAAAAACTTTTTCTAACTGGGCAGCTGAGATAAGAGGTTCTGCAAACAACTGAGGAAACACAATGAGGACCCCGAATCTCAAGCCACATGTAGTGTAGTGCAGGCCTGTAATCCCAGCGTTTAGCCGATGAAAAACAGTTTCCCAGTGGCATTGGCTACCCTGTGACCCATGGGAGTATCTCAGTGGAACCACACTTGACTAGCATGTGCTGGGCTCTAGGTTCAGTCCCCAGCACATAATGAAATAATAAGGAATAATGAAAGCTTTGTGTAAAGAATTTGAAAGTAAGGATTGGTGGTATGTGCCTGCAATCAGAACATCAGAAAAGTGGAGACAGGAACACCTAGAGTTCAAGGACATCCTTGAATACATGTTGAGCTTGCTTAGGTTTTGTCTGCTTTTTTTTCAAGACGCTATGCACAATACCAACCAACTTCCAGTTCCTTCTTTAAAAAAAAAAAGTGTGTGTGTGTGTGTGTGTGTGTGTGTGTGTGTGAGAGAGAGAGAGAGAGAGAGAGAGAGAGAGAGAGAGACTTTCCTGTCTCCAGAGGGAAAACCAAAACCAAAGAAAGAAGTGAGAAGTATTTTCCTGAAGAAATTACTATATATATTTTAAGATTATATATGTGAAGTTTGTGTATGTGTGAATGTAGGCACCTAAGGAGTTTAGACAAGGGGGTCAGATCCCCTGGAACTGAGTTTACAGGAGGTTGTAAGCTGCCTGTTATGGGGGTGGAAACCAAAACAGAGTCTTCTACAGGAGCAGGAAATTCTCTTAACTGTAGAGCTGTCTCTCCAGCCTCTACTGTTGAGCATTTTAACTCAGCAGTATTATTTAATTAAACTTCTGTTGCAGAAAGCCTTAAGCCTGGAGGAATGTGCCCTTCAAACTTTGATACAAAATTAGCAAAGAACACCTTCAAAATATAAACTAGTAAATTGTATCCCCACTCCCGGTTTTTCTTGAGGCTCCTTGTGTTGCTTAAGTCAGCTTTTGTGCTTGGGTTGTCTTCCTACATCCTCCTTTCCGATGACTGCAGATGTACCAAGCCACATCCAGCTGTAGTCAAATTTAAACTCTGCATTTGCTTTAAGGTGTGAACTCAGTAAGTCTGTTACTGAACTACTATAGAAACAGGTCATTCCAGGCCACTCACTACCTCTCCTGTGTTAAGCTACAAGACACATTTCGTCTGCCTCAATCCAATTTATGAGACTTAAGTGAACTTAAGAACAGACTTCCCTGCTGGTAAGATGCTCAGCAGGTAAAGGCATGACACACCTGAGTCTGGTAACTTGAGATCAAAACTCAGAACCTACCTAAAGGTTAAAGAAGAGAACCAATTCCAAAAATGTTTTCCTTTGATCTCTACATACACACATGGCCCAGGTACTCACCTCTCTCTCTGTCTCTCTGTCTCTCTGTCTGTCTCTCTCTGTCTCTATCTCTGTCTCTCTCTGTCTTTGTCTCTGTCTCTCTGTCTCTCTGTCTCTCTTTGTCTCTGTCTCTTTGTCTCTCTCTGTCTCTGTCTCTATCTCTCTCTGTCTCTCTGTCTCTCTCTCTCTCACACACACACACACAATTTTTTTAAAGAAGGAACTTAAAATTACTTGGTGTTGTGCATAGTGTCTTGAAAAAAGCAGAAAAGGAACTTGCTATTTAGCCCAGGATGGCCCCAAACTCCTGATCTTCCTGCCTCCACCTCCCAAATGCTAAGATTACAGACAAGTGCCACCATGCCCATCTGCACCTCACCTTCTAACTCCTTAGCCTGGCCCAAGTAAATGCAAGGAGGAGTAATGCATGGTGCTGCATGCTTTAACCTCCACACTCAGGAAACAGAGGCAGACAAAAAGTCTGTGACTGGAGGCTAACCTGGGCTATAGAGTGAGACTTTGTCTAGAAACAAACAAACAAACAAACAAACAAAAAAGAAAAATCAGTCTACCATAGTGCCCATATACAATAAGCTGTGTCAGCTCATCTCTCTCTCTCTCTTTTTTTTTTTAAATGAGTGTTTTGCCTGCCTGTATACCTATGTCCAGTGTGTGTGCCTGGTCCTAGAGAGATCAGAAGATTGTCAGATCTACTGAGACTAGAGTTACAGACACTTATAAGCCACTGTATGGGTTTTGGGAACTGAACTCAGATCCTCCAGAAAAGCAGCCAGTTCTCATAACCACAGCGCCATCTCTCCAGCTCCCGCTCTTACCGTTAGTAATAGTCTTTATTTTATTAAAATTTCTCAAGAGCTTTATTCTTTTATTCTCCTATGATAAGACCTCCACATCCTCTATGTTCTAACTTGCCAGATGCTATCTCCTGATTTATCAAACTTACTTCCTATTTCCTAACTCTTTGCCCTCTCCTTTCCATTTGACAACTTTTTATTTTAACTAATAGTACCAACACATGTATTTGCCAGTCTCCTGCTGTTGTCCAACACCTTTACTTCAGATGCATCTCCTGTTTAGTGTTCAATAACGCCCTTCCTACTATAAACCATACCAGTAGAAAGTTGTCTACAGCCGGGCAGTGGTGGCTCACACCTTTAATCCCAGCACTTGGGAGGCAGAGGCAGGCGGATTTCTGAGTTCGAGGCCAGCCTGGTCTACAGAGTGAGTTCCAGGACAACCAGGGCTACACAGAGAAACCCTGTCTCAAAAAACCAAAAACAAAAAAACAATAAAAAAAACAAAAAACAAAAAAAGAAAGTTGTCTACATCTTTCAGCTTTGATCTCTTTAAATCAGAATAAGAACTTTAAAACACTGTCTGCTTCCAACACAAACTCACTTAGATTTTATGATTTCCCTATTCATTTTTTTAAAAGATTTATTTATTTATTATATATATGAGCCCTCTGTCTTCATGCATCCCAGAAGAGGGCATCAGATCCCATTACAGATGGTTGTGAGTCACCATATGGGTACTGGGAATTGAACTCAGGACTTTTGGGTGAGCACCCAGCGTTCTTAACCACTGAGCCATCTCTTCAGCCCCCTGACTTCCCTATTCTACCAATAATTATTTATAGGTAGCCTCACCCGAACCTAAGCAGCTGCACTGTGGGGTGTGCATGTGTGATTGTGTTACATGTGCAGCTGCACTGTGGGGTGTGTGAGTGTGTTACATGTGTGTAGTGTGTGCACAGGGATGTGGGGTGCAGAGGAGGGTGCTGAGTGTCTTGCTAAGTTGAGGGACCTTCGCTATCACTCTCCTCACTGCCCTGAGGCATGGTCTCTCCTCGAGCCTGGAACTGGGCCGGTGGCCAGCCACCTCATCAGTCCTCTAGCTTTTGCCTCTTCTGTAGTGCTGGGGCTACAGACACAGGTGACCATGCATGGCCTTTTTACAAGTCTGAGAAATTGAATTCAGGTCTTCCCGATTTCAAAACAAGCTCTCCTCTGCTGAGCTATCAGTGCCTTTTTTTTTTTTTTTGACCAAGAATTCAGTTACTCTCAGTTCCATAATAATGTCAAGGGCAACTTAGACTCGATTGAAAAATAGCGGGGAGACAGATAGGGTCTTGTTATGCTGCCTATATTGGCCTTGGACTCACTCTGTAACCCAGACAGGCTTTGAACTTGCAATTCTCATGCCTCAGCTTCTTGAAGAGCTGGGATTACACACTTGTACCACCAACTCTGACTCTCAATTGCATTTTTTTAAAAAAAAAAATTTGATTTGCCTTAGGTCTTACAGATGACTTACCAGTGAAAAGAACTTGTTATTCTTCCAGAGGACCCAGTTCAACTCCCAGCATCAACATGGTGGCTTGTGACCATCCATTACTCCAGTTCCAGGGATCAACAGGCCTCTTCTGACCTTGAAAGGCATGCTCATACATGCAAGCAAAACATGCACATACACTAGTAAATCTAATCTTTTTTTAATAAATAGACTGCTTTAGTTTTATGGAGTCTCCCAAAAGTATTCAATTTATTTTTCATAAAGAAAAATAATTTTTCCTACATTAACATTGTACATGTTATGTAACATTTAATTAAATATCCACTTAAAACAAGAATAACTAGAAATAAACCGGTTTGGGCACAAGCACTGACCCAGCACATGAGAACAATAGTATGTCAGTATATTGCAGTTAAAGTCTGTTCCCAGGGGTTCAGTGTGTTCTGGGGTTCAGTATCACTTCCGAGGCAGTGGAGAGCATTGTTGAGTCAGGTACATCATCCAAGTAGTGACTCCTTAAAGGAGCTTCTACTGAATTGCTTCCAGAGGAGCTATTCAAACACTAATGAGGAGAAGCAGTCAAGATTACTGCAAGTTCTAAGCCAACCTGGTCTATACAGCTAGAAGTTCCAGAACAGCCAGGACCACACAGAGAGACCCTATGTGGGTCTTAACACCCCCATGAACCTTCTCCAAACCCTCAAAAGAATTCCAGACAATATAAGATATTATGCCTTAAAATAAAGATTGGAAGGAAGGAAGGAAGGAAGGAAGGAAGGAAGGAAGGAAGGAAGGAAAGAAGGAAGGAAGGAAGGAAGGAAGAGAGAGAGAAAGAAAGAGAGAGAGAGAGGGAGAGAGAGAGAGAAAGAGAGAGAGAGAGAGAGAGAGAGAGAGAGAGAGAGAGAGAGAGAGGGAAAAGTGAAAAAGAAAGCATTCTTTTCTTCAATGAAGTGTCCGAGGGGCTACCAAGAAGCCTCTTTCCCCTGCCAAGAGCAACACCCTTGAGGTAGAGCCCAGTAACAAGTGGAGAAGGTGGAGGCTGAAAACCAAGCTAAGGAAAACACCCCGTTCAATCAGCAGCTGCTGACAGTCGAGGCAAGCAGCTGCAGGGCTCAGGCACTCTGTCCTCCAGAAAGAGTCCAGACCGGCTGCACCTGGTGCTGCACCTGCATAATGGCACCACTCAGTCACCTTTCCTCCACCTCCACCAGAACAACTATGACAAAAACGGCCTGCTGCAAAATATACACGCTCCTGCATTCCTGAGCTGTGAAGCCAGCCACACGGAGTGTGGGCACATACAATCTCGGCATCAAGAATAGGGTCAGAGCAGAGAGCTGCCTATAGGCTCATGACCCTGGAGCCTTTAAACAAAAAAGAGCCAGAAGTAGGCCTAAACTTGTAATCCCAGCATTCAGGGTCTGGATCAAGTGGATCTGGAGTTGAAAGTCATCCTTAGTTAGCTACACAAGTGGTTCAAAACCAGCCTGTGATACATAAGATTGTTTTTCAAACCACATATGTGTGAGGGAAATCTGGCTGCCACCCCATTATCTGGCAGGGCTGATTGAGCTGATCCAACTGGCCAGGCAGGTATCCCCTTCTCCCCAGAATGCTGTGCTCGTCCAAGATAGCCACCTTCCCTGAATAGAAGAGGACTAATCTTCAATTAAGGGTATACTAGTATCTGTGCTCCCATAGAACCTGTAAATAGGCTCTCAAAAAAACAAACACCAGCTGACCGTGGTGGTGCATACCTTCCGTTCCAGCACTTGGGAGGCAGAGGCCCTGGTTTACAAAGTGAGTTCCAGGACAATCAGGGCTGTTACACAGAGAAACCCTGTATCAAACAAACAAACAAACAAAAAACAAACAACACCCCCCTCACACCAGCACAAATCAGAAGACTCACAGATAGTGACTAACTGCATTTCTAATGAGAATAATATGCTTTACTTTGCCTACTTACATAAATTAAAACTTACATAAAGTATGTTCTACTCTGACAGCCCCTTTTATTTTCCTGTCTAGCATCTATTCATCTATTTTCTTCTAAGTGAACACTACCTATCCCATTCTGAGGCCAAGGCTGAGGAGTAATGGGCCCACCTCCAGCTTTGGGAAACAGGGCTGTGGGGCAGTGAACTGTGAGAGGCAGCTGGGTACCTGGTGGAGCACAGGTTTTAAACCCCAGTGACCCTGCAGGGTCCCCTGCAAGGGACCGTAGGAGTTTGGCCATGCTCCCGGGCCCCTGGCTCCTTTCACATAGCTACAGGCCGCTATAGCCCCCCTCTCCCCTGCAGGGAGGTCTGTGGCCATCAGTCACATAGGGACAGCAACCCAGGCCCTCCCACATGTAAATAAGGTATCATCCCCAAGCTCTCAGACCAAGCCAATAGGACGTACCTGCTGCCAGACCCTGACCCACCCCCAAAACTATATAAGAATCCTATCCAGAAGGAATAAAGGTGTGCGAGAATACTCCATCATCTGAGAGCTTCTGTCAATAAGAGCTGTAAACACTGCCACTTGGGAAGAGATCTATCTGCTCTCCCGAAAGGCCTTCAGGAGCTTCCCCCGCACTCCTTGCTGGCTAGTCAGCCTCTCCCAGGCTCAGCCCGGCCTGACTCAGTGCAGAGCGACGGTTACAGCATCTTGGAGCAACTGAGGCTGCGACAGCAGGGGCAGGGGTGGAGGCAGCTGCAGCGGTAGCGGAGACTCCCTCCCCTTTGCCTGAACCTCCACACCTGCCCTTGGCCAGGCTGGAGATCTCCGTGGAAAGCCTCCGTTACACAGGTCCACATTGGGCCAGTCCACACATTCTGTCTTTATGGTTTTAAGGATTTGTTCATTGGTGAACTTAAAACCAGAAACCAATGAGGCATAAGAACATGTGCTGGAGCTCATAGGAACAGGGATTCATTCCTACTAGCAGAGCTACTGACAGAGAAACAGGCTTCCGAGATCCAGAAACAGGACTCTGAGCTCTAGAGATATAAAACTGACCCCTGCCACCATTCTGCTACCAGAGGTAAACCGGTGTCAGGAGGAAGCCCCGTCTCCCCTGTGGCCCAGGCTGGCCTCAGACTTGCAGCGGTTCTGCTGCTATCTTCCTAGTCGGGGACTACAGGAGTTTGCCTGCTCTAGTGTTGCTTGCATTCCACGTGGCCATTCTGATCTGTTCTAGACTTGCTTACGTTACACCATCATCATAAAGTTATTTTTGTTTGCTTACTGTTGTTTGGTGTTTCTGAAAACCATCTTCTTCTGCCTCATACAGTGATCTGGAACTCATGTAATCCAGGCTGACCTCGAACCAATGGCACTCCTCCTGCTTCAGCCTCCGCAGTGCTAAGACTGAAGGCATGAGGAAACACACCCAGCCACTTAAACTCTTAAGTGTTAGTTGTTGGTTTCTTGTGCTTACCGGTCTTGTGTACTCAGACATGTCCACCACCCGGTGACCCTTCCCTTTCTTGCTTGTGTTTAGGCCTCAGGAAAAGTAGGTTAAATGGTCAGCTTTTTGTTTCAAAACTCTTGATCTCACCTTTAACCCATCAGGGAAACACAAATCAAAACTCCAATGAGATTCTATTTCACATATTCTGTCAGAATAACTATTATAAACAAATAATAAACGCTCAAACAGATCTGGGGAAAGGGGAAACCCTTATCACTGCTGGTGGAGATGTAACAGAGTAAAACAAGATAGGGAATCACTAAAACAAAAAAAATAATAAATTCCATATGATCCATATGGTAGTTTGAACATGGTGGGCTAGGGGAGTGGTGCTATTAGGAGATGTGGCCTTTTTAGAGGAAGTGTGACACTGTGGGGGTGGGCAATGAGACTCTCCTCCTAACTACATGGAAGCCAGTCTTCTCCTATCTGCTTCAGATGAGGATGTAGAACTCTCAGCTCCTCCTGCATCATACCTGCCTGAAGCTGCCATACTCCTCCCTGGATAATAACGGACTGAACTTCTGAACCTGTAAGCCAGTCCCAGTTAAATGTTGTCCTTAGAAGAGTTGCTTTGGTCATGGTATCTGTTCACATCAATAAAATCCTAAGACAATACAGCTATATAACACACATACACACACACACAAAAGAGAGGAAATCAGCATACATAAAAACATGCATATGTTCATTGCAATGGTAATCACAACAACCAAGTAGGTGTCCATCCTCAGATGAACATACTAGGAAAATTTGGTGTACACACAAAGGAGAATATTGAGCCATAAAGAATGATGTTACTTGCAAAAAAATATTGGACTGTTTCATCCATTAAATGAAACAAGCCAAACACAGAAAGATTAGAGTTTACCTCAAATGTGCCAGGCCCTGGATTCAATACCTAGTACCATTTTTTTAAGATAATCAATAAGCTGTAGGTTGTTAAACAAAACTCTCAGTGCCAGTAGTTCACCAAGGAGGCCCCAAAGCCTCCAATACAATACAGACAATTGCCACTGGTTTGGGTTGCCCACTAGAGCCAGCTAATAAGATCTTATTGCCTTGTATGAAGGATGTGGTGGTTTGACTGCGAGTGGCCCCACAGGTGCATATTGTCCTGTCTATTCAAAGCCCCAAGAGATCACCAAGGAATCAACTCCGATGTAAGCGCATTAGGCTCTCTTTATTACAGGCTCGAGCTTCTGCTCTCGGCCAACCCTGAAGACAGGAAGGTGGAGCAGCCCCAAGCCCTCATTAGAATAAGGTTTTACAGGGAACAGCAAGCAAGGTTGTTTAAGCCAACAGGTGGGTGCTTTGAAGCAAAACTATGAACAACCACAAACAGTCTGAAAGTACATCTGAAACAATCAGACTAATCTTTGATTGACTGTTGCTAGGAAGAAGCTAGGGAGTAACTCTAACAAAGGACAAGCCATGGGGTCCTTCCTGGTACTTGGGTGTAACTTTGTTGTTGTTGTTGTTGTTGTTTTGTTTTGTTTTTCGAGACAGGGTTTCTCTGTGTATCCCTGGCTGTCCTGGAACTCACTCTGTAGACCAAGCTGGCCTACTCAGAAATCCACTTGCCTCTGCCTCCCAAGTGCTGGGATTAAAGGCATGAGCCACCATTGCCCGGCTCTTTTTCTTTTAAGATGGATGCCACTGCCAACATGGGGTAGGTTTGGCCTCTCAATATATTTGAGTGCTGAATCACCAGGGAGAGGAATTCTTTGAAATGCTTAGAAGGATTAGGAGGTGTGGCCTTGTTAGGGGAAGTGTGTCCCTAGGTTGCACTTTGAGGTTTCAAAAGCCCATGGCAGACCTAGTCTGTCTCTCTTCCTTTCTGTTCCTCGCTTTGCAGATTAGAATGTGGAGGTCTCGGCTACCTCTCCAACATCATGCTTGCCTGCCACGTGCTCCTCATGTTTCAACTCTTTTTTTTTAAGATTTATTTATATATTTTATATATGTGAGTACACTGTCACTGTCTTCAGATACACCAGAAGAAGGCATCAGATCCCATTATAGATGGTTGTGAGCCACCATGTGGTTGCTGGGAATTGAACTCAGGACCTCTGGAAGAGCAGCCGGTGCTCTTAACCACTGAGCCATCTCTCCAGCCCTCAGCTCTTGTTTAATGTACTTAATGCAACTCATTGATAAATGCAATGTGAAGTTCTGGTCCTTTCGAAAGTTACTATTACAAACTGCTTTAGGATAATTAAGAGAGTGAAGTTAGTAGTCAATCAATCAAACTTGTGGTCATGTTAGATACTAGTTTAGTTAATTACAGAAATATGTTTTCCTATAAACAAGCAATGTTTGCCTGTTCAGATATACTATAGGTAGACAGATGGTGTTGGACCCAAAGATCCAAAACTGGGGGAACATGCTCCTGCAGAAACATTCACGGACAGAAGATTCAATGCAATAACAAGAGGTTTAATGATAACCAGTGCACTGGGGTTTCCTAGCACACAGGCAAGAGGAAACCCGAGCCAAAGCTGAGAGCAGTTTTTATACAGAGTTCAGGAGGGCAGTTTTATCTCTTAAACAATAACCACAAAGGCTGACCTCAATAGCCATTCCCAGGCCTGGTCTCTAGGTGACTCTGATTTGCACATTATCTTTATAACAATGACTGTTAGCTAAGTAGCTTCCATTTGCCTAGGTTTTTACGTTAAGGGCCCAGCTTCCTGATTACCTCTTATCTTGGGCAATTCCCCTGGAATGTGTGTGTAAGTCTTTGGAATGTGCTCCTCCCAGGATGTGTCCTGGGGTAGTTAATTTTTGAGTTTAAACCGAAACCTGAGATTCTTTCAATTTTAAGTTTAAACTGAGACCTGAAATTCCTACAATGGTCTTCAAAAACCTTAGAGATCTACAGAATACGGCATTTAGAGATTTTTGTTTGGTTGGTTGGGTTTTGGTTTTTGGTTTTTTGAGAGAGAGTCCTGGAACTCACTCTGTAGACCAAGCTGGCCTACTCAGAAATCCACCTGCCTCTGCCTCCCAAGTGCTGGGATTAAAGGTATGCACCACCACCGCCTGGCCACAAATTTTAATAGAAAATTATTTCAGTACAGAACTCTAAACTCACCAAAATTGGATAGACAATATTTTTTCCAAGGTTGCTGAATACAAATGGACTGGACATTTTGAATGCAATTTTACTTGATAAGTTTTTATAATTGTTCTTATTGTATATAGTTTATTAATGTAAGAGAAAGAACCTTTTATTGGACTAAAAGGGGGAAATGTTGGGGAATGGTTCTGTGCATTGTGTATTCAAATGCTGATTTCTATGGCCAGACATCTGTTTGCATTCCAGATGATGGCATGGTCAAGCATCTCTGGTCTCAATGTTAGGTAAAAATAATCAGCCAATTACTCAGGCAGAAGAGCATAGGGCGGGACTTCCGATCACAGAGAAGGTGGTCTCAGAGAGATCAGAGTAGAGGGGGAGAAGAGGAAAAGAGGAAAAATGTGTAGAGAGACCATGTGGATGGACCAGAAGGTTTTGTCATGCAGACACAATGAGAAAGCAGCAATTAGGACAACATAGGGCCAGGGCAAGCCAGGGCAAGACTCAGATTACAGATAAAGGGCTATGTGGTCAGGTAGTACCAGCCTAGATGGATGAGAATAGCTCAGAACCTGCCCAGCTAGTGCTTGAAGCTTGTTAATAAAAATGCCAGGTCTTCATGTCTTTAATCAGGAGCCAGAATGGGGATAGAGCAAGCATAGAAACATCCCGCAATTTGGGTTTTTTTTTTTTTTTTTTGAGAGCAAAGGGTTGATTTTTTGTTTGTTTGTTTGTTTGTTTGCTTGCTTGCTTGCTTTAGTTTTTTGAGACAGGGTTTCTCTGTGTAGCCCTGGCTGTCCTGGAACTCACTCACTCTGTAGACCAGGCTGGTCTCAAACTCAGAAATCCACCTGCCTCTGCCTCCCAAGTACTGGGATTAAAGGCATGCACCATCACCTGAGCAAAGGGGTCTTAAGAAAATCCCAAACCGTGTTTCTTCACAGAAACAGAACAGTGACTAAGACAGAAGACACGTAGAAAAACAAGCTGAGTTAAAAGCTTCCTCCCATAGCACCTCAAGGATCTCTGAGGGCTGCAGAGGAGAGACACGTCATCAACGGTCTTCCTCAGCTGTGGGCCCTGCCGGCAGCAAGACAGCAATACCAACCGGCAAAGCAGGATGTGAACCTTACCAGTGGCCACACTGGCTTCCAGGATGACCAGGCCATTGTGCTCTTGAACTCAGAGAAGCTGCACAAGATCTTGCCAGTTAATATCATGCCAGGGAAGGGGGAGGGGCTTGTGGGACCCCACACTTTCCTGAAGAGTTATGTGCAGATAATGGTTGCTCAAGGGAAGGACGGGTTCCTCAGTGGTGTAGGCACTGGTAAGGAGCTCATGTTCTATGAACAAACTCCTACCCACGCACCCGTAAACAACTCTAATGAAACTATTGAGTCACAAAAAAGTGTGGGTACATCAAAGTAGAAGGGGGGCTGTTAACTGGGAAGAATAAAGAGAGTAACAGTGGGAGGGAGACAAGCTGAGGGTAAAGGGGATTGAATATGTTCTAAATACATTTTGTATATGTATGAAAATGTCATAATAAAACTTATTATTATGTATAATTAACATGATAATACAAAATTAAAGAAAGCAGACAGTAATGTTTTCCCTCACACCTATGATCTGGGTGGGGGGGGAACGGCAATGATCTCAAGGCAGAGGCAGTAAAGGAAGGAGAGAAAATGGGAGGAGGGAGGCGAGGGAGAGAGGAGAAGAAAGTATGATTCTTAGATGTATTAAAATTAGTCCTGAGGAAACCCATTATTCTGTACAACTAATAAGAGTTAATTTGAAAAATAAAGCCGGGCAGTGGTGGCGCACGCCTTTAATCCCAGCACTTGGGAGGCAGAGGCAGGCAGATTTCTGAGTTCGAGAGTTCGAGGCTAGCCTGGTCTACAGAGTGAGTTCCAGGACAGCCAGGGTTCCACAGAGAAACCCTGTCTCGAAAAACCAAAAAAAAAAAAAAAGAAAAGAAAGAAAAGAAAACATTGCTTTTATTATACAAAAACAGCAATTAATGAGGCTGGAGAGATGGTCTGGTGGTTAGAGCACTGACTCTCTTGCAGAGGACCCAGGTTCAATACCAGCACTCACGTGGCAGCTCACAACTGTCTGTAACTCCAGTTCCAGGGGATCTGATGATCACTTTGACTCCACAGGATCCTGTGTACATGTGGGACACATAAGCTCACACGCATACACACATACACACACACACCCCAAAGATAAATAAATTTTTAAAAACTTAAAGTGAAGCTGGGGGCGAGGTGGCTGCAGAGGCACACGCCTTTGATCCCAGCACACTTGGGAGGCAGAGGCAGGCAGATCTTTGAGTTTGAAGCCAGCCTGGTCTACAGAGTGAGTTTCAGGGCAGTCAGAGCCACACAGAGAAACCCTGTCTTGAAAAAGCAAACAAACCAAAAAAGAAAAAGGCAGTTCATGAGATGTTCAGGTGGTAAAGTGCTTGCCTTGCAAGCATGAGGATCTAAGTTCAGTCCCCAGAATGAATATAAAAAACTTGGACACCTGGGCATCCCTAGCACTGGGGTGTGGGAGGTGGGGCAAAGACAGGGGGATCCTGTGGACTCTAGCCAGCCAGCCAGTCTAACTGAATCTGCAAGCTCCCGTTTCAATGAGAATCCTTGTCTCAAAAAATTATGTGAGAGACTATTGAGAACACCTGATGTCAAGTACTGACTTCCACTCATGCACATCAACACACACTGAGTTTCAAAAGCTAATAGGCAAGAAGTAGGATGGCTCAGTGGTTAAGAGCACATAGTGCTCTTGCAGAGGACCCAAGTTCAGTTCCCAGCGCTAACAGGTAGCTTACAACTGCCTATATAATTTGAGCTCAATGAGATCCAGTAATGCCTTCTGTACTCCATGCTCCCCCTCATATAACTAATAAAGACGAAACCCCTAAAGTAGTGGAACTGATAGGAGAGTGTGTCCCATTCACAGCTCTTAACAGCGGCAGCAGGAGGTGCTCTTTTAGGAGGTTTATGAGACATGCATCGGCTGACCCGGCAAGCAGCCTTCACTCCTGACTCACTCACTACCTTCCCTGCTGCAGGGAACAACCTACTGACCCCTTTCCTAAACTCCACTGCACACAGGCCACTGGAAAATAATAGTCTGTGGAGCAGAATGAGAGTTTAAAGGAGGTTCTGAAGCCACACGCATTGGCCTAGCCATCTTCCCTGCAGACAACTGGACAAAAAGCCAGGAAAGGTGAGGGCGAGTCTGGCCTTGACACTGCTGAGCTTCTGATCCTCCTGCCTCAGCCTTCTGGGAGATGGGATTACAGGCATATCCACTCTACCCAGTTGATTATTATTATTATATTAGTCTCTATATTTTTTTTTGCACTTAAAGACAGATTCTGAATGAGATTTTTTAAAAGGAATAATCTGTAGGCTATATGGCAGATGAACTAGAAAACAAACAGAAGCAAGTAGAAAGCTGTTTCTAAGGATTGTCTACTCTGTGCCTGCCTCTGACTGTAAGACAGGCCCAAAGAGCTGACCGGACTCACCCGGATGACATGGGGCTCAGGTGCAGAAAGGGTAAACCTGGTTTTGTTAGACCGACCGGGTAGGCATCAGCCTTTAGGCCTTCAGTCTAACTTCCCCAGTGTCATAGGCATCAGACTCGGTGCTCTGGGTTTTTGAGCGATAAGCCTACACAATGTCATGGTTCTGCAGGGAACAGTATGTCCTGATATGTCCTGAGAAAGGGTGGGAAAGTCGACCTCAGCAGATGCCAGAGCAAAGCAGTGACTCAACATCTGGCCCAGTCACTACTCATATGTGGACTTCATGTGCAGAAATAACTAAGTGAATATTTTAAAAGAGCAACCCATTTCTTGAGATTAATTTTTCAATATTTGGTAAAACGGAGGTATTACATGTCAGCTTTAAATTAAAATTATTGTAAACCTGATGTTGTGTACTCAGTACTTTAGAACACCCTTGATTTTCTCCCTGGGCATTTTCCTCAAATAGATTGGGTGAATCTATGCTAAGCATGGTGGCTCACACCTTTAATTCTAGCATGCAAGAGGCAGAAGTATGAGGATCTCTGTGAGTTCAAGGCCAGCCTGTTCTATATACGGAGTTCCAGCCCACCCAAGGCTACAAGACCTAGCCCCCAAAAGCCAGTAATTAATTAATTAATTAATTAAAATATGAGTGAATCTATATAATATGCTCTATCATCACAGGGTATCTCTCTCACCACCTTCCCTCTCTCCTTTCCTCTCCCTTTCTTTTTTTTTTATTTTTTATTTTTTTGTTTTTTTATTATTTATTTATTTATTTATTTATTTATTTATTTATTTATTGGTTTTTCGAGACAGGGTTTCTCTGTGTAGTCCTGGCTGTCCTGTGTCCTGGAACTCACTCTGTAGACCAGGCTAGCCTCGAACTCTCGAACTCAGAAATCTGCCTGTCTCTGCCTCCCAAGTGCTGGGATTAAAGGCGTGTGCCACCACCACCTGGCTTCTCCCTTTCTTTTTACTTTCCCTTTCCTCCAGAGGAACTCATGTAGCTCAGGCTGTCCTTGCTATGTAGCCAAGGCTGGCCCTTGAACTGATCTTCCTTGCTGCACCTCCCAAGTACTGGGATTTCAGGTAAGTGCCCCATGTCCAGACTTTTAAATTTATTTTTCAAGGTACTTTTCCACTTGCAGAGCTCCCATCAGGCAACACTCCAGAGTCTCTTTACTTTCAAATACTGACCAGAGTCTAGGCATGCATTCCCTAACAATGCAGGCTCCTTACTCATCCTCTGACCCTACCTATCTTTCTTCCCAAGCTTCAGCAATAAAAAATAAAAAATATCTTTCTTTCAGGTTTTATTATGTATGTAGAGAAGAATTTATAAAACCCTATTTCTGAATTACTATCTGGAAACCAGAGACAGCTGTGTAGATCACCGCATGCCTGAAATCTCAGCACTCGAGAAACAGAGGCAAGAGGATCAAAAGTTCATGGACTGCTTCAGCTACCAACAGAGTTGAAGACCAGCTTTGTGCTTTAAATTTATTTTTTTAAATAAATTTAAAAGTCTGGACATGGGGCACTTACCTGAAATCCCAGTACTTGGGAGGTGCAGCAAGGAAGATCAGTTCAAGGGCCAGCCTTGGCTACATAGCAAGGACAGCCTGTGCTTTGTGTGACTGTCTCAAAGCAAAAATAGAACATACCTGTGTATACACACACACGTACACACACACACATATAGAAACACACATACACACACATAGACACACACATATATACACACATACACACATATAAACACATACACACACATACATACATATACATACACATATACACACACATATATATACACATACACACATATATATATACACATACACACACATACATACATATATATATATATATATATATATAAACACACATACACACACACACATATATACACACATACACACACACACTATGAGAGAGACCAAGCAATAAACTTCTCAGTACTTCAGTAAATCCACTATAGCGGTCTTCCTTCTTTGAGGAGACAGTGCACACAGAGATGGGGGCTGAGCAGTAACTCGTATTCAAATGGTCTTTTCTTTTTTTTTCTGGTTCTCAGAATTTTTGACTCAGGGTCTCACTGTGTAGCCCAGGCTAGCCTCAAACTCATACCAATCCTACTGCCTCTGCCTCTGAAGTTCTAGGACTACAGGCAGTGTCCTTTTTTTGTACTTTCTTGTGCTGGAGAGTCTTGGTGGTGGTTGTCATGGGCGTCTACAGCTTATCCAGATTCTGAGTAAGGTTTCCAGAGATGATTTAAATGATCTCAAGAGTATAGAAAAATAGCAAGATTGAAAAGGTATAATCCCGAACAAGGTATTATTCCTCAAGGAGGGTAGTAATTTGCTAAATATGAATTCTCTGTGGGCAGCACGGATGGGCGCCATAGTGTCAGCAGGAGAGATATGGCTTGGGCACCTTTGATTGTCCGTATCACACGACAGGCGTGCCCATGCATCGGAGAGCAATGACCATAGAGAGACTTCAGGAGGATAGCCCTGTTATGCATACTTTAGCAGGTTCCGGAAACTGCTAAAGACCTGAAACACAAGGCAAAGCCTACTGAGAAAGTTTAGAGGAAAAACGTCAGCAGAATGTTCACAGCCCACCAAGCTCCTAACCCTATGCAGACGAGGCAAGCCCCAGGTCAGACACCGCCAGGGGTTGGATGGATAGTGCTGCAGGAAAAGAATCTGACCTCAGGCTGCCCTGTGTGTGTAAGGGGACACAGAAAAACACTCCTCAAGCAGTTTTCTGATGTGTGGATTGACATGGATATGAGGGACGTGTGGGGATGAAGAGATTCAAATCCTAAAGACAGAGGAGCCCACCCTAGCCGCCCAGCGTTAAAGAGTTTGTGCACCGTCCCCACGCCTCTGATTTTCTTTGGTGGGCTGAGGATCAAGTCTCTCTCTCTCTCTGCCACTGAGCTGCCCCGGCCCCAGCCCCCCTCTCTGAGCTACCCCGGCCCCAGCCCCCCTCCCTGAGCTACCACGGCCCCAGCCCCCCTCCCTGAGCTGCCCCGACCCCAGCCCCCCTACCTGCGCTGCCCCGCTCCCAGCTCCCCTCCCCCTTCTCTCCTCTCCTCTTGTTTGTTAATTCATTTATCTTATTGAGACCACGGCTCGATCAGTCTCACGTGAGTCTCCATGCCTCAGTCTCCTCACGTGAGTCTCCATTTGGCCTTGACTCTTTGCTCTTTTGGAGGCAGGGTCTTGATCTTGAGCTCAAGCTGGCTTTGGGCTCACAGCAATCCTCCTGCTTCAGCTTCCCAAGCACTGTACCACACCAGGCTTCTTTCCTTCCTCCCTCTCTCTCTCACTTCTTTCCTTCCTTCTCTTCTCCCTCCCTCCCTTCCTTCCTTCCTCCCTTCCTTCCTTCCTTCCTTCCTTCCAGGGATAACCTCAGATCTCAGATCCTTCTGCTTCAGCGCCCTGGGTACTGGGATTACAAGTACGAGTCTCTATGCCTGTCTTCCTCCAGCTTAGATGGAGTTTAAATGGAAGCAACAGTTAGAAAGCAATGGGCCGCACATGGCAGTGATTGATGAGGGACAGACAAGGTCAGGAATTAAAATGTGCACTGCAAGGACAACATGAGAAACGTAGAGAGGGAGACCCCTGAGTGTTCTAGGGCTGTTTGGCTCCCAGTTTCCTCGTCTTTGAGAACCAGGGATCCCAGGTGTCTTGATTACTTTTCTGGTGCCATGGTAAAATAGCCTGACAAGAGCAAGCTTAGGAATGAAGAGTTTATTTTGGCTCACAATTCAACACTATCTAGTCTGTCCCTAATACAGTGACCATGGCAGGAGCTTGTGGCAGCTGGTCACACTGCTTCCAAAGCTGAGAAGCAGAGAGGGATGAAAACTGGCATTCAGCTAGCTTCCCTCTTTGTCTACCCGGGAAGAGCATCACCCAGTTTTAGACTTCTGTCTTCCCGCCTCTGTTAGCCTAATCAGCAAACTCTCTCGCAGGCACCCAAAGAGGCTAGATAGTTCCTCACAGGGATGCCTGGAGGCTTTACTCCCGGAGAGGGGTTGGGAATTCCAGATCAGTCAAGTTGATGTTTAATACTAGCCACCCCACCAGGTTGATCTTTAAGCCTTGTGAAGCCATTCAAGGGATGTCAAACATATGTACCTTTTGTAGAGCCAGCCCAGAAAACTTCTCTCAGATTCTGTTGGCCAGATCTGAATCGTACAACCATATCTAATTTACAAAAGGCTAAGAAATTAATTCATTTGTCTGAGCGGGTCATATGCTCAGATTAAGACCTTTGTTGCTACATTAAGAGAATGGCAATGTGTGCTCAACCTCTCGAGCAGTGTAAACAAAATGGGGGACTTGTTATTCTGATTCCTGAGTGTCCTGTCGAACTAGTGGTCAGGAAGCCAACCAGGTTCAATGAGAATCTTGATGGAACTGGTCAGGGACCAAGGAAGTTACTCTCCTTGTCTCTCTAGGCATATGGAAAGTCTCGACTCTGCTGTCCTTGGATGACTAGGTTTCGCTTGCCCATTGGCTCATATTCACTCAGCAAGTATTTACTGAACACCTCCTGTGGGCTAGGACTTTCCCAGGCACTGTGAGCAGAGAAGGGAGGGAATCAGACAAAAATTATATGTCTGGGTCCTTCAAGCCTACTGGTCCTCTCAATTTCAAAGACTTGTCCTGTCTGAATTTCCTGTTTCTGCTTCTCAATTCTAGTTCCTTAATAAGAGAGGTGCTACAACCATCTACAAGGTTTAAGTTGGGGTTATTCCAGCTCCTGACCTAGAAACAGCCCCAGGGACCACTGAGCCACAGGTGAGGGAAAGGCTGCTGTATCCCAGCAAAATAGTGTCTCTTCTTCTGTGCTCCAGGAACGCCTCAGCTGCACAGAGATGTTTATAAGATAGCAGGTGGATACAGAGAGCTGGGCCATCTGACAGTGGTGATGGTCCTGTCCCCCATGCCGAATGTGGAGAAGGAAAGAGTTAAAGCCAGCATCCTCTGGGGAAACAGAAGCAGAAAGCCAAGGAGTGTGAGTGCAAAGTCCCTCTGAGGAGAGCACAACAAGAGATACAAAGAGAAGCAAAGACACCAGAAGACAAGGAGACAAGCAAGTTGGGAAAGTGTGTTAGTGAAGATGGAATCCAGAGGAAGCAAAGCATGGGGATGGTGGGGCCACTGATCCAGTGACACTATCAGAATCCGTCCTTCTTCATCCAATGACAAGTGTCACCTACAGCTCTAACACTATGTACCTCTCCAGGTAATGTGAGAGAGACAGCCCCCCAGCGCTCTCTCTCTCTCTCTCTCTCTCTCTCTCTCTCTCTCTCTTTCTCCTTTTCTTCCTTTTTTCCTTCCTTCCCTTTTTTTTTTTTTTTTTTTTTTGGTTTTTATGAGGCAAGCTTTCTCTGTGTAGCCCTGGCTATCCTAGAACTCTCTCTGTAGACCAAAGTGGCCTCAAATACACAGAGATCCACCTGCCTCTGCCTCTGCTTCCCAAGTGCTGGAATTAAAGGCTTGCACCACCACCTCCTGGCCCCTGGCTCTTTCTAACGTAAAGAACTTTCTTAGAAACCCTTGCCAAGGATTTCTGAGTTCGAGGCCAGCCTGGTCTACAGAGTGAGTTCCAGGACAGCCAGGACTACACAGAGAAACCCTGTCTCGAAAAACCAAAAAAAAAAAAAAAAAAAAAAAGAAACCCTTGCCAAGCCTGTGTGTCTGCCAAGCTAGTCAAATGGATTTTCTCTTTCTGTTTTTCTGCAGTACTGGGGAGAGAACCCCAGCCCTCACACATGGAAGGCCAGAGCTCTGCCACTATGCTCAGTCTCAACCCACATCTTTTCTTTCTTTCTTTCTTTCTTTCTTTCTTTCTTTCTTCCTTCCTTCCTTCCTTTCTTTTCTTTCTTTCCTTTCTTTCTTTCTTTCTTTCTTTCTTTCTTTCTTTCTTTCTTCCTTACTTTCTTTCTTTTTACAGGGTTTCTCTGGGTAGCCTGGCTATGCTGGAACTCACTCTGTAGACCTGGCTGTCCTTGAACTCAGAGATTCACCTATCCAGTGCTAGGATCAAAGGCATGCACCACCACTTCCTGGTTTCAACCCGAACCTCAAAGCCAACAGTTCTCAACTACAGGCAGTGTTTTCCCCAAAGGGACAATTAGCAACATCCAGAGACAGCGCTGGCTGTCACAATTGGGAGAAACAGCTACTGGCATCTAGTGGGTAGATGCTGGAGTTACTGCTAAGCATGGCTGAATGCAGGGGCGATCTCCCACAGTGGAGAGAGGATACTGAGGCTAGAAAATGGTTTTTAACAGTAAGCCTTCTCCCTGCTGGGGCCTCCCACAGGGTGAGACTCTGGGTGAAACCAGAAGTTGGTCATGAGTGGCTAGAGAGGCAGAAAAAATATGGAAAAAAAATGTCCTCAAAGCCAGAGGAAGATTTTCAGAAGCACACGTGATCAGGAGTGTCAAGCGATGCAAAGAGAACTTATTACCTGAAATCACCCACTGAGGCCACGGCTCAGTGGTAGAGGGCTTACTTAACATGCACTAAGGCCCTGCGTCCAACTCCCCTCGGTATTGCAGAAGGCAGAAATATCATCCAATGGATGTATCCAAAGGGGTTACACCTTACCTCTGCCCAAGATGTTCCAGGAGAGTAGCGTGGACAAATCATAAGTGAGGAAGTGGGTCTGTGGGCGGTGACAAGGAACAGGCTGTGATTCCAACACAGCCAGGTCATGTGGGACCCTTGTCTGTGAACAGGAGAAAGGCAGTAAAGGGCGGCCAGGACAGAACTGATTTGAGTTGTGTGCATGTGTGCACTTGCGTGCTGGTATGTAAAGATGAGTGTGCACGTGTTCTCAGAGCCCAGATAAATGTGGCAGATCACCCCGGAGTCAGATTTAGAGCCACTGTGAGCTACCCCATGTGGTTACAAGAAACCCATTTGGGGCCCAAGTCCTTTTAATCCCTGAGCCATCTCTCCAGCCCAGTGACCATGATTTAAAATTGCTGAAGTACACAGAAGATAGAGAACAATAAAAACAGAGAAGGAACCTATGGGATGGACCCCAAGAAAAGCCTTTTATATAAAATGCTATACAGCACCTGGGGATCTTGAACCCCTCTAGTACTCCCACTGAGTACAGATCCTGACTCATTCGGTCTGGAGGAAGAGCACCCAAGAGCTACTGTGTCTTCCCATTTGAAATGTCACCTGGTGGCGCTGCTCAGCCTGTGCTCACTCGCACTCAGGTGATCTGAACTCACCTCCCAGTCTGAGCCTTCAGGAGTGCAGCACCACATTCCCCTCCACAGCTACACTCCTGTCTGTTTGTATGTTATCTGATACAAGAATTTGCTGTGGAACTCACAATGCTCCTGTCTCTGCCTCCTGAGGACTGAGATTATAGACATGCACCACAGTATCTGGCTCACAGTCTTTTTTGCTTTGTTTTCAAGGCAGGGTCTCATAGCCCAGGCTGGTATCAACCTGTCTTTAAACTTACTCTGGAGCCAAGGCCAGCCTTGAGATCATGGTAGTTTTCCTTCTAAGTGCTAGGAATATTCCAAGGAGCCCCCACCATGCCAGCTATGTCTATGCTATGTATATGTTATCCTCCTCCTCCTCCCTCTTCCTCCTCTACCTCCTCCTCCCTCTTCCTCCTCTACCTCCTCCCTCTTCCTCCTCCCTCCTCCTCCCTCTTCTTTCCTCTTAGGTACCACACTTGGGGCCTTATACATACTAAGCAAGCCCTCAACCATTCAGCCGTATCTCCAGTCCTATATTTTTTTTCTTTCTGTCTCAGAATCACAGACCCCATGTAGCCTCATTATTTGTGTCTGGCTGGTAGGACAAAGCTACAATCATGAGTCAACAAACAGCATCCCAGAAGGCAAACCCAGCCTAGCAGCTGCAGGTTTTGGTTTTGAATTTTAATTTTTTTGTATCTACACATTAAGAACAGTTTTTATATTTTTAACTTACTACATTTTAAACCATGTGGATAGCTACACAAGAACCCTGTTTGTGCCTGTTGACCCACAAAACCTATTCACCTATTTTTCCTTATTAGAAATACTTTTCCATTTCCTGATTAGATTGGCATGATAACTAAAAATCCTCTGGATTTGTTTTCCCAGGGCCCCTCACTCTGACCTGAATGCTGATGGAGTCTTTCATTATGTGGACTGTAATAACCAGTTCAACAATTCAACATCCTACACAGACTTCACAGGAGATCGGAGGCATGGGCCACCTCCTCCAGAAGTTTGCCAATGTGGGCTTCTTCTAATTGTTCGTTCAAATTGCTGGTCTATTTGGGGGAATGGAGACACTCACACATCTGTAATTCTAGCTTAGATGGTGGAGACAGGAACAGTACCGTGAGTTCAATGCCAGCCTGGCTGTGTAGTTCTGGGACTGCTGGGGCTACAGAGGAGAACTTGTCTCAGTAAGTAAATGAATAAAGAAATACCAAATTGGACTGGGGGATGGCTCAGCAGGTACAGCTCTTGTCAACACTCTCAATGGGTAAAGGATATGCATTCGAATTTCTAGAACCCACAAACAGCCAAACCCAGTCAGGTGCATTCATAAGTCCAGCGTATGAGACTAAGATTGGAGGATCCTGGAGGCTTGTGGGCCATCTAGCCTTGGAAGCAAGGACCAACACCTAGGGGCCGCCAACATTACAGATTGCTATGTATTTATGCAGGAACACACGCATATACATTTTTTTAACAAGACTAAATTGTTGTTGTGATACTGTGTATACGTCTTCTCATTTGGATTTTCTGGTCTATGCTTCAGCATTGTGAACATACATGAGTCATTACTGATGTTGTAAGCCGAGTTGTGGGAAAACATTCCTGAGATAAGGAGCTTTCTCGAGTGTTGCAATGAGCTACCAGCTCTAATGAGATGTCTCGTCAGGGAAGGACTTTACCAGAGACATTTCTGCTTTTGTGCCCTCCATGTCCGTCCTCAACTATTTACCTTCAGGAACTATCGATTGCAGGATCGAGAGAGATCATGGGGGCTGGAGAGATGGCTCAGTGGTTAAGAGCACTGGCTGCTCTTCAGAGGACTCGGGTTCAATTCCCAGTACCCACATGGTGGCTCACAACCATCCTAACTTCGGTTCCAGTGGATCTGATGCCCTCTTCTGACTTTTGAGAGCACCAGGCATGTACAAGGTCCACACACACCTGCATGCAGGCAAAAATTCATACCCATAAAATAAATCTAAAAGAAATGTTTTAATTTAAGAGAAATTCCAGGGACTAGAGAAATAGATCAGCAGTTAGGATCACTGCCTATTCCTCTAGAAGACCCAGCTTCAATTCTCAGCACCCACATGACGGAACATAACTGTCCGTGATTACAGTTCCATGGGGTCAATGGCACTAGGCATGCACATGGTGCACATATATATGTAGACAAATACCCACACACATAAAATATATCTTTTAAAAAGCAGAAAGAAAGGGGGGAGGGAGAGAGAAATTCCAGATAAAATGGCCATGCATCCCTCCAAATAGCTTTTTTTTTTTTTCTGGAAGAGCTTGCTCCTGTGATTGGTGAGTGTTGGCAGGGGCCTGTGCCAAGGTTTCCTGCACTTAGTTCTCAAGCAAGCACACCCCACTCTTGGGAACAGTCAGGCAAGCACACCCCACTCTTGGGAACAGGTATACAGTCACGTGGTGTTGACGAGAGGCTGTGAGAGCTGACTGCATTGTTAGGCGACTCTGTCATGTGAACACTGTGGAGTGTGATTGGACATGTCAGTCCTGGGTGATTCAGCCTCTCAATGCAATCCACAGATGAGGCAAGAGATGAGACAGCTCTTGGTTTCATGTGGCATACTAGTCTACAATAAACCTTTTTCTACAAAGGGGACTACAACCTGTGAGACAAGGGAAGAGGAGGAGGAGGAGGAGGAGGAAGAAGAGGAGGAGGAGGAGGAAAATAACCAAGCTAACACTTGCCTAGTCTGTGTGGGGCTCTGGGCTTAATTTTCTTTTTTGTTTTTTGTTTTTTGTTTTTTGTTTTTCTGAGACAGGGTTTCTCTGTGTAGCCCTGGCTGTCCTGGAACTCACTCTGTAGACCAGGCTGGCCTCGAACTCAGAAATCTGCCTGCCTCTGCCTCCCAAGTGCTGGGATTAAAGGCGTGTGCCACCACTGTCCGGCTATCTGGGCTTAATTTTCAACTTGGGAAAAATTTTAAAGCATGCGAACTAATAAAGCTAGTAACAGTCATTTGTCGCCACTGTCGGGTATCATGTATGGCACACGCCCATGCAGGTTTATACTTGTGTATGACTAGCAGTCCAGCAGGTTTATTCACACCAGCGTCACTTCACATGCACAAGCAATGCATACTACAAATAAATAACTTGATTATAGGACAGGGATATTATTTGGGCAGTGTCTGTCTTCACCTAAAATGTTAGCTAGCACATGACTGTATATGGCATTTGCTGTAGCATTGGGTACATGATGACAATTATTAAGCAAGAGTTCCCACTGGGATCTACACTCCCCCGACTCCATCTCTGATGCGTATTCTCATTGATATTAATTTTCCTTTGATCATTTTAACCCATTGTGTAGAGGCAGAGTCTTTTTCCTCATCTCTGCTCAATCCTTAGAGGATAGCATATTAAATGTTATAGAATGTTATAGAAGGGGACTGAAGAGAAGGTTCGGTGGTTGAGAACATTTGTTGCTCTTCCTAAGGACCTGGAATTGGCTCTCAGCGTCTATGGCTCACAATGATCTGTAACTCCAGTTCCAGAGGATCTGATGCCCCCTTCTGGCCTCTGTGGGCGCTAGGAATACACATGATGCACAGACATTCACACATAATACTCATACACATGAAATAAAAATAGATAAATAAACAGATACTATAGAAAGTATATTTTGAGCTGAATGGATATGGTAGCGTATACCTGTAATCTCAGCAAAGGGGTGGGGGCAGAAAGATCAAGAGCTCAAGGGCAGACTAAATGTAAGTGAGACCTGTCTCAATGACTCAAAGATTTCATGTTAGATTACCACCTGGACCCCAAATAGGCACAGTACGAGTCTCAGTGGTAAAGTCATAAAATGACTGGGGACAATGTAAACCGAGTCTCAGAGTACAGACTGAAAAATCTAGAGAACAAGCATTACTGACTGGCTCCACTAATCGCAGGGAAGAATGAAAGGCAAGAGACAGGCATGGCGGTGCTCGCCTTTAAGCCCAGCACTCAGGAGGCAGAGACAGGCAGATCTCTGTGAGTTGAGGCCAGCCTAGTCTACAAATGATGTTACAAGACAGTTAGGGCTACACAGAGAAACCTTGTCTCAAAAATTTAAAAACAAAAATGACAACAGCAAAAAAAAAAAGGCAATAATTAAGTAAAATATATTAGCATTTCACCCTAGTAACCCACAATGCTTTTCGACACTGATGATGGATCCCTGGGGCTGGGATGTAGCTTGATGATGCTTATCTGAAATGCACAGAGCCCTGGGCTCAATCCCTAGCACTAAAACCAACCAAGCACACAAAAGCTAAACAAATCCAGACCCAATGGGGCAAGAATCTCACCTATTTCAAATGCTGAGGCTGAAGGAACACAAGTTCAATGTCAGCCTGGAATATATAGACCAGTCTATGCAACTTACCAGACTCTGCCTCAACATTTCAAAAGGGTGAAGGTGTTGGCTGAGGACATAGGTTAGTGGTAGAGTACTTACCTAGCAAGAGTGAGGCCCTGGGTTCAATTCCCAGTACAATATATAATTTTTAAATTGAGGACTAAGAATCTAGACCCAGTTGATAGAATGGTTGTTTGGCCTGTATTGAGCCCTGGGCTTCATTCTCAGTACTGCTTAAACCCAGGCAGGGTAATACATACCTGTAATGCTAACACTCTCAAGGCAGAGTCAGGACAAGCAAGAGTTCAGGGTCATTCTCAGATTCACACGAACTTGAAAGTTAGCCTGGGCTACATAGACTCTGTTTCAAAAACAAATAAAACCCTCCAAACCCAATACTATCACTATGTTTTGTTTCAGGTAACCCTGTTGAACAGAGAACTTGACAGTACTTAGGACCATGGATTCTGTTCTGGGATTGAATTTAAGTAACCTGGCTTGTGCAACAAGCATGTTTTCCAGATGGGTCAGCACACACACACACACACACACACACACACACACACACACTAGATAAATGTAATTGTTTTTTAAAAAGATTCATCACTCCGAGCGGTGGTGGCGCACGCCTTTAATCCCAGCACTTGGGAGGCAGAGGCAGGCAGATTTCTGAGTTTGAGGCCAGCCTGGTCTACAGAATGAGTTCCAGGACAGCCAGGGCTATACAGAGAAACTCTGTCTCGAAAAACAAACAAACAAACAAACAAAAAACAAAAAAAAACAAAAACAAAACAAAAAAAAGACTCATCACAGTCGTTGGCAACTCCTTTTAGAGTCACCTTGCTTTGGGAAACTGTTTCTCTAACTTTTCAAAAAATGTTGCTTGCTTGCCCTTCTAAAACTTCTTTTAAAAATTTCATAGCCTGATTCAAGTTAGATAGAAACAGGACAAGCTTGAGATAAGACCTTTCTTTTGGAGCTCTAGGAAAACCAGATGGTTAACTTCCAGAAGAGCTGAGTGGGGTCCTCAGTGGAAACACATTCACTCACAAAAACAAGGAAACTACCCACAACGTCTCTGAAATCTGCTTGGGAACTTTGAAAATCAACCAAAGCCAATGAACAAACTGAAAACCGTCTGACCTTGTTAATTATTGAGTCTTTGGTAACACCAGGAGTCTGTGCTGCGTTAGCTTTTGGGTGGGGTGCTGTCCGCACCTCTCCCTCAGCAGCTCTGCAGGAGCAGGCCACAAAGCCAGAGCGGCTGAGCCAGACACCTTGTGGCTTAGTTAAAAGAAACAAAGTGAGCACAGTCAATATTTGTTCAAACTTGCAGCTGCCTGGAAATTTTCTATTCCTTGGGAGTTGTAACTATTTGATTTGACTTAGAACTCAGCGGAACTGAAGAAAAATGTCTTACCCCGGCACAGCTATCTAGTAGGGGGAGGGGCAGCAGTGTCTGCCTTTAATGCCATTACTTAAGAGGCAGAGGCAGGTGGTTTTCTGTGAGTTTGAGGCTGCCCTGGTCTACAGAGCAAGTTCCAGGACAGCCAGGGAAGTTATACAGAGAAACCTTGTCTCGAAAAAACAAAACAAAACAAAACAAAAACTAAACCAAAACAAAAACCAAACCAAAACAACAACAAGAAAGTTTTTCTTGACTCTGGTTCCAGTTGGGGTGAGCCAGTCATTGAGATTGGGAAGATGAACCACATATTTCAGAACCTGACAACCAGGGGCTTTCAAAAGCCTCCACATGGATTCTGGAACTTGGCTGATCTTCCAAAGGATCCATGTTTGATCCCTAGCACAGACACATGTAGGCTTTCAATGTAACGTTACTCCAGTCCCAAGGAGATATGATGCCCTCTTCTGGCTTCCGACGGCACTGCATGCTTCTGAAACACAAGACATGTACAAGCAAAACACAGCCATATACATACAAAGTAATTAAAAATTAAAAGCAAAAGTAAAACCTTCAGCCTATTTCAGAGAATCTAAATGGTTTTGTGAACGTACAAAGCTATACACATGCCCAGGAAAGATTAGGTAACAGGGAAGGTCCCAGAAACTTCTTTCCTGTTAAACTTGAACTGAGGCTATCTGGTAAACTGTCTCAAGTCTGCAGGCATGTCTCTTACAAAGGGATAAATGATGTGAATACGTGACAGAAGGAACTCCTCTTAGGGGTTATTGGTTGATCACCAAATTATATTGATCAGGATGCTGCCCTATGAATCCATGCCTTAAAATAAAAATAACTCACAGAGAACTCAGTTACCACAGAATTAGTTCAAAAGAATCATAAAAAAAAAAAAACCAGCCGGGCGGTGGTGGCGCACGCCTTTAATCCCAGCACTTGGGAGGCAGAGGCAGGCGGATTTCTGAGTTCGAGAGTTCAAGGCTAGCCTGGTCTACAGAGTGAGTTCCAGGACAGCCAGGGCTACACAGAGAAACCCTGTCTCAGAAAAAAAAAAAAAAAAAAAAAAAAAAACAAAACAAAAAAAACCCAAAAACCAAAGAAACAGAAACATATCTTGGAAAGTATGTCACATGCACAGGGCCAAGAACTGGATGGAAAATGTCCAAGAGGGCTCCAGATTTGGGGCCTACAAACTTTAAATCAGCTGTTCCAAAACCATTTAGAGAATACAAAGAAACCATGGTAAAAGAGGTACAGGAGCACAGGACACCTCTCACTGGACAGAATCAACCCACAGGGCTGGAGAGATGCTGAGTGGTACAGAACACTGTAGCTCTTGCAGAGGACCTGGGTTCGGTTCTCAGCACCCACCTGGTATCTTGAAACCATCTGTAGCTCCAGGTCTAAGGGATCTGACACCCACTCTGTGGGCTCCTACATGCAAGTGATACACATATGTACACTCAGACACACACACGGGGGGGGGGGGGTGTGGGGGTTGAACTGGCAGAAGAAACAGCCAACTTACCTTGTGTTGGTATTCAGACCTCATTGGATTAGACATGGGTTTCTCATCCTCTCCCTGCTGCTCGTTTCCATCCAGGGTAGCCCTTACATCTGGAGATTCGAGGTTCAAGAAACCTCCACAGATAACAAACAGTCTTTCCAAATAGGGTCAGGAAACTGCTCCATAGCTGGATGCCAAGAACCGATTCAAATTGCTATCACCCCTGTATCTGTTATCCCATCTAAATATTATGATCTCTATACTTGCTTTCTCTTTGACAAGATAGAAAATTATTGTAGAAAATGGCCAGACGAATATGGGGGCTGCCATATGGGTCTTGTCAGATACATATGCTAGGATCATGGACCAACCATTTCTTCTACCAATACCACGAGACACTCTTTTCTACACACAAGACCCATGGGATTCTAGGTAGGAGACAGGAGTTGTTGGTAAGCTCTACCATAAAAAACAAGCTGTGTCCCCAGTAAGTACTCTCCACATCCAGAGAAAATGTCACAACTGTCCAACCCCCAGATATTGGGAAAGTAGGAGAAGTAATTAAACACTCCTCCGAGGTCCTTACCTCTTTGATATCCCCTCTCATAAATGGCACTAACTTGTCATTTCACAAGATGTCCTGACAGCTAAAGAAGGTGGTCTTTGCCTGTTCCTCCAAGAAGAATGCTGTTTCTACATCAACCAGTCTGAGATAGTGAGAAATAAAATCCAGGAGCTACAGTCAGACATGCAGAATTTCAGGGAACGTGAGACCTACAGTTCTGGGATTTTAAAAAACCCCATATGGAAGTGGATACTCCCTTTTGTAACACCCTTTCTTGTCATCCTCCTGGTGTTATTATTTGCTTCCTGCCTCTTTAATCTTGTTTCTACATTCCTTCAACAACAAATACAAAAAAATTCTTTTTTTTTTTTTTCGAGACAGGGTTTCTCTGTATATTCTTGGCTGTCCTGGAACTCACTCTGTAGACCAGGCTGGCCTCAAACTCAGAAATCCACCTGCCTCTGCCTTACAAAAAATTTCTAACCAAACTATTAATCAGTTCCTGTTACAGGATTACCATCCGCTGTCCACAGAGGAGCTGTTGTCCACCGAGGAACCTGATGTGAACATCTACCAAGCGGACCCCAATTGTGAAAGTCAGCTACACCCCTATACAGCAGGAAGTAGTTAAAGAGACACGGCACCCCTACTCCCCTTTCAACATCAGCTTCCCCTCTTCCCTTTTTCTACTCTTTATGGTAAGAAAAAGGGAAGTATGTTGGTATCAGGCTCCGGACCCAGTGACATCACATCTAGGTGACCCCTACATCGTTGCCAAGGCAACCACCATACATTCCCAGAATCCACTTGGCTCACCTCCCACCAAGAGGCTACGGCACTATCCATATAAATAGGCAGAGCCCGCTGACCCCCCCCCCCCCACTGTCTCCCTCCCCGCTTCTTGCTGTCACCTTTGCCCTATCTCCTGTCACCTATTGACCTGCTGTGTCGTAAGCCAAGTGCTTCGAACACCACCTTGCATCTAGAAAAATCTGCCTGGGGGACTGGAGAGATGGCTCAGCGGTTAAGAGCACTGACTGCTCTTCCAGAGGTCCTGAGTTCAATTCCCAGCAACCACATGGTGTTTCACAACAATCCGTAATGGGATCTGGTGCCCTCTTCTAGTCTGTGTCTGAAGACAGCTGCAGTATACTCATATAAATACAAAATAAATAAGCCTATAAAAAAAAAGACAGTCTATTCATGTTCTTGGCCTGATTAACCTGCCTTTAGTAGAGCAATATAACAATCAACTTTTTTTTTGTTTTTGGTTTTGTTTTTTTTTTGTTCAAGACAGGGTTTTTCTGTGTAGCCCTGGCTGTCCTGGAACTCACTCTGTAGACCAGGCTGGCCTCGAACTCAGAAATCCACCTGCCTCTGCCTCCCAAGTGCTGGGATTAAAGGCGTGCGCCACCACCGCCTGGCTAACAATCAACTTTAAAAAAAAGAAAGAAAGAAAGGAAGAAAGAAAGGAAGGAAGGAAGGAAGGAAGGAAGGAAGGAAGGAAGGAAGGAAGAAAGAAAAGAAAAATCTGCCTGGCAGACAGGAGAGAAGGGCAAGGTGTCAGAGGTGGAGAAGGGGTGGTGTTGCCGGGGATTGAGAGCGAGAGATACTGCCTAAATTCCAAGAATTTGTCTCTCACAAAGTCTCTCTATGCACCCCAGGCTGGCCTGAACTCAAAATCCTGGCCAGGCTACATTTCCCGGCTTTGCTCTTTTAAATGTATTTTGAACATAATATACTTGTGTGGGGATGCGAAGCTGCAAACGTGCACAATGAAAGGGTTAATGTAACTTTAATTTTTTTCAAACTTTATTTTTTTAAATATATTTAAAATATTTAAAAATATTTTTAAAATATTATTTATTTATTTTTGTTCTTTAAAGATTTATTTCTTTTTATTTATATGAGTGCATTGTAGCTGTCTTCAGACACAACAGAAGAGGGCATTGGATCTACTACAGATTGTTGTGAGATATCATGTGGTTGCTGGGAATTGAACTGAGGACTTCTGGAAAAGCAGTCAGTGCTCTTAACCACTGAGCCATCTCTCCAGCCCTCAAACCTTATTTTTAATAATGGTTCTTAACCACTTTAATCTCTATTGTAGTCCACCACCCACCAGAAGTAGTGGAAAAGAAAGGATAACGGGGAAGTAGACCTGTTTAGAAAGGTTCTTAGGAGCAACTCCCGTCTGTGTTGTCTGGAAATTGGCAGTTCAGTTCACAGGTCAGCAGTGGCAGCTCAATCCACCCACAAATACTTCACGGGTACGCCAGCAGTCCAGTTCGGTAAGTCTGGAGAGCAAACATGAATCAGCAGCGATGGCACAACCTAGCAGAGATAGCCAGGCCTCAGCCTTAGCTCGAGTCAGCAGGACGGATCCTGAGGGACACCAGAAGTTCTAGGCTGTGCCTCTCTCAGGGAAGTGAAGAACAGTGAAGACTCAGACCCACAAGGGTTGCACAGCTAGCTGTACCAGCAAGCCAAGCTCTCTGTCCATCTTGACACTATTCATACCCTCCAACGTGTCCTCCATGTGCCTTGCCTTAGCACCTGCATCCAATCAGCCCGTGTCCAAGGAATCTGCAAGAAACTGCCGTACACAACCAGACTTTTTTGGTGTGTTTCTCTCTATGAGTTACCAACAAATGCAGCTCAACTATGCAATGTAAGGCAGACCAATACATTCGTGTAGTTAGCAAAGAATCCTTCATCACGTGTCCTTTCACGTGCTTGCTTTAGCCCGACATCCTCTCTCCTGTGTCTGCTTCAGTAAAATGTTCCTTCATGAGTCTTCCTGTGTCCACTTTAACAAAAGGTTCCTTCACATGTTTGCCCAGCACAACACCGCCCACCTGACTTCCTGAAGAACCTTTACGTTTCCCCTTCAGTTTCTGTGTCCCCTCACATCTCAACCATTCAGTCCCCCCCCCCCCAAAGGCCACGGTAATAAATTTTTGTGTGTGTCCTTTCCAGAATATTTGGATTTACAAATCAAATCACTTCAGTGTGGGCCAGGAAGATGCCTCAACAGGTAAAGACACTTCGCTGTGTGAGGCTGACAACCTGAGTTTGATTCCTGGAACACACATAAAGGTGGAAGGGGAGAACTGGCTCCTTGGAGTTTTAGACCTCATGGGGGTGCCGTAGCAAGCTCCCACACTCCCACCCCATCCATCCATCCACCCACTCATTTTTATATCCATCAATTTATTGTTAAACCTGAAAATCCCAATGAGAAAGACCAGTTCCACAACTGTTCAATTAAAGCAAGCTGTATTTTGAGACGCACCCAGGACTGGCCAGATGGCTACCCCACCCTAAGTCCAGCTTTGAGAGAGCAGCCCTCCTAATCTCTTGAAGCCCATTTTCTAGGAGAGATAAGGCCCTCACAGGGGCCAGAGACTTGGCTGTTATACATTGTTAGAAAGATACAATGAAAGGGAAGGAACAAAGGCAAGGGTTACATCACGTGAACGGGGTTGAGAGCAGTTTACATCAGATCTAAGGTCTAACTTATTCTCAATTACAAACAGAAACCTTATTTTGCAAGGCCTTAACACAGGACAAATAAGAACTTATTCTTTAACTAGGACTTAAGACAGGACAAACAGGAACGTCTTCTTAATTACAAATATAAACCTTAACTTGCAAGGACTTAACACAGGACAAATAGGAATTTATTTTTATTATTTTATTTTAGTTTTAGTTTTTCGAGACAGGGTTTCTCTGTTCAGCCCTGGCAGTCCTGGAACTCACTCTGTAGACCAGGCTGGCCTCGAACTCAGAAATCCTCCTGCCTCTGAGTTCCAAGTGCTGGGATTAAAGGCAAGTGCCACCACTGCCCAACAGGAATTTATTTTTTTTTAACTGTCTTAACTGCAAACAGAACTCTTTACATTGTAAGGTATAATTTTTCCTGTTTTGGTCTCCTGTTTATTTGCAAAGTATACTGCTGTTTCTCTCTCTCTCTCTCTCTCTCTCTCTCTCTCTCTCTCTCACACACACACACACACACACACACACACACACACACACCAACATACACACACTCAAATAATACATCTCCATACAGCTCTTTGAAGAAGCTGTCACAGAGGCTGTGGAGTTCTGGTCCACCTAACCTTGCTCCTGGAACCACTGTTGGCTGTTGCTGAGGAACAGGTTGGTCACAAAGCCACATCTCAGCCATGGCTTTTTCTTTAAAAGACATTCTTGGATCTAGAGGTTCTGATTTTAGCTTAGATTTACCCTAAACTGGGTGTGGTATCTCATGCCTTTAATCCCAGTACTTGAGAGGCACAGGCAAGTGGATCTCTAAATTCTAGGCCAGCCTGGCCTTTGAGTTACAGGACAGCCAATCTATACAAAGAAACCCATCTGGGGGTGGGGGTGGGGGGAAGTTACCCTAACAAGGTGTGGTTACCTGATCAGAGGCACAAAGGAAAAGAATCTCTGACTGAACTCAGCCAGCTCAGCTCAGACTCAAATAAAAATAGTGATCTTGGGGGGAGGGGGAACAGAACAAAAAAACAAACCCACAAACCCCAAACAGCAAAAAATCCAAACTGAACCTGTCAAGTTCTCAAGCCCTGAAGCCAGAAACCCTCTGTCAACCATGTACGGAATGCATCTGTCCCTTATCACCAGAGGGGGAAAAAATCCACCAGGTGCAAGATGGTGCCTTGACGTCTCCAAAAGCAACCTGCTCACTGATTGCATGGGAAAATCTCTAACCATGAGGAAGAAATACCTTAAAAATACCTTTCTTATGATTCACAAAATGACCTCTCTGACAACCAGATGCAGGGACTGCTCTGTCCCTGTGAGGGGCAGCTGTACCTCCCCCATTGGTGCTGTCCCCTTCCCCATGACCCATTTTTCCTTCTAATTAAGTCTTAGGCTCAAAATTTGGTGTCTACTTTGTAGACTTTCTTTGTCTCATTTCTGTCTGTCTCTCTCTCTCTCTCTCTCTCTCTCTCTCTCTCTCTCTCTCTCTCT
>NW_021604658.1:1985233-1998582 GCF_004785775.1 Grammomys surdaster | reverse complement strand
TGTGTGTGTGTGTGTGTGTGTGTGTGTGTGTGTGTGTGTGTGTGACACAGAATCTCCAACCTGGGATCCTCCTACTTCAGAATGGGTTTGGAGGCATTGCCACCATGCCTGTCTTAGAAAGGGCAAAACGCTTTTTTCTTTCAAAGACTTACTTCACTTTTCACTGTGTGTGTTTGTGCACCTAAGTGCTGGTACCCTGGGAGGTAGACTCCTAGAGCTAGAGCTACAGCTGGTTGTGCAATGCCCAATAGGAGCGCTGGAAATTGAACTCAGGCCCTCTGGAAGAGCAACATGCATTCTTAAGCAATGAGCCCCCAAGGGCACAGATCTTAACCCTTCCCCCAATAGTTGTTTTTCCATTCATAAACACACACACACACACACACACACACACACACACACACACCAGAGCAGTCGTATGGGGGAACAAACACTCTGTTCCACCACTGAGCCAAACCTCCTGCTAGCTCCTCATTTGAAAAACAGGCATGCCGGGCAGTGGTGGTGACCGCCTTTAATCCCAGCACTTGGGGGGCAGAGATTTCTGAGTTCGAGGCCAGCCTGGTCTACAGAGTGAGTTTCCGGGCTATACAGAGAAACCTTGTCTCGAAAAACCAAAAAAAAAAAAAGAAAAAGAAAAAGAAAAAAAGAAAAACAGGCACATTTGTGGAATATATCTTACCTCAGGCATAAATTTCGTGCTGACATCCCATTACCTGGAACGCCTTGTACACTGGGTGGATATGATATTTGTCTCTGAGGTACTAGCTCTTCAGACAAAAGGAAAAACCATGAGGAAAAGCAATGATTGTCTGCTGGAGTGGAATTCACAACTGCAAAGTCCCACCAGGTGTGGTGGCTCACACTTTTAAAATCTTAGCACTGAGAGGCAGAGGCAGGAGTAACTCTGAGTTCGAGACCAACCTGGACTACAGAGTGAACAGCCAGGGATAAATGTCTCAAAAATACAAAAAAGCAAAGCCAAACAAATAAAACCCCCACAACCAGCCAAACTGCAGAGCTGTGGGACACAGTCCAGATTCACTCACCTGAGGAGCCAAGGATGGAACATTTCTAGTGGAGGGGATTCCAAGAATGAGAAGCCACTGCCTGCACAACAGTGACCACTGAGGAGAGACAATGGACTCTAGCAAGAGGAAAGAAATCCCTACATAGGCTGGAGCCACAGGCCTCAGAGGTCAAGCTGAGTTCTCAACCACCAGGATCAGGCCTCCACAGCCTTACCCACAGAGCAGATGACAGATCAAGCAGCTTGCAGGGCCCCACCCCTCTCCCTTCCTTCCTTCCTTCCCCTCCTTCTTCCTTGTGAGTAACCCAGGAATGAGACTCTCAACAGACCTCCCAGCCTGCCTGTCACCAACCTGAAAGTCCACAGAGCTATCCAGGCATCCAAGCATGATGTGGAACGGATTTCTTTAGTCAACATTCAAAATGAGTCTTAGTTGGACAAACAGACCTTTTCCAAACCTTATCAAAATTATGTTATTTAAAAATAATTTTTTAAACTGTGTGTACAGAAGTTGGAGGGGTACCAGTGGAGGCCAGAAGAGACCACTGGCTCCCCCTGGAGAGAAGTTACAAGAGTTGTAAGTGCTCTTAACAATTGGACTGGCTTTCCTGCCCCAAATATTGGTGGTGGTGGTGGTGGTGGTGGTGGTGGTGGTGGTGGTGGTGATGGTGGTGGTGGTGGTTTGGGTTTTCCCCCCACTTTTTGGCCTGGAACTACTTATGTAAAATAAGCTGGCCTTAAACTCTTAAAGATCATCCAGACTCTGCCTTCCAAGTGCATTATAAAAGTTGGGCACCACTATGCCTAGCTCAAGTTATTAATCTTAAAGAGGTTCTTTAATTGTTCCAGGATGTGCAAATGAGTCAGAAGCAACCAAATAACGTCAGTACACTAGCACTCCAGAATGTAAGCTGTTTAACCCCTCATCAACATTACTGGTCTTTCAACCCCATAACAAGGCAAGATTCATATTTGGACAGTCTCCATTTCATTCACAGAACAGGCTGGAGTCAATATGTTATCCTGAGCTGGTGACACAGACAACAACTGAGAGATCAGGCTGCTCTTCCAGAGGACCCGAGTTCAGATGCTGACCCCCAGGTGTGGGAGCGCACACCTGTAACCCTAGAACTTGGGACTTGGAAGCAGGAGGATGTGGAGTTCGATGTCAACATTGACAACATAATAACTTACAAGCCAGCTTGGGCTACAAAAGACCCTGTCACAAACAAAAAACAAAACAAAAAAAACCAAGGTTCCAGCAAGACGGCTCATCATCTTGTACTGTGTTCTCCCATGGCTCAGTAGAAATGACAGTTCAAAATTCCAATATTTGATCGTTACTTTTTGTCTAAACTCAGAAATAGGGATTTCAGTTTGACTCTCACATTTCTCAAGATAAGAGTTCAGGGGCTGGAGAGATGGCTCACTGGTTAAGAGCACTGATTGCTCTTCCAAAGGTCCTGAGTTCAATCCCCAGCAACGACATGGTGCCTCACAACCATCTGTAATGAGATTTGATGCCTTCTTCTGGTGTGTCTGAAGACAGCAACACTGTACTCATAAAAATAAATAAATCTTAAAAAAAAAGAGTTCATGTGTGGAAATGAAAGGATAATTCAGTGATATTCTTCCAGACCTAGGTTGCTATCCCCAAACCAACGTGGCTGCTCCCAAATGTCTGCAACTCCAGCACTGGGAAATCTAATGCCCCCTTCTGGCCGGGGTGGGTAACTGCATGTAAGTGGCACACAGTTACAAAAACATGCATATAAACTAAAATAAAAAAATAAATCTTGGGCTGGAGAGATGGCTCAGCGGTTAAGAGCACTGACTGCTCTTCCAGAGGTCCTGAGTTCAAATCCCAGCAACCACATGGTGGCTCACAACCATCCGTAATGAGATTGGATGCCCTCTTCTGGTGTGTCTGAAGACAGCTACAGTGTACTCATAAATAAAAATAAATAAATCTTTAAAAAAAATAAAAAAATAAAAAAATAAATCTTGCCGGGCGGTTGTGGTGCATGCCTTTAATCCCAGCACTTGGGAGGCAGAGGCAGGCGGATTTCTGAGTTCGAGGCTAGCCTGGTCTACGGAGTGAGTTCCAGGACAGCCAGGGCTGAACAGAGAAACCCTGTCTTGAAAAACCAAAATAATAATATAATAATAATAATAATAATGATAAATCTTTTAAAAAGTTTTAACTGGGTGGAGAGATGGCTCAGCAGTGAAGAACACTGACTGCTCTTCCAGAGGTCCTGAGTTCAATTCCCAGCAACCACACGGTGGCTCACAACCATCTGTACTGGAATCCAATCAATGCCCTCTTCTGGGGTGTCCGAATACAGCTACAATGTACTTATATACATAAAATAAATAAATAATTCTTAAAAATAAAAAGTTTTAATTTTTAAGTGCTCTATGTTTGAAACTTCTTAGATTTTTAAAAAATATTTCTAGGTATTGTGTAAAGATTTCCTTTTATCTGTGTATCACATGCCTGCCTCATACCCACAAAGACCAGAAGAAGGTGTCAGCTGTCTTGGAATTGTAGTCACAGAGAGTTGTGAAGTACCATGTGGGTGACAGAATCAAACCTCAGCCTTAGATAAGAACAGCAAGTCCTCTTAACAGCTGATCCATCCTCAGGTCCCACTGTTTAGCTGCTATTTTTTCCTTTGTAAAATTCACTGGTCAGGATGATTGAGGAGGTGGAGAAGGCAGATTTGAGAAACCTTGTGTAGTGTGGGGCCCACCACTTAATCAGGGAACCATGACTTCAGAAGTATTTAACCCCACAGCCATTAAAAGAGAGACAATTAAGCAGCCATCGCCTAGCTTCCCCGCATGCCCTCTGTGAAGCCTCGCTTCTCTGGGCCTTGCACACAGCCAGGAGCCCGATGTCGGCCTTGTGTAGGGCCTGCCACACGATCTTTGTCCTACAGTTTAGATGGCTCAGGTGACACGGCCAATGTGAACCATAGTCACCATGCCCTGGGCCTTCCCAAAGGCATCCTGCATACCTGACTGGAGCCCAGACTAGGAAAAGCACCACATCAGAGGCTTGGTAATGACTGTTGGAAAGGATTGCCTGCAAGGACACTAAGGGCATCTCCTATAAGCAACAGGCTGTGTCTGTGCCTGAGGAGGCCGCTACGAGGACGGGAACCCTGGCAGCATTTCTTTTGGTTGAGAATAAAGATCGTGATTTATGTACGCACATATTCAAATCATGTGTGGGCTATAGGATTTTGGTTTAGAAATTTTTCTGTTGGGACTTATTCTGTGCTGATAGAGAACAGCCATATTGCTTAGCACCTGAACCTATGTTCTATATACTTCTCAAACTTGTTTTGTTTGAATCTCATGTAGCCCAGGCTGGTTCCTTATTATGTAGCTGAGGATAGCCTTGACTTCCTGATTCTCCTGCTCCCACCTGCAAGTATTGGAATTTCAGGCTTTTTCTACCACAACTAATTGATCCCTGAAATATCACTCCAGGAAAGCAACAAACAACATGGGTAGCAAAGTAAGAATTGGAAGAATGAACATTTTTTTAATTAATGGTTGTATCATGATTAAAATGTGTAGGTAGGGAAGCAAGAAAAGACATGGTGGCATTAAGACAGATGATAATGGCTGGTTTGCTTAACAAAGTGGACTTTGCTGGAGGGTCTGTTAACCCCTGTCATTAGTAACCCTTGTGACTAGTGGTTAACATTAGAAGCAACACTGTATATGTCCACCAGGGGGCGCTTCCAGAGTTCAATGCAAAAAGTAATACCGCAAGTATTCTTTGGAGAACCATCCAAAGTTACAGGTTTGAGGGCTAGTTTTAGACAGAGTATTCCCTTCATGAAGAAATCATCCTTTTAAGGCTGTGGGCTGGAGAGATGGCTCAGTGGTTAAGAGGTGAGACCTAGAAGAGACCTTCTAGAGGTCCTGAGTTCAATTCCCAGCAACCACATGGTGGCTCACAACCATCTGTAATGGGATCTGATGCCCTCTTCTAGTGTGTCTGAAGACAGCTACAGTGTACTCATATAAATAGAAAAAACAATCTTAAAAAAAAAAAAAAGCGCCGGGCAGTGGTGGTGCACACCTTTAATCCCAGCACTTGGGAGGCAGAGGTAGGCAGATTTCTGAGTTTGAGGCCAGACTGGTCTACAGAGTGAGTTTCAGGACAGGCAGGGCTACACAGAGAAACCCTGTCTCAAATAACAAAACAAAACAAAATAACAACAACAAAAAAAAACCCAGAAAAACAAAAAACCCCACTTGTTATAAACCACTTGTTATAGAGCAGGGAGATAGCTCAGTCAGTAATGCGCTTACTTCAGTTCCTACATCCTGGGTGTGATAGTTAAGCTTGACTGTGAAGTAGATGGGATTTAGAATCACCATGGAGACGGGTCCATGAACGCTTGGGAGGGTATTTCAAGAGTAGGTTAATTGAGATGGGAAGACCCATGCTAAATGTGGGTGGGACTACTCCATGGGCTAGGGTCCTGGAGTACACACAAAGGAAGGCAAGGTGAGGACCTCTGCCTGGTAGAGGTCACAATGTGAGCAGGCAGCTCACACTCCTGCACCAACCCCCCCCCCCCATGGTGGACTGGGTTTCCTGGAACTGTGAGCCAAAATAACCTTCCTTAAAGCTGCTTCTCTCAGGTATTTGGTTACAGCAACGAGACAAGTAACTAACACACTGGCATGATATTAATGATAACTAATACACCATTGTGATATTAATGGAAACCAATACACCATCGTGACATTAATGGTAATTAATACACATCATGGTAGCACATAATTCTAGTGCTGGGAGACAGAGAGAAGAGATCCCTGGGACTTTCTGGCCAGGCAGTACTTGTCTGATTAAAGAACTCTAGGCCAGTCAGAGACCTTGTCTCAAAGGAAGTAGATGGTGTTTCTGAAGACCACACCCAAGGCTGCATACACATACACACACACACTACTTACATGTATACAAACATACACACATTGTTTGGATGAAAGAGGTTTTTGTTGCCAACCCTGGAAGAGCTAGACCTTAAGATGTCTCCTGGGCTATGGAATGGACAGATGATAGACTATGAATTCTCACACCATGAGAAAGTAAAGGGCTTATCAGGAAGAAAGGCTATGATCCTACAAATGACATAAGAAGAAATGTGCACTTTGATCTAACAGCCACGAAAATAACCTTAGAAAACAGAGAGGCTACCTGGGATCTAGACAGGAACTCACAAAGTAGGTCAAGTAGTTTGTGACGTAGCTGGATGTCCCTGAGGGAAAGCCAAACGGAATGTTGAAAGGTTCACAGTGTATTCAGAGAATAAAGATGGAGGTGAAGGAGACCTAGAAAGAGCAGTGTTATGGAGCTAGGGGCCAGCAAGATGGCTCAGTGTTGTGAGAATTGCCTCCAAGTGACATGGGTTCAATCCTGAGCCCCCACATGGGGGAATAAAAAAAAAACAACGCATTTCCTGAAACTTCTCCTCTGACCTTGACATTCGCGTAGTGGCACAAGTGTACCCACACACAATAAAAAAACAGATACAATGTAATAGAAAATGTTTTAAAGGGAAGAGGGAAAGAATGCACAATAGTTAAAGGCGCCTCTACCGAGCCTGAAGACCTGAGTTCAATCCCCAGAACTCCTCACATGGTGGAAGGAGAGAACCAACTCTGGCAAGTTTTCCTCTGTCCTCCATACGTGTGCCATGGCATGCACAGAAGTATGGGTGTGCTTGCATGTGCGTGTGTGCAAGCACACACACACACACAAGTTAACTAACCAAATGAAGTTTAATGTACTTTTTAAAAGGCCCCACTCAGGCCTGGAAGTGCAAGTATATACACAATATAACTTTTCTAACAATTTAATCTTAAATTTCTGTCCTTGAGTCCCATGCTGATATGGAAAACAATCTCGCTAATTAACTACAAATTCAACTCGATCTCAACCCAGGCTGAAAATGCATTGTGAAGCCCAGCAGTGATGACATGTGACTTTAAATCCCAGCATTCCAGGGGGCAGATGTAGGCAAACCTCTGAGTTTGAGGCCAGCCTGGTCTACAGAGTGAGTTCCAGGACAATCAAAGCCACACAGAAAACCCTGTCTTGAAAAACCAACCAACCAACCAACCAAACAAACAAATAAAATGAGAGAGAGAGAGAGAGAGAGAGAGAGAGAGAGAGAGAGAGAGAGAAAGGAGGAAAGGAAGAAGGAAAGAGAGAAAGAAAGAAAATGCATTGTGTTTAGGTTTGGTGCCTTTTTACCTTTTTACTGTGGTTGGGGGACTGGAGAGAGGTCAAATTCTTAATCCCCTTTTCTCCTAGCCTGATATGTTTGACCTTGTGACACTTCACCAGCTTTTGAAGGTAAGAATCAAATTTTGTTTGCTTTCATTCCAGACATTCCCAAAACAATGGGACATTCAGAATTCTGGGTTTTGGGAATGTTCTGAAAGGAGACAAACGAACACATATGATGAAGAAAAGAACTACACATTTATGTTGAAAATTGAGTACGGCCCCTCCCTCTGCACACAAAGGCCTACTCTTCTGGGTGTGCAGCCCTCCTTGGCCAGAGCTGAAAAGCAAGCTCTTCCTTAACTCCGGTTCCTAGTGTTTGCTGAAGTCCTTGGCTTGCCTTGCTTTAGATGGAAAACTCCAGTATCTGTCTTTGTCAGCACATGGTGTTCTCGTTGGGGTGTCTCTGTGCCTAACTTGCAGGCACAAATGCCTAGTGGCTAGAGGAGGGCCTCCACTAAGCCATTGTGACCTTATCTTGGCTTGATTGCTTCTGTTCCTAAGTTAGATCACATTCTGAAACACTGGTGGAAAGGATTGCAACATATGTGAGGACTGCAGAGAGAATAGTCCTTGGACTTCCAGCCGAAGAATCGTGATGCTGCTGCCGGCTGCCCTTTCGTAGTTCTGTGCACTGAGCTCCATAGTTCAGCAACACAGAACCGATCTTTGCAATGGTCTCATCACGACTACCGAAATCCTCAAACCTTCTGATTTCTAAATGTTATTTATTACAGGAGACAGGATACACACATGCCCCAGCCCACACGTGCAGGTCAGAGTTGGTTCTGTCTCTGTTATAGGTCAGGGATCCACCTCAGGTGGTCAGATTTGCTGGCTATGTTGACTAGTTTTGGGGTTTTTTTGTTTTGTTTTGTTTTGTCTTGTCAGCTTGACACAGAAAAGGACATTTGAGAAAAGGGAAACTCCACTGAGAAAATGTCCCCAGCAGACTAGCCTGAGGGGCATTGTTTCTTGATTAATAACTGATGCAGGAGGGCCCAGCACACTGGGAGTCACGCAGACTCTGGACAGGTGGTCCTGAGGTGCACAAGAAAGCAGGCTGAGGAAGCCACAAGGAGCAAGACAATAAGCAGCCTCCTCTATGGCTCTGTATCAGCTCCTGCCTCCAGGTTTTTGCCTTGAGCTCCTGGCCTGGCTTCTCTCAGTGATGGAGAGTGATCAGAGTTGTAAGCTGAAATAAACCCTTTGGTCCTCAAGGAACACTAATGAAGACACTGGGCAAGCTCTGACTTCCAGAGCTACCTCACAATCCTCTTATCCTTATTTTGATAAGGACAAGAACAGGTCAGACACAAACATATAGGCTGTCTTGAATTTTGATTTAGAGCCTTGTAAGATAAGAACTTGCAAGTGAGCTATAGTGGTTTACATCTCTAGTTCTAGTACTGGGAGGTTGAGGCAAAAGAATCGCCATGAATTTCAGGCCAATCTAGGCTATACGATAAGTTCGGGGCCACCTTGAAATTATAAGGTGAGACCCTGTCTCAAACATACAAACTACATGGGACTGGAGAAACAGCTCAGCAGTTAAGAATATTGGCTGTTCTAACATAGGACCAAGATTCAAATCCCAGCACCCACATGGCAGTTTTGTTTTTGTTTTTTTGTTTTGTTTTGGTTTTTGGTTTTTGGGGTTTTTTTTGTTTTTGTTTTTTGTTTTTTTTTTGAGACAGGGTCTCTCTGTATAGCCCTGGCTGTCCTGGAACTCACTCTGTAGACCAGGCTGGCCTCGAACTCAGAAATCCGCCTGCCTCTGCCTCCCAAGTGCTGGGATTAACGGCGTGCGCCACCACCTGGCCGCATGGCAGTTTACAACTGTCGATAATTCCAGTTACAGGGGATCCGACACTTACACAGACGTACCTGGAGGCAGAATACTGTAAATAAAAATGTAAAAAATACAAATTACAGCCGGGCGGTGGTGGCGCACGCCTTTAATCCCAGCACTTGGGAGGCAGAGGCAGGCGGATTTCTGAGTTCGAGGCCAGCCTGGTCTACAGAGTGAGTTCCAGGACAGCCAGAACTACACAGAGAAACCCTGTCTCGAAAAACAAACAAACAAACAAATACAAATTACGAGGTAGAGAGATGGCTGTTAAGAGCACGTGGTGTTCTTACGGAGGTCTTGGGTACAATTTCCTGCACCCACATGGTGGGTAACAACCATGTGTGGCATCCTCTTCTGCTCCCCCACCCCAGATACTGTACACACTTGGGACATACTCATACAGGCAAGCAAACACCCATATACATAAAATTAAAACAAATAATAAAATAACAACAACAAAAATCTGGTTGTGGAGCTGGAAAGGTAGCTTGTGACCAAGTCTGACAAACTGAGTTCAATTCTTAGAACCCATAGACTAGAAGGAAACCAACTTTGCAAGTTGTTCTCTGACCTACACACACATGCACACATGGGGATGGGGGAGAAAGCAGGTATTCATGGCACAAATACAAATCATGAAATAAATAAAACATGACTAAAGTAAAACGTTTTCATTCAGGTTGCATATATTCTTCCTATTGAGTAATAAGATGTCTTTTTATTCTCTGAATGCAAAGCCTTTCAGATATACGCGTGTTCACGGCTCCTCCCATTCTGCCTTCCTCTGATGGTGAGGTATACTCCTTCCACTTCAGGATCCCTCAAGACTTTTAAAGTGAAGGGATGGGGCTGGAGAGATGGCTCAGCGGTTAAGAGCACTGACTGCTCTTCCAGAGGTCCTGAGTTCAAATTCCAGCAACCACATGGTGGCTCACAACCATTCGTAATGAGATTGGATGCCCTATTCTGGTGTGTCTGAAGACAGCGACAGTGTACCTGCCTTGTTTCCCAGGTGCTGGGATTAAAGATGTGGGCCATCATGCCTGAAAAGCATGCATGAAAGCATCTCTAATTTTAAAAATTTGAGCCTTCTCTCTTTTGTTGGTTAGTATAGCTGAGGTTTTGAGTATCTTGTTTATATTTTCATAGAACTAAGCCTGCATTTTATTGATTCTTTGTATTGCTTCTTTAGTTTCCATTTCATCATTTCTGCCCTAATCTTAATGATTTCTTTCCGTCTTGTGATTTGGTGTTTGTTTTGTCCTTCCTTCTCTAGAGCTCTGTGGTGTAAAGCTAAGTTACTGATTTGAGTTCTTTCTTTTTTTTTTTTTTTTTTTTTTTTTTTTTGGTTTTTCGAGACAGGGTTTCTCTGTGTAGCCCTGGCTGTCCTGGAACTCACTCTGTAGACCAGGCTGACCTCAAACTCAGAAATCTGCCTGCCTCTGCCTCCCAAGTGCTGGGATTAAAGGCGTGCGCCACCACTGCCCGGCTTTTTGAGCTCTTTCTTTTTGACTCCCCTAACTAAGCACTGAACCACATCCCTCCTCTTTTTTTTTTTAAACTTTATTTATTTATTTATTTATTTATTTATTTATTTATTTATTTATTATAAGTACACTGTAGCTGTCTTCAGACACCCCACAAGAGGGCATCAGATCTCATTGCAGATGGTTGTGAGTCACCATGTGGTTGCTGGGATTTGAATTCATGACCTCTGGAAGAGCAGTCAGTGCTCTTAACCACTGAGCCATCTCACCAGCCCCCCCTTTTTTTTTTCACATCCCTCCTCTTTTAGACTATTTTTGTTTGTATTCCATAGATTCTGCTTTGTGTGCTGTTGTTATTTTTAGTTGATTTTAGGAGTGCTTTTATTTCCTGTTTTTTTTTGTTATTTCAAGGATCCATTCATTGCTGAATAGTGTCTTGTTTAATCTCCATGAGTTTGTGTGTGCTCCAAGGTTTTTGTAGCCTGATTCCACTGTGATCAGAGAGAACAGCGTAAATTATTTTATGTTGTAGAATTCCTCTTTCAGATCATACATGATTTACCTTCTTTCAGGAAGCTCTGTGTCTTTGACATACTTATAACCATTATGAATTCTCTGTATGGGATTTTATGTAACTCATTTTCACTAGATATCAGTATTGTAGGGTTGTTGTTTTTTTGAGGGATTGATTATAGTGTCTTGACTTTATTTTTTATGTTTCTTATGTTGCTGTGTTGGGATTTAAACATGTTACTTTGTTGCTCAACTTTTTTCTTCACCACCATATTCTTACAGTTGAAACATTTGAAATGTTCAAGCAAGACTTGACTACGTAGTTTTGCGTGAGTGTGTAATTCAGAGAACAATCCCTTAGCTGAGGAACTTGAGAGTGCCTAGATTAGCTCGATAGTATTCCCTGAGATGGCTGTCCAGTGGAAGAACAGCCATGGCTGCTTGTTATCACTGCTCTGCAAACATACTAACCCAGTTACAACAGTGGCCCTTTTGGCCTTAGTAACTGTTGGAGGATAAATAACCAAGGAGATATGCGGTTTGCGCACATTTTAGTTAATAAGATTAGGAGTGGAAAGAAAGCAGGGTGGGTAAGGGTAAGGATTAGATATCAGTCAACTTTGAAGGGAAAAAATCTAGGTGGGTAAAGCATTTGGTAAGGAGGTTGGGATGCCCACAGGGCCAACAGATTTTAGAGATTGTGAACTCTAAAGTAAGAACAGCTCGGGTGGGGGTGCACGCTTTGGATCCTAGCACTGAGGAGGCAGAGGCAGGTGGATCTCTGAGTTCCAGGTCAGGCTAGTCTATTACTGTGTGTGTTCAGGACAGTTAGGGCTATACAGAGAAACCCTGTCTTGGAGAGAAAATAAAATAAAGATAAGGATAAAAGAAAGATTAGGCCGGGCAGTGGTGGCGCATGCCTTTAATCCCAGCACTTGGGAGGCAGAGGCAGGCGGATTTCTGAGTTCAAGGCCAGCCTGGTCTACAGAGTGAGTTTCAGGACAGCCAGTGCTACACAGAGAAACCCTGTCTCGAAAAACCAAAAAAAAAAAAAAAAAAAAAGAAAGATTAGGAATAAATAAGAAAAGAATAAAAATAAGAGGAAGAGTATATGTGAGATGTGGTGAAGAGAGAAGAATGCTGTATGGTAAACAAGACGGAGAAAAGAACCAGCCCTAACGAACGGCTTAAAAAGGCCAGAAACAGGGTTGGAATTTAAATAGTAGGAACTACTTAAAACCAGATAAAACAGATCTCCAGGGATTGACCTGCTGCACTGAGTTGAAAGGTTAAATTCTCAGATCCCTCTGGCACTAGCAAATTCCACGCGGTGCTTTGTGGTGGGTGGGGGTAGGGGACTCAGAGGCCTCCATAGCCTCAGGGCTCTTAGGGTTCTGGTGTTTGAAGGAGAGGAGGTTGCAAGTCCTTTTCTGGTAGCCCCGAGCGCCTGTACTCTTCGTTGGTTTGTTCTGGTCCTACAGGTCTGGTGGTTTTTAGGACCAGCCACCACGCTTGCAGATTCCACAGCTATCTTTTATCAACAAGTATTTACCCTTCATCTCCTCCCGTGAATGGATTCTGACCTGCAGTTCGTCTCTGCAGTGCTTTTGCAACAATAAGATTCCACTGGAGGACCCTGTGCTTGGTCTTGTGAAGTTCTGGCTGCTGGGACTTGGGTGGGATTGGGTGAGGGGCAGCTTGCTGTTTGGTTGTTTTTGTAGTGTATACTGAATACTCCCCATGGGAAAGGTTGGATGATAATCATTTAAACAAAAACATATTATTTATGTCTGTGTGCACAAGTGGTATAGTGTGTACACACACACTCACAGGTCAGAGAACAACTTTCAGGAGGCAAGATTCTCTTCTTCTACCATGAGGGTCCTAGAGATTGAAAGTTGTCAGAGCCATCTTACGGGCTCTGATGGTGGGTTGTTTAAACATTCGACAGACCATGGGTGAGAGAGTTTTAGGAATAACTGTTTTCAGCCGGGCAGTGGTGGCGCACGCCTTTAATCCCAGCACTTGGGAGGCAGAGGCAGGAGGATTTCTGAGTTCGAGGCCAGCCTGGTCTACAGAGTGAGTTCCAGGACAGCCAAGGCTACACAGAGAAACCCTGTCTCGAAAAACAAAAAAAAAAAAAATAAA
>NW_021604658.1:1981025-1985133 GCF_004785775.1 Grammomys surdaster | reverse complement strand
TCCTTCCTTCCTTCCTTCCTTCCTTCCTTCCTTCCTTCCTTCCTTTCTTTCTTTCTTTTTTTCGAGACAGGGTTTCTCTGTATAGCCCTGGCTGTCCTGGAACTCACTCTGTAGACCAGGCTGGCCTCGAACTCAGAAATCCGCCTGCCTCTGCCTCCCAAGTGCTGGGATTAAAGGCGTGCGCCACCACTGCCCGGCCTAGGAATAACTGTTTTCAATTTCTTTAGTTTTTATTTTTCTGTGTAGATTTTTCAACACAGGGTTTCTCTGTTTAATTCATTTTTGCAAAGACACTAAAGCTGAGTTTAGGAATGTGGTTTAGTGGCAGAAAACTTGCCTGACACTCACAGGGTCCTGTGTTCGACCCCACATTTTAAAAGAAAACTCCAAGTGCCGCTATGAAAGTAGAGGTTTACTACCAGTACAAACACTGCTCCTGCACTGCGCATGTCAAGGAGCAAGGAGCTGGAATGTCATGCTTCTTCTCCACCACCACGCTGTACATGTTATTATGGACGTTCTCTCTCCAGTTGACCTATTTTATTTATTTGTCCATTAATTTTGTGGTGTTGTAATTGAACCCAGGACTTTGCCCAAGTCAGAGTTCTACAATTGAGCAATATATATTAAATATATTATATAATTTAATATATAATAAATACAAAATATGTAAATTATCAATATATAAATTATATTAATATATAATTATATTATATATTAATATATATTTATTGTTGTTTTGTTTTGTTTTGTTGAGACAGGGTTTCTCTATGTAGCCTTGGTTGTCCTGGAACTCCCTCTATAGACCAGGCTGGCCTTGAACTCAGAAAGGTATGCTCCAGTACTGCTTCACTCTAAATGTTCTTTTTCCCTCTCAACTGAACTGGTTTGGAGCAGAGTCTAACGTAGCCTAAGCAGTCCTGACACTTGCCACGTAGACTAGGCTGACTTTCCCCTCCTGATTCTCTTCCCCTCTGAGGTTCTGGGATAACAAGCAGGTACCAGGTCTCAGTTGAATTTTAACTTCTTGTGTGCAAGCTGTCAGTAGTTAGAAGGAACAGACACCACTCCCAGCAAATCTAAAACAAAGACCTTTTGTCTCTTTGTCTTTCTTTTCTCCCCCAACAATGTGGTTTCTGCTGATGGACAATGACTGGCACCTCGCCTGTGGACTCGATGGTCGCACTTGGTTACAGAAAAGCAGGACTGCTTGGGAAATGAAGCCTTGTGGGCAAGGGTGTTTGGCTGGCTCACTGTCCTGACTCCTTTCAGAATTCAGAGAATTGCAGAATTGGGATGAAGCATCCCACGGAAAGATGGAGGGACTATCTACATCCAGCAGGAGATGGACAAAGCCACTTCTATCTAGAAAGAAGGAAAGACCATCTCCAGCTACACTCCCCATGAAAGAAGAATTGGGAATGTGAAAGTTGAGGGATTATAATGTTTTTTTTGAGGAAAAAAAAAAGTAGGGAAGTGGCTCAATTGGGAAATACGAATTTCTCTTTAAAGATAAAGGGGGAAAATATGCTACTTCAAATATTAAAGCTTCACAAAACTCGTGTTGTGTTACTCCAGTGGCATCTAATACTTACTATAAATGTGCAAACGTGGCTGAGAAAAAGAATTGGTAAGTGCCCACTCTGTGCAGAATGAGGCTAATGAATAAACAGATGTGTTCTCCTGAATTATCTGCAAAGCTTTGTGTCAAAGCAGCGTTCACAACTGGCCTGAGAAGCTAGTGTGCTTGTCTTAGTGGCCCTGGCCAGAGGCAGGGAGGCCGACCCAAGGAGTTCGGGAAGAACTTGTCTGATATGACCATGATCTCATCCCCTGGATCTGGGCTAGTTACGCTGTGTTCCTGCAAGAACTGATAAACAGATTCTGAAAACATTGTCTACTGACTTCAAGTCTAAAACGATAGCAGAAAACATTAAAAACAAGACTGTAACATACATTTTAAAATATTTCTTGCCGGGTGGTGGTGGTGCACACCTTTAATCCCAGCACTTGGGAGGCAGAGGCAGGCGGATTTCTGAGTTCAAGGCCAGCCTGGTCTACAGAGTAAGTTCCAGGACAGCCAGAACTACACAGAGAAACCCTGTCTCGAACCCCCCCCCCAAAAAAAAATATTTCTTAATACACCCCAAATAGCCACAAAATGAAAATAAATTCCAAAGAACAATCCAGGGAAAATACACGGGACCAATTAATAAAAGACGAGAAGCCTTTTGGGGAGTTTGTTTCTGGTTTTGAGACAATGTGTCTCTATGAAGCTCTAGCTGACCTGGAACTTACTATGCAGACCAGGGTGGCTTTGAACTTGCAGAGATCCATCTGCCTCTGTTTCTGGTGTACACCCCCATGCCTAGTTAAAGAATATTCTTAATATTTTAAAAGAAAACTAGGTAGTAGGGGAGAAAAACATAAATAAGGAGGCCATAAAAGGGCCAGGTGTGGTAGTGCACACTTTTATTCCAGCACTGGGGAGGCAGAGGCAGGAGGATCTCTGTGAGTTTGAGATCAGGCTGTTCTACAGAGCAAGTCCCAGGACACAAAGGCTACACAGAGAAACTCTGTCTTGAAAAAACAAACCAAACAGCAACAAGAGACTAAAAAGATGGTTCAGAGGTTAAAAGCTTTTGCTGATCTTGCGGAGGACCCGAGTTCAGTTCCCAACACCTGTATATGAACTCAGAACTGTCCATAAAACTCTAGTTTCAGGGGATTTGACATTCACTTCTGGCCTCCTTGTGCACAAAGTATGTATGTGATATATACACATATATACATACATGCAAACACACACACACAAACACACACAACGCAAAACAGCAACAACCACCACCAGCAGCAGCAATCAAAAACAGCCGATGTATAGAGTTTTCAAATTCATCCATGGTTTAAAAACATGAATGAACGTGTCAGTGAGAAAATGTTTTTACCTATTAGAGAGGCCAGTGTAAAAGACCGGTTAAGTCTAGGTTACAGAAACCAGGCGATTATGTCCAACTGGTAAAAACACAGATTGGTATAGCTTTTTTATAAGGTTATATGTTTGACAACTTTTACAGTGTGTATTCCATTTAAAGTATCAACTCCCATTCTGTAAAGAAATATACCTTTGTCTATTCAGTCATGTGTCATTTAATGTTTCAATCTATATAGAACTGTGTAGGCGACAGTGGTCTCATAAAATTATTAATGGTGTGGTGGCACAACCTTTAATCTCAGCACCCAGGAAGAAAAGACAGGCAAATCTCTCTGAGTTTAAGGCCAACCTGGTCTACACAGTGAGTTCCAGGCCAGCTGGGGATATACAGTGAGGTCTTATCTCCATAAAAGTTATTCTTGAGACAGGGCTTCCTATGTTGCCTTTGTTGGCCTGGAGCTTTTTAAGATTTTTTTTAATTAATTAATTAATGAAAAAAAAGGGGGGGTATCTTAAGCCACCATTTCATGGCAAATGACGAACATGAAATATCATCCAGTTGAAGCTTATGAAAAAAATAGTAAACTTATTTTTAATTTAAAAAAGATTTGTTTTCATTCATTTTAATTATTTGTAGGTGTTTGTGTCTGCACGTGAGTGGAGATGCCCATGGAGGTCAGAGACATCAGATCCCCTGGAGTCACAGATGGCTGTGAGCCACTTGAAGTGGGTGCTGGGTCCTCTGAAAGAGCATCCACTAATCTTGACTACTAAATAATTTCTCCAGCCCCCCGGCCTGGAAATGTCTATGTAGACCAGACTGTCCTCCACCCTGACCTCATCCTGCTTTAACCTCCTAAGTGCTAGGATTACAGTTGTGTGCTACCACACCTAGCTGTCATTAATCACTAATTTAAAAAAATTTTAAATGAAAATAACTATCGTTCAGTTGTGGTTTTGTTTTAGACAGACTCTATGTAACTCCTACCAATTTCTGATTCGCTATGTACCTAATGATAACTCTGAACTCCTGACTCTCCCTTCCAAGGGATTACAGGCATTTCTCATTTTGCCTAGCAAACCTAAATTCATTCTTTCTTTCTTCCTTTCTTCCTTTCTTTCTTCCTTCCTTTCTTTCTTTCTTTCTTTCTTTCTTTCTTTCTTTCTTTCTTTCTT